>NC_081407.1:450456739-450778766 GCF_030272615.1 Cryptomeria japonica | reverse complement strand
GACATGGATATGGAGCTAGCTAATGATAAGGTGCAAAATAACAAGATTAGTGTGATAATAAACTAGTATGAGAGTGTTATGAAGATTAATCTAACATGATATGCTATCCTAACATGATGATTCTATGATAATACTAAGATATGATAAAGAAACTAACATGCTATAAAAATGTTATTACTATCTAAAATGCTTAAGCTTATGAGAGAGACAAATGTAAATTCTTGATAACTCGGATGCATAAAACTTGGATATTGACTGTAGTGCCCAAAATTTATGGGCAAAAATGCAACAACAATTTTTTTTTAATAACACTAAATTACTTGATGTTCTATGTTCAAAGGATGTGATAAATTCATTAGTTTCACTAAAAGGTATCGCAAGTGTCATTAAGAATGGGTTTCTAAAGCGAGCGATAAATTATTTAATTTAACTAGGAGACTTAGGTCTTATCTCAAACTCCTAAGCGATTTAATAATAAAACTAGATTTCATTTAAGTATTGAAAGTCTTCCAATAATCTTGAATATAATTCCCTACTAAATTATAATTTAATTTCTCATATACAATAACTCCCATTAACTAAAGTTGATTAAATTAATCCTACTAAGTCAACACAACCTTAATAATTAATTAATTCATTGAATTAAATTCTTCAATTATGATTATATTAAGTGTTAATATTATTCCCTTAAAGTAATAGATTAATTCCCAAATTCATTAAATTAATATTAATATTAATTATATAAATAAGTAAATGAATAGAAAACAATATTAATTATATAAATAAGTAAATGAATATAAAGTTTTCTAGATCGACATTAAATTTACTAATCCATTAAAGATTTTACCTACAAAAACAAATCTTCCCTTATGGACAACTAATCCCTAATTATCCCCTTAGGAATCTAAATAATTCTTTACCAAAAAAAACCCCACCTAGTAATATAAAACATCCCTTGAGAGTTAAATAAAAACCCCTTAAATAAAGGAATGCATGAAGACATTATAAAATTACTTTATCTAGAATGGGGATAAATCTTCCCCATTAACTTAATTTTAAAAATTCAAACTCCCCCTTTAATATTATTTTCTTATAAAATATAAGTGGGTTAACCCTAACTAGGTTTTCCCTTTTTATTTTAAAAATCATATCTATCTACTAATACTTTCCTTTCTTTTATTTTCTTATATTTTTTTTATCTAACCCTAACCCTAAATTGGGTTAGGGTTTCCATGAGAAATGTAGTTTATTTTTAATACTTTCCTTTGTTTTGAATTCTCTCTTCTTCTTTTTTCTCTTATGTTGCAGGGGCCGATCATGGAGGAGGGCGAAGATTTAAGATATAACACAGGGCGGAAGAGGGAGGGGGGTGGTATTGCCGCATAGTAGGCGGAGATACCCTCGTGCATAGACAACATACAAGAGGAAAACAATAGAGAGAGGAGTGGGCAACCGCGGTGGTGGGGGCGCGACCCACCACCGTGGACGCCCATGATTATGGGCCTCGGTCCATAGCCGTGGTTGCCCACAACTATGGGTTGCAGCCCTAGCCGTGGATGCCCACAAGTGTGGGCCTCGACTCAGTCATGGTCGTCCATGACTATGGGCCGCGGCCCCAGCCGTGGTCGTGGCATGAGGGAGGGGAAGGAGCCACTTGTTCCCCCCTCTCGCGACTCTAGACTGTTGCATTCTTTTTTTGTTTTGTTGTTGTTGTTGGGGTTTCGTAATAATAATCATTATAAAAAACGTATCGTATGCTATGCAAGGTTCGATATATATATATATATATATATATATATATATATATATATATATATATATATATATATATATATATACTCTCAGTTTAAATATGAATCTTATTTTTTTATATATATAAAAAAAACAACAGGATGCATTTTATTTAACACCAATATTGTCTATTATAATATATTTCACATTTACTGTGAGCAGGTTTATTTTATTTATCAGCAGCATTAACATTTCTTTACTTATATATATATCTGTGTGTGTGTGTGTCTATATATAGATATACATATATATACATATATATGTATATATATACATATATACATATATAGATATACATATATATACATATATATACATATATATGTATATATATACATATATATACATATATATGTATATATATACATATATATGTATATATATTATATCTATATATAGATATACATATATATACATATATATGTATATATGTATATATATATACATATATATAGATATATGTATATATATATACATATATATAGATATATGTATATATGTATACATGTATATATACATGTATACATGTATATATACATGTATACATGTATATATATATATATATATCAACATACATTTACTGTGCAAATGTAATTTCTAGAATACAAGTAATGTATTTGAAAATGCATGCATATATTTATATTTTCTCAAAGATGGACTCACTAAATATTTCGAGAATAATTTTCTAACAATAGTAATCTCTTTTTTTAAAAAAATAACCAGCATTATAACTATATGCAAATAATGAATAAACACAAATTAAGGTATGAAGATTCTTTTATGTATTATCTTTCTTTCTTAACTAGAAATCAACAAGCAAAAAAGAAATAACATTGAATGTAATGAAATAAAATTTTCCTTTCTGTTTTTTTTTTTTAAACTGAAAATTAATTTCCAATATCACATTGATTTAACCTTTTACAATCTTGAAATGAAATAAACAACTAACAACCATAGTGCCCTTTTTTCAACAACAAAAAAGAAATCTTATATTGAATACTTTTTTTATTTCAATCTAATAAATAAACAAATCAGAAAGTAAATACAACTTATTCTTTCTTTTTGTTTTAAAATACAATGCTCTCAACAAAATATGTGAGTCATTCCTTCATTACATTTTTATTGAAATGACTAAATACAACAAGAAGATTTAGATAGGTAGATGAACAAAGGGGTGCACTTTCAACATTTTTTAAACACCAATTTAGGAAACACTAGCTTTTCTCCATCCTTCAATAGATTGTAGACTTGCAAATAAACTTAGATATGACCATGGAGGCTCACCTCCCAACCTAGGCTTACAAGAAGCCACCCCCGAGCTAGGAGAACCAAGTCTAAATGGGCTACAAACAAACTCAACAATACATGCAATAAAAATTTATACAAAACATAAGCTCCCAACCCAACAATTCACATTGTCACTATGTGACTAATTTTGTGGGGTGAAGGTGGACCAAGCACCCATAGGAGATCTGCATGCAAAGAGAAACAAATGCCTTCACAATGCTACCAAAATACAACCAACTCAAGGTCACCTACTTGACCCAAAAACTTCCCTTATGACCCCCATGGCTTACAAGCCCAAAACTCCCCTTATGACCCCCTTTTGCATAAGCATAAAACAATGTATCAAGGGTCCCATAACCCTTGTGTATTTGTCTCTTCCAAGAAGAGATTCTCTACACTCTTAGGTTGTCAAGCAACCCTTCAACCCAAGGCTACTCTTCCCTCCCAAGGGTGAGTATGGCCTTGAAACACCCATATCACAAGATAATCATAAAAATAACACAAAAGACAATCACAAAGAAGGATTTCAACAACCAACACTACAACTCACATATACAAAAAAAAACCTAATACAAAAGCAATTTTCTTTCATATATAACAATGGTAATTGTAGACACTTAAATTAATTATTTTAATTAATTTATTTAAATTCCTTGCATAATTAATTTATTAATTGTGCCAATTCCTATTCCTTCTCAATATCAATTAAATATAATTAATGTTGTCACTATAGTCTATTGATTGATTTATTTAATAAATCAATCTACCTTTATTCTTTTAAAATCCCTAAAATTAATTCTCTCCAAATTCCTCCTTTTAATTAATTAATTAATCTAGGTGATTTCATCCTTTTTGAAGAACTTTTAATTCCTCGTCCCCATCTCTTAAGGAATATTTTATTCCTTTCTCTTCCCTAGGCACATTGGGAAGTCTTCGCAATGAGCCTTGAGGAGTGTGGAGACAAGAAATGCCTTTAAGGCATATCTCTTGGTCTCCACACTTGTCTTGTCACCTCCTCTTGGGCCATGTGTGGGCTCACATGGAATCCTAACCCTTCATCTTTGATCAATCCTAGCCCTCCATTTCTTCTCCTCTTCTCCTACAAATTGAGGACTCCATCCCCTTGTTTCACATCTCCAAGTTAGTTAAGTTCATGCTATCAAATTGAGTTTGAGAAATCATCCATAGCACCCAAACTCTACTCAATTTTCTACTCATCCATCACTTAGTCAAAAATCTCTCATCCATTCCATCTAATCATCTTGTGCACAATCTTGGAGAGCCATCCACATTCAACAAAGGAGCCAATCCAATCAAGTCAAAGAAGGGCGCACCTTTGGCTTCATCAAAGGCTCAATCTGAAGGAGAAGGTATAAGCTTGCAAGGTATAAACAGTTTGTTTATCTTTTCATATGGTTTGTTGATGTTTCATGTTTTTAATGTGTTTGAATGCTTTGTTTGCATACTAACCACCTAAATCCATATTGCTGGTTTTTTCCCTCTTCATTTTGGCACATCCGGTGGGACCCACATCCCTAAAATTTAACTTCTTACAATTTTTTTGTGATTTTTTTGTTGCAGGTATCAAAACAATGTGAGTGTCTACAAATCAGCGGGAGCGACATGGTTTCAGTGTGAGCAACACGGGTTTTTAGCACGTGCGCACGCGTTTTAGCGCAAGCATTCAGGATTTGAATTTTTAACCCGCGTTTTCTAGAAGATCCCAGAATAGCGCGATTGCCACTGAAACAATGCGTCTGACTTTTGCAGTTTCACATTTATTTTTTAGTTTAACACTTTGGTTTATTTCTTATTTTTATTATCTGAATAATAGCAGAAAATACTAAAAAAAATAAAATTAGAAAAGAAAAAAAAAATCTGTTAAGATAGCATAATTTTTTATTCCAAATTTCTGGTTCAACGTGAGTGCCTAGCGAATCGCACGGACGCTTTAGTGATTTCATGCTCTTTTTAAAATTTTAAAATTTCTGACTTTCTGTTTGTTATTTTTTGTTGCTAACCTATTTCAGCATGTACGCTCGCGTTTTAGCGCATCTGACTTTACATCAGCGCAACCACATGTATTTTTTTTTTTCATACAGTTCCTATAGTTTTTAATTTTCTACCCCTTTTAGTGCATATGTAGGCGTTTCAGCGCCTACGCAGACGTTGCAGCGCGTGTGTCTGTAGAACAGCGCAAGCGCTGTTTTTGCAGACCTTTTCTACTGATCAAAATTTTGAGGTTTTTGCAGGTTTCTCAATTAGTCCAAGACATCACTATAAACTACTAACAGTTGTTTTGCAACTCGCTTGCCAAAGAATGCATTGACTAAAGTATTAATCATTTTGTTTTCTAGGTTGCGAAGGAGATACAAACAAATCTTGTGTCTTTCTTTTTTTTAGACACCTAGATTTAATTAGGAAGGTAAAAAAATTGAAGTGCTTGATTTTGTTTGGGGAAAAGTGTGAAAGTAGGAGAGTATGCTCTTGTCTAACTAGACAATCATAAATCCCAACCTTTGGCACTTTTTCTAATTTGTTGTGTGTTTCCCTTTAGCAGACCTGCCCTCCCGATTTGCTTAGGCATTGGTGAGAGGGGAATGACCCAAGTGAGTACGGCCGAACCTAGGCATTCTGTCTCACTATAATAAATAGGCCTCTTGAGACAAAAGTTTCGGAGGATGGAGCTATTTGGGAGTTCACTCTCATATTGGGCATTTTGTAGGGCCTTTAGGTCTCAATCACACTTGTGTGACTACATATTGCTTGGTACTCTTTAGGGCTATAGGCCTCAATCATGTTTGCATGACTACAAGGAGTAGTCTTTGAACGAAAATCCATATTAAGAACTCTAGGATTAGAGGCCACCTGATTCACCTCTGAAAGGTGGATAATCTTTGTGCAAGGGAGATAGTAACTCCCCTAAGAGACTTGTTGTATTGTGTCCCCATTTTCATTTGGAGTCAGATAATACGATATTGGGAATCCATTGTGTGAGACCCACTGGCCATATTCTGATTAGCTATTGGGTGTGTACCTGAGTCAGCAAGCAAAGGTTTTCCTCCTCAACCAATTCCTTAGGGTAGCTTGATATGCTTGATGTGCTTATTTGAATTAATGTCCAATGTGTTTGCTTTGTCTTCTTTCCAAGAGTAGAATTAGTCAACATCCTAGGCATTATCACCAAATTCAAATCTAGTCCATGTCATACTCAAGGCCATGTCCTAGTCACACAATTTTTGAACCAACATCAATCAAGTCCAAGTCATAACAAACTCAAGTCTTCCAAACAAGTCCCAAACTACTTCGGAGCTCCATCCATCTCATGTTTCATAAGCCCAAGATGTATAAGCATCCCAAGAAGTCAATCTACCGACCTATTAAGAAGAATAAGCTCACACAAGCACAACTTATTAGACATCGGAAGTTTTGGTACACAAATCACAAACTCTTGCTTAAACATAGGACCTTTTTGCAGCATTACCACGATTACATCCATGGTCATAGCAATGAGTTTGATGCTAGTGATGAATTAAAAGTACATGCCCTCCATAAAGTTTCAGGTTTGTCTTTTAACACCAACTATCGTTAGAATCAGGATGGTCGCATCCCTTCATACAACTTACCATCTGAACCAATCATCTATTGAGTCATGTTCATGCTAAGGATATCCTAGTCATCAAATTTCTTCTAATCATCACTATCATCTCTCTTTGATCAATCATCCTCAATCTTTTCCTAAGGACTTAGCACATCAATTGATCAAAAGTCAATCATCATCAATCATCAAATCAATTTGCAAATCCAAATCAAATCATCCTTTAATCCAATTTAACCTCACATTAAGGTTTTATGCCTTGTGAAGTTTTATTTAGACCTCATCCTTAATCAATCAATCATTTGGCTTTGTGCTTGAATAAGAATCCTCTCCAAGTAACTTTGCCCTATCCTTTGAGTCGATAAAGACTCTTTTCTCGTGTCTTTACTTTACTTAGGGTCATTAGTCAACCCTTAGTAGAAGAAAGACTTTGATCATCATCCCAAGGTCTAAATTTTACCCAACTTGGTCATTACCTTGCTTGTGGTTTCATCAACATCTCCCACCTAAAATCTTCATCCTACACCTCCTTCTCGGACTTAGCAGAGAAGTTCATGGCTCACTATGCCTACAACATTGCCAACGATGTTTCCATGATAGACCTTTGTAACACAAAACAAAGGCCTAGAGAGACTTTTGATAACTTCTTAAAAAGATGGCGACATCTTATCAAGAAATTCCAATGGGACATGCCAGAACAACACCAAATTGAATTATTTCAAAAGAATATAGTGTCCAAACTATCAAGACCTTTGACATCTCAATGTATTAAAGCTTTCCAAAAATTGACTAACAAGGGCCTAGCCCTCGAACGTGTCTTGTTAGAGGAAGGAACCTTAAAACATTACCAAAAATCAAGTCAAAATTTTTCCTCTTACCATAATGATAAACCAAAATTTTGGTCCAAAAATAAGAACATAGTTAATGATGGTGTGACTAATGCAAAATGGGTCCAGACCGTGGCTGCTCCTCCAAATCCCACCACCACCAATCACAAATTCAATAATCAAAATAATCAAAATCAATCTCAAAAGCCTCATAAAAATGTCTCAATCCGGGGGTGACCACCCAGATCCAATAACAAGACTCCATGAGATTTTACTCCTCTTGTCGAGCCCATTGAAGTGGTGTTTCAAAAACTTGTCCAAGCAGGTGCAGTGGTCTTCTCGATAACTCACTCATTCGAGCCCCATCAAGCCAAAGTTAGGTGGTATAGTGAGAATGAGTATTATGAGTATCATCATATCAATGGGCATGATACACAAAAGTGCATGAAGCTTAAAATCTACATACAAGATCTCATTGATAGAGGTGAGATTGAGGTAGCAAATTCAAAACCTGGTAACAACAATGGAAAAATCAAAATGTACCAGAAACCCTTCCCAAAACATGATAAAGGTAAAGGATCATCATCTAACGCTATGAACTATGACTACACTAATCATATAACGAGCTTTGACTTTTTAGTGGGTCGCATTGAGCCTATAGACAACCATGTCAATGTCATAACTATCTAAGGTGCTAACCCTCTCTCTTCCCAAAGAAGAACTAATGGTGTAGGGGCACTAGGACATGGGTCTAATTCATTTTGACATGTGTCTACATTATTTTATTTCATCGTTATGCTTAGGAATAGAATGTGCAATGTGTGTGTTTGAAGGCCTATTGATTAGGTCTAGATAATGTAATAAGCCCTGAGGCTCCAAGGTGTGTTAACTTGGTCAAAGGCCTTGTATGGGAGTTTTATATGTATTTTTTATTTTTAGGGGTCTGGAATGTGTGGTATGTTCATTCTTGACCTTTGGTGTGAAGGCAAGACTGCATTGTAGAAAGTTGACCAAAGTTGCAAAGTTGCATTATTGTCTTAAGCAACTTTTCTTGCAAGATTTTGAAATATGGTTATCCCAATGGTTAGTTGGTTGATTTTATATGTTGGAGGTAGTTGGAGGAGTCCCTTGGCATGATATAATCTTAGGGGAATGATTCCCATTGGTTAGAGATGCTATTGAATGAATGTCTTGTCTTCAAAGCAAATTGTTATTGTAGTTTCCTGCAATTTTCTTGAGTTTTATGTTCTTGCATAATTTCCTATGAATGGTGGGCATGAATTAAACATTTGGAGTTTCAAAAGAGGTTCACCTTCCATTTGGAGTTGATCTAAGGTCTTGAAGCCTTCAGGTTTGGAAGAAACTAAATTTTCTATCCCCGCTAGCCTGACAAAACCCTCAAAACCAGGGTTCGGATGCAAACAGTGACACAAATCAACATCTCTCTATGGGATCAGTCTGAAACCTGGGAGGATGTTGATTTGACATGTATACTAGATTTTCCTAGTGGTTTTGGAGACAGGAAGTGCCATTTGCATTTCTTAAGATGATGCCCTAGGCTTGACATCGCTCATGTGGCAAGCATGTGCAATAAGAAAAGAGGGTGGAAACCTTGAACAACAGATTGAAGGATGGTAAAACTTGGCATGAGAAGGACCCTTGGACAAGTGAAGACCCTTGGAAAGCTTTATCCTTTCATTTCTTTGTGACTGGTGAATCTTTTGAGAGCTTAAACCCCAATACCCGCTAAAAGAGGCTAAATAGGGTCAGTAGGGTTTGACCATCCGTACTCAGAACCCATATGCAGAAGTTTGGAATCTTGTAGAATTCTCAAAAGGGTATTTGAATATAAAATTTATTTAGGGGGTTGTTCAGGTAGGTTGTGAGACAAATAAAAAAAAGTCCAAATGAAGGGTTAATTGCTTGTAGCCCTATTTCCTAGGACCAAAAGGGGAGAAGATACAAAGGGCTAGTAAACACCCATCTAAGGGGTCAAGATTAGTGCAAATACCATAACATGTGTAAACACTCACATAGGTTAGATTCCACCTTTTGAGTAAAGATCTTGTTACTTGGGGTTTGGGGTTGTTAGGTGTCCTTGGTTGAAGGGTTGAAACCTTAGGGATAGGGGACTCCTTGTCAGTTGTGAGTTATCCTGAGTGAAGAGATCCTTGGGAAGGATCTGGGGAAAGCTCTAGAAACCTTGAGAAGTTTTAAAACTTAGGTCCATTGGGTGATACCAAGTGGAGACCCTTTTGAGTAAAAACCAAGAAAGTGATATAACATCCTAAACCCTCTGCATCATATTGGTATCAAAGCTATACCAAGGGCGGAATAGTGTATGTTAGACTCAGAATTTGGAGAAGAGGCTACTACAATGCCTTCTAACGAAATGAACCCAGAGGCCATCAAGAAGATGAGTTTCTTGAAGAGACCAAGGGAAAGGACAAAACTTGTGATGATGAATCAGAAGAGGAGAATGAGGATCAGGAGGCCATCCCTCAAAATATGGCACCTGATCAAAAGATGTTTTTGGATGCTTTGAAATCAGTAAACAGGGACACTGTGGAAAGTTTACCTATCTATAACGGTAGCCTGAATGGAGAAGAGGTGCTTGAATGGATAGAAGCACTCAATAACCACTTTGAGTACAAAGAGGTCCCAGAGAAGAAAAGAGTGAGTTTGGCAAAGTCTAGGCTCAAGGGGCCTGCCTTGTTGTGGTGGACAGTGCTGCAGGAAGAAAGGGTTAACTTAGGGAAGAAGAAGATATCCTCCTAGGAGAGGATGAAGAACAAAATCAAACACCAATTCCTACCAATAGACTATGAGGTTCAGATGTATAAGAAGTTGCAAAATCTTAGACAGAGGGAGTTGGATGTGAATGCATATACTGAAGAATTTAACAAGCTAAGTCTTAGGTCCAAAAAGCATGAAGAAGAGGTGGAGAAGGTGGCTAGATACCTGAATGGGTTAAGGCAAAACATCCAAGATGAGATCGGCATCATGGCTCTAGACACTATGCACAAATGCTTCCAATTGGAATTGAGGATGGAAGTTAAGATAAAGAGGAGAGGAGAACAAAACAATAGAGGAAGAGGTGGCAGAAATTTTAGAGGTAGAGGTGGCTATGGAGGAAGGAATACTCCTTTTAAAAATGGTGATTCTAACCAGCAAGAACCCAATGGAGATTTAAATAACAAGAATGGAGGCTTTAGAGGAGGAAGAAGACCTTTTGGTAGGGGTAGGAAAGGAAACCAAGGCAAAGGACCTGGTGTTTTAACTGGTAAAAGTTACAATTGCAACCAAGTGGGTCACACTATGAGTAGATGCTCAGAGAAAGATTCTAGCTCACATAGACCGAAAAGAAGGACTCAACTTGTGCAAGAAGATGATGACAAAGTATCAATTCACCCATGGGAACTGTAGGTCCCACCTTGGATGGAGAAAGCCTTATGCTAAGGAGGACGTTGTTGAAGGTACCCCAAGGCAAAGAACCCCCACAAAGAAAGTCACTCTTCAAAACTACTTGTAAGTCTCATGGTAAGGTTTACAAAGTGATTGTTGATTCTAGATCCACAGAGAATATTGTTTCTTTAGAAATGGTAGATAAGTTAAAATTGAAAAGGTTACCACATGTGAGTCCTTATAGAGTGTCTTGGCTTAACAAAGGGCATCATGTAGTAGTAGATGAACAAACTTGGGTAGATTTTGAAATGGGGGACTATAAGGATAGGATCTTGTGTGATATCCTTCCTATGGATGCTTGTCACCTATTGTTAGGTCGCCCTTGGCAGTATGATGTCAAAGCATAGCATGATGGTGAGAAAAATGTGTATGTCATTACCAAGAATGGTAGACAGTTTAAGATGGATCCTTTACCTGATCAAGGGGAAAAGAAGATTGTTAGTCCAAATGTCATGTTGCTTAGTGGAAAGGAGTTTTTGGAGGCCCTCAAACAAGAAGAGACCCAAGGCTATGCTTTAGTTTTACAGCCAAAAGATGAGTCCAAGTAGGGAAATGGTGAGAAAGGAGAGACTCCTAGGGAAGTGCAAACCATGTTGGATAGATATAAGGGAGTTTTGGCCAAAGACATGCCTGATAACTTGCCTCCCATCAGAGAAATTAGTCATCAAATTGATTTGATTCCCGGTGTGACCTTCCTAATAAAGTTGCCTACAAGATGACTCCTAGTCAGAATGAGGAGATAGCAAGACAAGTGCAAGACCTTTTGGATAAGGAGTTGATTAGGAAGATTTTGAGCCCATGTTTTGTACCCACTATGTTGGCACCAAATAAAGATGGAACATGGAGGATGTGCACTAATTCTAGAGCCATCAACAAGATCACAATTAGGTATTGATTTCCTATGCCTAGGATTGAAGACCTAATGGACTATCTTGGAGGGTCATGCTACTTTTCAAAGATTGATTCGAAGTCAGGTTACCATCAGATCATAATTAGACCTGGTGATGAGCGGAAGACAACTTTTAAAACCACTAAGGGCTTATATGAGTGGATGGTGATGCCATTTGGCCTCACAAATGCACCTAGTACCTTTATGCGACTCATGAATGAGGTATTGGCAGAATTTATTGGAAAATTTGTTATTGTTTATCTTGATGACATCTTGGTGTTAGCAGGTCCAAAGAGGAGCATTTGAAGCATTTGGATCAAGTTTTGAGGAAGCTTCATGAGGAGAAATTGGTAATCAATCTAGAGAAGTGTGAATTCATGAAAACCGAGTTGGTGTATCTAGACTTTGTAGTTTCAAATGGATGTTTGAAAATGGATCTTTCTAAGGTTGATGCTATTGTCAGTTGGCCTACACCTAGGATAGTAGGTGATGTTAGGAGATTTCATGGATTGGTTACTTTCTATAGAAAGTTCATCAAAGGATTTAGTCATATTTGTGCTCCCATCCTTAACACTATAAAAGGAGGAATCAAATACAGGTTTGAGTGGACAGAGCAAGAAACCCAAAGCTTTGAGATTTTGAAGAGGAAGGTTGCAGAACTTCCCACCTTGAGGCTCCCTAATTTCGATCAACTTTTTACAGTTGAATGTGATGCAAGCAAGCAGACAATAGGTGCAGTCCTTAGTCAAGAAGGACATCCGGTGGCATTCTTTTTAGAGAAGTTGAATGAGGATAAACAAAGGTATTCAACCTATGATTTGGAAATTTATGCCATGGTGCAAGCACTCAAAAAGTGGTGCCATTATCTTCTTCCAAAAGAGTTTATTGTTTATACTGATAACCATGCATTGAGTTTTATTAAAGGGCAAGAGAAGTTGAACCAAAGGCACATAAAGTGGGTTGAAAAACTCCAACCTTACACCTTTACCATCAAGCACAAGAAGGGTGTGACTAATAAGGTTGCAGATGCTTTGAGCAAGGGAACCCTCACAATCCAAGAAATTCAGTTGCAATGTGTTGGTGTTGATTCTCTTAGACCCATGTACAAGAAGGATAATGATTTCAAGGATGCATATGATGTATGTACTAAGTTTGTTGACTCTTTTCATGTTGAATTCTCTGATTTTATGTTGTAGGATGGGTTTCTCTTCAAGGGGCATCAACTATGCATTCCTCAATGTTCTATGAGGGAGAATATCATCAGAGAGAAACACAATGATAGCCTTGGAGGTCATTTTGGTTTGGACAAAAACTTAGAGCAGGTATCAAGATTTTACTATTGGCCTAAGATGCAAGTAGAGGTAAGAGTATTTGTGGAGCATTGTCCTATTTGTCAAAGGGAAAAAGGTGTTTCAACCAATTCTGGTTTGTACTAGCCTTTACCGATTCCTACTAGGCCATGGAAAAGCCTTAGTATGGATTTTGTACTTGGATTTCCCAAAACTCCTAGGGGGTTTGATAATGTCTTTGTAATTGTTGATAGGTTCAACAAGATGGCTCATTTTGTGCCATGTAAATGCACAAATGATGCATCTCATATTGCAGGTATGTTTTTCAAAGAAGTTGTAAGGATACATGGGTTACCTCTCAATATTGTCACTGATAGAGACTCCAAGTTTGTTGGTCATTTTTGGAGGACTCTCTGGAAGAAATTAGGTACCAATCTATCATTTTCATCAGCATACCACCCTCATACTGATGGACAAACTAAGGTGGTTAATAGGTCCCTTGGCAATCTCCTTAGGTGCCTTACCAAGCAACCGGGACAAAGTTGGGACAGTGATTGGCCAAGCTGAATATGCATTCAATGATTCAGTCAATAGAAGCACAGGGAGAAGTCCATTTGAGTTTGTGTATGGCTTACATCCCAAAGGGATACTTGAACTCAGAGATCTTGGAGGCATGGACAAAAGGAGTGCCCAAGGAGAAGACTTTGTTGTCACCATGAAGGAGATTCATGAACAAGTTAAGGCTTCACTTCAACAAAGTGTTGATAAATATAAACTCAGAGCAAATGTTAAGAGGAGAGATGTTCAGTTCAAAGTAGGGGATTTGGTGATGGCCTATCTGAGGAAAGAAAGGTTACCTAAAGGTCAACCCTCTAAACTACTCATGAAGAAGATAGGTCCTCTCCGGGTGGTTTTTAAATTTGGCAACAATGCATATGAAGTTGAACTTCCAGCAGACTTGGGAATATCTCCCATCTTCAATTTATGTGATTTGATAGCCTTTAAAGGATCCTTGACAAATGCAGCATCTGATTCATCTCTTGAGAAAGAAGATGTAGAGTAGATGAACGATCTAACACCTAGCAAACCATTAGAATAGGAATGAATTATTGACTCCAAGGCGATCAAACAAACCAGGAAAGGTGTCTACAAAGACTATCTGGTCAAATGGAAGGGGCTTCGGTTGGCAACTCAAAGTGATATCCTCAAGCATCACTTGGCAACTCAAGGGAGTCTAAAGCTACTTGGATGAGTGAAAGTGATATCCTCAAGCATCGGTTGGCAACTCAAGGGACTTGAGTTTTCTTGTCTAGGGGAGTATGGTGCAGGGGCACTAGGACATGGGTCTACTTTATTTTGACATGTGTCTACATAATTTTGATTCATGGTTATTCTAAGGAATAGAATGTTCAATGTCTGTGTTTGAAGGCCTATTGATTAGGTCTAGACAGTGTAATAAGCCCTAAGGCTCAAAGGTGTGTCAACTTGGTCAAAGGCCTTGTATGGGAATTTTATATGTATTTTTTATGTTTAGGTGTCTGCAATGTGTGGTATGTTCATTCTTGACCTTTGGTGTGAAGGCAAGACTGCATTGTAGAAAGTTGACAAAAGTTGCAAAGTTGCATTAATGTCAACCAACTTTTCTTACAAAATTTTGAAATTTGGTTATCCCAACAGTTACTTGGTTGATTTTATGAATTGGAGGTAGTTGGAGGAGTCCCTTGGCATGATATAAGCCTGGGGGAATGGTTCCTACTAGTTAGAGATGATATTGAATGAATTTATTATCTTCAAAGCAAATTGTTATTGTAGTTTCCTGTAATTTTCTTGAGTTTTATGTTCTTGCATAATTTCCTATGAATGGTGGGTATGAATTAAAAATTTGGTAAGTTTCAATAGAGGTTCAACTTCCATTTGGAGTTGATATAAGGTCTTGAAGCCTTCAGGTTTGGAAGAAACTGAATTTTCTATCCCCACTGGCCTGACAAAACCCTCAAAACCAGGATTTGGATGCAAACAGTGACACAAATCAACATCTCTCTATGGGATCAGTCTAAAACCTAGGAGGATGTTGATTTGACATGTATAATAGATGTTCTTGGTGGTTTTGGAGACAGGAAGTGCCATTTTCCTTTCCTAATATGATGCCCTAGGCTTGACAATGCTCATGTGGCAAGCCTGTGCAGTAGGAAAAGGTGGAAACCTTGAACAACAAATTGAAGGATGGTCAAACTTGGAATGAGAAGGACCCTTGGACAAGTGAAGACCCTTGGCAAGTATTATCCTTTCATTTATTTGTGACTAGTGAATCTTTTGAGAGATTAAACCCCAATATCGACTAGAAGAGGCTAAATAGGTTCAGAAGGGTTTGACCATCCATACTCAGAAGCCAAATGCAGAATTTTGTAATCTTGTAGAATGCCCAAAAGGGTATTCGAATATCAAATTTATTTAGGAGGTTGTTCAGGTAGGTTGTGAGACAAATCAAAAAAATTCCAAACGGAGGGCTAATTGCTTGTAGCCCTATTTCCTAGGACCAAAAGGGGAGAAGATACAAAGGGTTAGTAAAAACCCATCTAAGGGGTCAAGATAAGTGAAAATACCATATAACACATGTGTAAACACTCACATAGGTTATATTCCACCTTTTGATTAAAGATCCAGTTGCTTGGGGTTTGGGGTTGTTAGGTGTCCTTGGTTGAAGGGTTGAAACCTTAGGGGTAGGAGACTCCTTATCAGTTGTGAGTTGTCCTGAGTGAAGAGATCCTTGGGAAGGATCTAGGGAAAGCTCTAGAAACCTTGAGAATTTTTAAAACATAGGTCCATTGGGTGATACCAAGTGGAGACCCCTTTGAGTAAAAACCAAGAAAGTGATATAACATCCTAAACCCTTTGCATCACCTAACCCTGCTAAGATAGTTATTCAAGGTGATCCACCTTCCACTTCCCACTCTTAGAATGATTGCAATGTAACCACCTGCTGAGGTAGATTCACTGTCCAAGGAGCTCCTCCCCCACCAAACCCTCCTCGCATGTCTTCCACCTGCCGATATGACCTCCTGGACCATCTTGGGAAGACCCCCGCACAGATTTCTATCCTTTAACTTCTCAAAACTTCCCCTGTCCACAAGGAAATTTTGGAACAAGCCCTCCTTGAATCTTGTGTTCCCAATAATATCAATGCTTCCCAATTTCAAGGTCTCATTGAGAACCTTGCCACCTAGCAACACCTTGTGTTCACTTCCAATGATGCTCCTGTAGATGAAGACCATAATAAACCTTTGCACATCGAATCCCTTATCCAGAAGCACAAGGCCAAATGTATCTTGATAGATGATGGATCTAGACTCAATGTGTACATATAAGTTAATAAAACAATTGGGTATTTTTGAGGACCTGTTAGATACATCGGGAAGAATCACAATAAAAGCATATGATGATGCATAAAGAGTTTCTAAAGGCATGATCACCTTGCCTCTTCAAGTGGGCCCTATTACAATTGAGACCCCTTGCCAAGTCCTAGATCTTGATCTCCCTTAGAATATTCTCCTCGGTCACCCATGGATTCATTCCTTGCAGGTCGTCCCCTCCACTTATCATCAATGCATCAAATTCCCCTTCAATGGAAGAGAGATCCCTATCAAAGGTGATCCACAAACCTTTCAATATTGCAAGCTCTTAGAGGGGAAGCATCCATATCATTTCCCATTAAATAGACCCTCTCCAACTCCTCGATCTGATACATCAAATGTCGCCTCCACCTCATCCCAAGTAGAACCCAAAATCAAGATCCTGGATAATGGCTGCAGAGAATACAAATTGGAGGATGTCTTATTAATCTCCCCTTATCTCCCAAGTCATTCGGCAAACCAAAAGAAATAAAAAAAGATCAAAAACCTATTATACAATACAAAGATACCACCTTTCAACAATGGGGTCCACTTGATGAGGAGAGCCTTGACACAGATGTCTCTTCATGGTTGTACTGGGAAGAAGATGAAGACCCAACAAAAATGTATCCAAAATCATCAGCTATAGTAGAAAAGATGGGTTACAAAGGACACGACTTGGGACCAGAGGAGAAAGGAAGAAAAGCACCAATAAATCCTATCTCATACAAGTATAACAGGAGCTTGGGGTACACTCTAGTGCCTAAGATCACTATCATGGGTGCCCCTTCAAGTCCTTCTTTGGATGTTGAAGACTCTGATGAAGAGGAGTTCCATGAAATGCCTTTTGAATAAGAATATGACATCTTCTTTGACACCCACATCAACATTATCACTCTCGTAACTCCTCCCATTCCACACGAGTGACATCTTGTCCATCCCAAACTTATAGACTAGGGCCAACGAGACAAACCCACTTTAGACATTTGCGCTGATGATGATGCTCTCATAACTCTCCTGACTATGCATATTTTGGAAGACTATAACAGAGTGCATGGGATTCAATTGCATGAAAAGGGATACTTTGGTAGTCAGGTCAATGCTCTTAGTCACAAAAAAGATAATAAAAAGAAAAAACATGATTCCCTAGGTGAAAACCTCTTCGAGGCACCTTTGGATGAGCAAAAGTAAAAACAAAGGGCGTATCCAAAAGTGAAAACTTGGAAAAGGCACTTGAGGATGAGGAACTTGACCTCCCTACCATTGGTCATCTTCCACTAGACAAGTCAAACTTGTTAATAGAGGAAATAGATAGTATCAATATTGGCACCGAAGACATTCCAAAGAACGTGCTCATTGTTAAGTCCCTCACGGATCAAGAGAAACAAGACTTCATCAATTTCCTCATAGAGACAAAAATCAACTTCACTTGGTCCTATGCTGGCATGCTAGGTCTAGATCCTGACTTGGTGGTTCATAATCTTGCTATTCGTCCAGATGCAAAACCCGTAAAACAGAAGTTACACAAGATGCATCCACATATTGCACTCCTAGTCAAAACGGAGCTCCAAAATATGTTGGATGCAGAATTCATCAAACCAATAGACTACCCTGAATGGGTATCCAACATTGTACCTATCAGCGAACCCATTGGGGGCATCCGCATATGTACTAATTTCTAAGATCTAAACAAGGCTTTCCCTAAGGATGATTTCCCACTCCCCAACATAGACATGATTGTGGACTTTACAGCGGGACATGAGATGCTATCACTTATGGACAGATTTTCCGGATATAATCAGATTAGGATCATGGAGGAAGATCAACACAAAACTGCATTCACAACACCATGGGGGACTTTCTGTTACTGGGTCATGCCTTTTGGCCTAAAAAATGTTGGAGCTACATATCAACGTGCAATGATAATAATTTTTCATGACCTCTTGCACAAAATCATGGAGGACTATGTGGATGATCTTCTAGGCAAATCAAAGACAAGACATGACCACATCCCTATCTTAAGGTAGATCTTTGAAAGATTGGAAAAATATAAACTGCACCTCAATCCTAAGAAGTGTGTCTTTGGTGTCACAATGGGAAAACTGCTAGGTTTCATTGTTTCCCATTGAGGCATCGAGGTTGATCCTGCAAGGTGAAATCCATCATGGAAATACCTCCCCCAAAGACCCTCAGATAGCTGTGCAACCTCCAAGGGAAACTCCAATCTATTAGGCGCTTCATCTCGCAACTTGCAGATAAATGCCATCCATTTGCACATTGGTTGCGCAAAGACACAAAATTCAAATAGGATTGCCTGTGTCAAAAGGCTTTTGAAAAACTCAAAGAATATCTGACATCACCTCAAGTTCTTATGCCTCCTACTCCTAGAAAGCCTCTTATTTTGTACATATGTGCCAATACAATGGCATTGGGGGCATTATTGGCACAGACAGATGATCAGGGAAAGGAGCATGCCATATACTACATCAATCGAACACTCGTGGGGTATGAGCTCAATCATACCCCCATTGAAAGAGAATGATTAGCATTGGTATTTAGTACACAAAAACTCTGACACTACATGCTAAACAACAAAACAAAACTAATTGCTAAGATTGACCCTCTTAAATATCTCTTGTCAAAAGATGCCCTCATTGGTAGAACCGCTAAATGGGTCATGTTGTTAAGCGAGTTTGACATTGAATATGTAGACAAAAAAGCAATCAAGGGAAAGGTAATTGCAAACTAGTTGGTTGACGCTCCACTTCCAGGTGACCATCTGATCCTTACAAAATTGCCAAATGAATTCATAATGATTGTCACCACATCCTCCACATAGCAGTTGTACTTTGATGGTTCTTGCACCCAAAATGGATTGGGGGCAGGAATACTATTAATCACACCTCAAGGAGATTGCATCCTAAAGTCATACAAGATAGCCTTTGCATGTACCAACAACATCGCAGAATATGAGGCACTGATTACTGGACTACGCTTGGCTATCCAATGGAAGATATTAGAATTACAAGTCTATGGTGATTCCCAACTTGTCATAAAACAAGTCAATGATGAATATCAAACAAAAGATGACAAACTTCTTCCCTATCGTAGTATGGCTGATGCAATGGCCACCATTGGCTCCCTCCTTCAGATGTCAGCACATAGTCAGAAGTGTGAGTTCTTGGTCGAGCAATTATTCATACCAGCATATGATTTACCAGAATATAAAATGATGTGCATACTCGTGGGTCCCGAATCCCCCTGGTATCAAGAGACCTTCACTTTACTAAAAGATAACACCATTCCCCCGCAACTTACCAAAACCTAACAACAAACCTTCATCCGTCGATGTGCTCATTGCACTATCCTTGGAGACACCTTATTTAGAAGGCATTTTGATGGTTCCCTCCTAAGGTGTTTAGATGAACAAGAGTTTGAATGGGCACTATATGAAGTGCACAAAGCCATCTATGGGGCACACTCAAGTGGGCTCACCTTGGCTAAAAATATCTTGAGAACAAGATACTACTGGCCTAAAATGGAAGTAGATGCATATAATTATGTGAAGAAATGTATCCCTTTCCTGCAACATGGCAACAAGATCCATGCGCCATCACAAGAATTGCAGTCGTTCATTACACCCTGGCCCTTCTCATAATGGGGCCTCGATCTCATTGGTAAAATCCACCCTACATCCTCCAATAGTCATAAATTCATTATCACTACCACCAAATATTTCACCAAGTGGGTAGAGGCCATCCCTCTTACCTTCACCACTGGTAAGCAGATCTCCAAAATTCATTCTGAACTACTTGATCTGTCGATATGGAATCCCAAAATTTATCATTATAGATAACAGTAGACAATTAAAAAATCAGGATGTTAAAGAGCTTTGCCAGAAATTCGACATCCAACATCGCTTCTCCACCCCATATTACCCACAAGGCAACAGTCAAGTTGAGGCTTCTAACAAAACCCTAATCAAAATCCTCAAAAAGACAGTCAATGAAGCAAGCAATCACCTCCAACTACACCCTGCTCTATGGGCTTACCACACCTCCATCTGCACACCCACAGGCGCCACCCCATATTCCCTTGTCTTTGGATCTGAAGCCTTCCTCCCTCTTGAGATCGAGATCCCCTCTTTAAGGGTGTCGCTATAGGATATCCTCCTAGATGAGGAATACAGAGTTGCCAGACTACAAGAGCTAGAACTATTGGATGAAAGGCGCCTCAAGGCCTTAAACCATCTCCAGGTATATCAAAATTGCCTACGCATGAATTACCACAAGAAGGTCAAAACCTGAGAATTTGAAATTGGTGATCTTGTCCTCATGGAAAATCAGAAAAATATTCAAGAAAGAGAGAAGAAAGGCAAGTTTGAGCCTAATTGGCTTGGACCATATGTGATCACAACAAAATATGGATCAGGGGCATATCAATTGGCTACTCCTGAAGGAGATCCTTTGGATGATCCAATGAACATCATGCACCTAAAATTATTCTATGCCTAGTCCTCAGAATGTCATCAACTGTCCAAAAATCAAAAAATCAAAAAGTTCAAAACATCAAGAAAAATACAAAAAAATGAGAAAAAGATCGCTACTCTAGTGAAAAACTGGTAAATAGGCGCCTTGTGACACAAAAAAAAAATGAAACAAGTAAATAAAAATCAATTCGTCCATTAGTGAAAACCACTTTGTGGCGCTATGGGCAAGTACCTTGGTGAAAACTTGCATGTAGACGCTAAGGTAAATAATCTAGATCCATCATCTATCAGGTCAAGGTTCCATCACCTCATATCCATCATCCTCACTATCCAATTCGCCCATCACGATGTTCCTCCACTCCCACTGGAATAATCACTCGTATGATGATGAGTCTTCACCTAAATCATGAATAAATATTCTACCATCAAACCGAGCTTTTTTCTCTCATTTCCTAAGCATGCGCCTATGTCTGAGCTTCATCAAGTCTTGAGATCATTCCTGAGTCTGTAAGTTAATCTTCAAGGTCATCTGGTCAATTTCCTAGTCCAAAATCCACCCACCCTATCCTTTGCCCTAGGGATGAATCCTTCCCTCACCTGGTAGTTTAATCCTCCATCCTAATCCTACTCTTGGCAAGAGGCATTACTTGGTCATGTATGGGTGACTTGTTTGATTTCTTCAATTTTCATTTTGACTTGCATTTTTTGCCCTACGATTTCCCAGATCTTCCATATCTAGGTATGTTTACAATAGGTGCATACTAGGGCATATTTTCATAGCATTGTGTGTTTTGGATCTCTCTTGTATGAACCGGTGACCTGGTACTAGTGTTTATCAACACTTACCTTCTCGTGTACAAGAGGTATCAGTGTGTTCGAGGGTTTCCTGCACATACCCACAACTTTTTGTCTGTGTTCCTCAACACTTGCATAGCTATGTGTAAAGAATTCCCATTTGATTGTGAGTCAGTCCATGCCTTGGGTTTCTCATGGCATTTTGTTTCCTATAATCAGTGGTGCAGGTTACCTAGGGCAATATCAAACTAGGTTGGCTCTCCACATCTTTTGTGCACAACTCTCCCCATCATTCCATAAATTCCTAATTTTACCAAACTAATAATCCCATGGAGTCTTCAATTGCCCCCCCCTCTCCTCTATTCTTCCATTTCTATCTAAGATCATTGTATTACTACCAGAATATTCACAAAAACATTTTGCATTTAGAATGCATCACTCATTGCATTATCCATCCATTTTATCCACTTAGGTAGCATCATTCATTTCATTATTCATATAGATTCCATTATCTATTCATTTAGGTTACATTATCTATTCATTTCATTATATTATTCACTTAGATTATTATTTTCACAAGCATTAACCACTTAGATTGCATTTAGATTGCATTGCATACATCATTTAGGTTACATTATCTATTCATATTATATGACATTAATTCATTCACTTAGATTACATTCATTGTCCATCTTACATTTACATTACATTATTCATTCATTTCATCATTTAGATCGCATCATTTCCATAGCATCGATCCTTTACATTGTATTATCTGTGTAGGTGGCATTACATTCATCATTCATTCCTCATATAGATTGCATTTAGACTAATTTATCATTTAACATAAAACATTTGCATCTACATCTATT
The DNA here is from genome assembly GCF_030272615.1 of Cryptomeria japonica. Lineage (NCBI taxonomy): Eukaryota > Viridiplantae > Streptophyta > Pinopsida > Cupressales > Cupressaceae > Cryptomeria > Cryptomeria japonica. The sequence goes on along the minus strand of NC_081407.1, from coordinate 450,756,075 downwards.
ATTGCATTGCATATTCATCATACATTAAACATCCTCATATAAAAACATATATGCACATCAAAACATGTGGACCTACATAATCACTCATCTTGCATCCATAAACATGTCAATAATTCATCATAAGCATACATATATAAGCATCCACCCTACATCACAAATAGGTCAGTACAATACATTCAAAATCATCATCCATGCATCACGTCATAAAATAATAAATAGAGTCCATCATATTAAGATACATGCATCACCACCGCCACAAATCATATATATATATATATATATATATATATATATATATATATATATATATATAAAAGCTCAAAAAAGATGAATATGGCTGTCATAATACAATGATCACCCCAAAGGGTCAAAATATAAAACATAAGCCAAAATGGAGCTATCTCTCTCCACCTGTCTCTCTAGCCTCCTCCTCAGCATCTCCTCCCCCAGATCCTCTTGTTCCCCCTCCTCTAGGTGGCCTAAAACCTACCGATCCACCTGTCTGTTGGCTCTGTGTGGGCCATTGGCTATGTGTCTTGTGGGATCGCACACTCTCAGTGTATGAGGTTGCTCGTTTCTACGTAGGTACCACTCCCTGGTATAGCCCTCTATAATAGGTCACCTCCCGACCTGCCCTCTCCACCCTCTCTCTCTATTGTGTCATATCATAATACAACTTCCCAAACCCTACAGGGACCCACATCTGATGGGCCACATCCCTCTCCCCACACAATCATGTTGCATATGCCTCTGCCCTCTAAACCCTACCCCATGGCTCCTCTATCTCATCATCTTGTTAGTGAAAAACATCTTGTAAGGTGCCAATAGCAGTCCTTGATTGTGCCTCCTCTAGCATTGGCTCAGACTCCTTCCTATCCCTCCTCAGATCATCTACCTTCATCCCTACCATATGGAGACTCTCTGTCAAGTATGTTATATCCTGTCGAAACCAATCCACCTCTACCTCCTAGCCCTCTCTATCTGTATCTCATCCTCGAGCAAGTGTAGTCTTGCCCGGGTGGCATCTCTCTATTGCTGGACTCTATCAAAATTAGCCTGTGACACTCCTCCCCTAGCTTCTGACCCTGCACCCTGTACCTGTGCCTCTGGAATGTCCATGGGTACAACCTCCTCTCCCCCACCATCCCCTCCCTCAGCAACCTCCCCTGCTGGTAGTGCTTCCGCCTGTCCCTATCCTACCTCAAGCTCTCTCCTCCATACCACCCTAACCCTCCTTTGTTGTCTGCTAGCACCCCTCCCTGTTGCAGCTACAACCCTCTCATCGGGTCCATCATCCTCTTTGCTAACTAACTCATCAACTACCGGCTGCAACTCATCATCCTCCAGAATGCTAGGAATGGTAAGGTGCACTGGAAAATGTCCCTCCCACCAGCTCTTGTATCCACCTGTGGTCCCGGGATCCTCTCTTGCCCCGAGCCGCTCATTCCAAACCAAATATGGTGCCATTTGGAAACCGGTCCTGCCCTCTAATGGACTTGCTGTCGGGCCCCAAAATATCTCCTCTCGTGTCGTCCGAGGATACAATGGTATGTCTCCCACTATGTCCTGGACCAGGGCAAACTGTCTCGCTACTCTATAAGGGGCATAATACTCCATGATATATACAGACCTACCAAACAACCACATCTCCACTCCGGCCCAATGCAGCTGTCAATCCAGCCTCCATATCTCACTATCCAAAAATGGTCGCCATGTGAACTACATAAGCTCATAAAAAATGTGGCACCAAAACCATATCGATCCTATCCTTGTATAATGTAGCAGCCACTGTACCTATCTTTATATGGTCGTCGGGCCCGCCTATCCTATACACCTACTAGCCAGGTAACTGCAATATGCTCCCAAGCCCAGATATGGAGAAGTGTCACTCCTACAGATAAGATGGCATACTACCTATACACCACAAGATGCATATCATGGTACAACTGAGCCAACATCGTGACTCCCCATGCATACTACAAACAATCATGTACAATAAAATAAACACACCTACTTCATCCAACCGGAAACCCATGTCCTCCAAGATTAGGTAGAATCCGTCTGCTCAAAAATCTGCAAATCACAAGTACTAGACGAGGTATATGTCAGATACCCATCGCCCTACCCAAATGCATCCTGCTCTTGTCCAGCATTGGCAGAGCCTCATACTCACAAACCTCCCGCAAGTAAAAATATGTCGCATCTAATTGGTGCTCCAGGATGACGCTGTGAATGGGAATCTTCAAGATCCTCCATACATCTAGTAGAATCACCGTCACCTCATCGGTAGGTAGGTGGAAGGTGTTATATCTACTATCCCACCTCTCCACTAAAGTCGTCATCATAGCAGAATGGGCTCGAATCCTCGACCACCTACCCACAAAATGCAACCCCACAGTAGCTAGGATCTCTAACTTATCCAACCACAACCGTCAATATAATCTCATGGTCATTGGCCAGTGCTCCCTTGATGCCAACGACCCCAAATCAGCCTACATCCAATAATCCAATTCATCATTTCACATCCTTAAGCCCTATCCTATCCCCTAATGCACCCACACCTTACCCTAAGCCAAAAATTCTAAGCCTATTTCCCATCCCTTTCTTCCCTAGCGCACACGCTGATTCACTCAGTGCTAGCACCAAACCCGTGGCACTTGCACCATTCTATAGGCACACATGCTAATAGACCCCTAGTTAGGACCCTGGACCAAACTAGCGCAAGCGCACGCGTTGTGCAACCTTTTCCCCTCACCCGACCAAATCCTAATCTACCCTAGCGCAAGCACCCATGCCGCAATATCCCTTCTGCCTCCCCAACCTAACCCTAACATTCCCTAGCACAACTATCCATGTTGCGCTACCTTTTCCTAACCCTAAACCTAACCCTAACTCCCCCACCGCGAGTACCCACGCCAAAGTGTGACTGTCCATGCCAAACATGAGTGCTCATCCTAAAACCCCAAGTTATTCCCTTCCAGTCATGAGTGCTCACGCTATTCTCTAGCACTCGCGCTACCCTAGAGGTGCACGTGCTAAAATGACGATCAACGTGTCTGCCTCACTAAACTTTAACCATAAACTAATCTCTAACCCTAGCCTAAACCTACAAAATCATAGAGGAGGATAGTCGTACATTCCGATGGTCCATAGCCCTCGGGTCTCTCGTACCATTGGATCCTCTCGGCGTGGTGCTATTGGGTGGGAATGTGATCCATCTCTCCTTCTCTTCTTCTATGCTCTAGGTTGCTTAAATGCTTGTGTGTAACAATGACCCTTCATTGGGCCCTTTGTGGCTTATATGGACCCCCTTGTGGGCCCATTCCCTTCGTGCTCTCCCTCCTTCTATCTCCTCTTCTGTTTTCTCAATCTGCTATATCTTTCTTTCTTGTTCATTTCTCACCCCTTCTTCTTTCTTCTTCGTTCTGAGAATTTTTTCGTCAATTTTTTTAAAAATTCTGAAAAACTTCTCGAGGGGGCATACACCACTCGTGTTTTATGCGGGGGCATCTTTTTTTTCTTCTATCTTTTACCCATCGCCAAATTTGTCGTTGCATAAAAGAGGGGCAAAATGTAGACACTTAAATTAATTATTTTAATTCCTCGCATAATTAATTTATTAATTGTGCCAATTCCCATTCCTTCTCAATATTAATTAAATATAATTAATGTTGTCATTATAGTCTGTTGATTGATTTATTTAATAAATCAATCTACCTTTATTCTTCTAAAATCCCTAAAATTAATTCTCTTCAAATTCCTCCTTTTAATTAATTAATTAATCTAGGTGATTTTATCCTTTTTGAAGAATTTTTAATTCCTCATCCCTATCTTTCAAGGAATATTTTATTCCTTTCTCTTCCCTAGGAACATTGGGAAGTCTTTCCAATGAGCCTTGAGGAGTGTGGAGACAAGAAATGCCTTGAAGGCATATCTCTTGGTCTCCACACTTGTCTTGTCACCTCCTCTTGGGCCATGTGTGGGTTCACATGGAATCCCGACCCTTCATCTAATTGGATCAATCCTAGCCCTCCATTTCTTCTCCTCTTCTCCTATAAATTGAGGACTCTATCCCCTTGTTTCACATCTCCAAGTTAGCTAAGTTCATGTTGTCAAATTATGTGAGAAATCATCCATAGCACCCAAACTCTACTCAATTTTCTACTCATCCATCACGTAGTCAAAAATCCCTCATCCATTCCATCTAATCATCTTGTGCACAATCTTGGAGAGCCATCCACATTCAACAAAGGAGCCAATCCAATCAAGTCAGGGAAGGGTGCATCTTTGGCTTCATCAAAGGCTCAATCCAAAGGAGAAGGTATAAGCTTTCAAGGTATAAATAGTTTGTTTATGTTTTCATATGGTTTGTTGATATTTCATGTTTTTAATGTGTTTGAATGCTTTGTTTGCATACTAACCACCTAAATCCACCTTGTTGGTTTTTCCCCTGTTCAGTAATCAAAATGCATGGAAGAACACTACCTTCCTTTTATCCTGCAAATGATATGAGGGATGGTTGTAGGAGAGCTGTCCAATCCACTAGTCTTTTCTTCCCAAAAACCAAAATGCATATCCTATCCCAAATTTTCAAAACAACTCTGGAGAGTGGGTGATCAAGATCTCAATTTTGAATCCCTTCCCTAAGTAGGTTATCCTCACACTTTCCAACTTCCTTGGAAAGGATGTGAGATCCCATAGGTTGGTCTTCCCAACCTCTTACATGGTTTCTAAAAAAGGAAATTGAAAAAGGTAAGAGAAAGTGGGGAAGAGAAACTATCACTCAAATGGAAGGTTGTCTAACCAAGGAGCAATCCTCAAAAGTTGAATTTTCGTTCATCTTGGAAAACCCACTTTTGAGGTGACTAAATAGTCACATGTGAGTGGTCACATGGCTAAAATTGACCTTTACCCATAGGTATATCATATGGGCCTTCAAAAGTGCCCTAAACCTAACTTTAGGAGTTAGTTTGACCCTCTAGAACCCCACCTAAAGTTTGTCTACGGGTCAAACTTGAGTTGACCAAACTAATGGCTCTCTAACCAAGTTATCTCTTGGGACCACAATATGATATTTGAAAAATGCATTGAGTTTAACAAATTCCCTCCAAAGGACATGTCATTGCCAACTCACATCACAACACAAGTGTCAAGTGACACCATAAAATGCACATCACTATAATACGCTTGGCATGTCCTTTTTTTTGGAATTAACAAATACAAATTGAATACACATTCAAGAATTCACATTTATGAACTTAAACACATCACATGTGAGGTGTTGTCTCTCCAAATAGGCAACCCTTGGCTTTACTAGCACACATAAGTTTAGTTTGATTCTCTGAATAGTTTCCATGATCACATGGATTAGTTTTCCTGCACATCTCATTTTGCACATTAGTAATCTCAAATAATCACATGCAATATTAATATATGAAAAGAATACAAATCAGACACTTTGCATACAATTTACATCATAACAATTAAATTATCAATTATCCAATAGAATCCACAAGAAATAACTTACTCAATGGCATCATCATAATCTTCACAAAATTCAATCATTTGTAAGGCATGCATCCATGTTTTCTAACATCATAAATGAAGTACCGCAAATTAGAAATAGATGAAATACATCATATCAATATTATCCAATCACTAGATCATATAGAATCTAAATCCATAATGCATCAAAATAAAGTATCAATAATAGGTCCAACATGAAAAATAACTGCAATGTTATGATAGCTCGAGGTAGGGCCTCACATTGATAATGAAGGAACTGAGTCCCATTTATAGAAGAAATAGGGAAATGGATAGTTAATATTGAGAAATATTAACAAGGGCTAGGATTGAAAGCTATTCAATCCATGTTTACAATTTCCACCAATGAAATGGTGACAATTGTCAACAAGAGGTGGATTGAGAGGGGATGTAAGAGGAATTAAATGTCTGGTAAGACATGAGGGTCACCCTAGGAGGGTGTGGTTAGCTTTAGGTTAGGGCTAGTGGAAAAAGCTTTTACCCAAAGGGTAAACTCTTGTGAAAGGGTTAATAGGATAACTAGGGTCAAAGCAATGAGTTCTTGATGAGACCCATGGTTAGATGAGGGTTAAGTTAGAGAGAAAGTCTCTAACCATGGGTTGAGGTTGGATTAACCATTAACGGTTTGGGAGACTTTGAGGTTAACTTGTTGGAGATACCAAGCCTTCAATGTATTTCAAAGACTTTGAGGCTTTTGTGAGAAGTGACCTTTCTTAATGAATGTGCAAATATTAAAGAGATAGATTAGGCTAATTAGGATGGTTAGAAGAATCTAGAAGGCTCTAGAAGAGGTTTAGTCATGAATTTAGGAGAATGCAAGTGGGAGATATTAGGATTTTAATTAAAATAAAAATGTTTTATTTCAATTAATGGGTGCAACTTGCATTTGTAGGAAAATACAAGTGGGGAGGTTTATAAATAAATTAGATTTATTTATATGCGAGAAATTATTTTAATTAAATGGTGGAGATGGAATTTAATCAAATAAATAGAATTTATTCAATTAATGGAAGAAAGGGGAATTAATCAAATATTGAATTTGATTAATGGCTGGATAGAAGAAAAGAGATATTAATCAAACCTTACTTTAATCAATAGGTGGATAAGTGATAATTAAACAAAAAATTTATTTACTTTTGTGGATAAGTGATAAATATATTAAAGTGAAGAATGATTCCATGATGAATTCATAGATATGCATGAGATGGATGCAATGATGAATGTGACTAAATGATGATGATGATCATATACAATTAAATGCAATGATTAAATGATATGCAACTAAATGCAATTGTAGTCATCTTGTCGATCAAATTTGTTGTGCTCCTTTTATCATCACTGAGCCTTTTAAAATTTCAAAAGTTTCTAGAGGCATCGTGGTATAATTGAACCATGATGACCTAAGTATAACTTACATGGATTTTGATATTGCAAGATGACACAAGAGTCGAGGTATAATTGAACCAAGATGACTTGAGTGTTGCTTGCATAAAATAGACAAGAGTTAACCTTTGTCATATGCAAATTGGAAATGTCCTCAGTGATATGTTACCTGATCACGTCTTAAGACAATTTTGCATAGTAATAAGGCTTCACTCGCAAACAACAGACAAAGAAAATATCACACTCCTTCCTTTCTTCTCTAGTTTCAAGACATCCTTGAGTTTCTTAGGAGATATGATAACAAAAATAAAAAACCAACATGATAGACATGCATGCTACCCTATGTATTTTCTCAGATAAAAAATCTTGCAAATAGATTTTAGTTTGTTCAGTTCTTGTTTTGATGTTTACCATTGATAGTCATGATCTTCGTTTTTTTGTTCATGATGTCTTTGTTTGCGATTGTTTGTTTGTCTAAATCCAAAAAGGCGAGATGCCCCTAGTTAAGATCAGGATTCTATCTATAGATATGGATAAATACATTGATCACCAAGCCATGGTGAGATATGATGCAGATAACTATTTAGATAATCAAGGATAGTGACTACGCTAAGTGTGTCCAAGATTGAGCTTTAAAAGGCTTTGCGATTTTGTGAATGATTTCCATTGGCTTATATCACATGGGTCATCAATTGATAAAGATAAGGCTAACTAGGACAAAATCCAGCAACCATATTGTTTTATGTCATTGTTTTGATTGTTTGGTGATTGATAAGAATATTTGGTTTCAAAGAGTAAGTATTGTTGGCTTGATGATGATGTTTTGGTGTAAAGAGTTGATTGGTGACTTGTTTTATGTTGTCATTGATGGAAACTATGTTTTTATAGTCACATAAGTCTTGTAAGCCAACTGGTAAAGCATAACTAGTAGAGAAGACATTTTAACAGTGAATCGACAAATAGGTCTTCAACCGGTAAATAGGAACAGAGTTGCATTCAAGCAACTGGTACAGGTGATTGATGAAGAGTTGGATGATGTGGTTTTACAGGAGTCATGGAGACGGGTATTTGGTGCTATATTCATGACCACATTAGCATATTCAACAGGATGGTTGAGATTTGATGTACAGAGGAGGCTATCTGGAAGAACACTTAACCGGTAGTGATAAAGTCACTAAGATCGGTAAACCGATACAATTTTGTTTTATTTTTGGTTTGTTATGTCGGTGGCCGACATAAGTAAGGCATGTAATGTAAGTTTGTCTAGATTCATTGAACCTAGGAAATTATTCCAAGGCTATGAGCCGACTAAGTTGATGTCTATAAAAAATGTGATGAGTTATGAGATAATTATGAGTGAGATCATTAGCAAAGGATGCAAATTTGATTGTGCGGTGATTGGTGAAGCTTTGTATTTATGTGTTGTTGAAGTTTTGGAGGAACTAAAGTGGAACTTATCAGACACAGAAGTGTTATATGAAGATCATTAAACTGTTGTTATCCTAACAGTTGCAGTAGTCAAATCCCTTAACCGGGTAGGTCCTGACAGACCTTAATTTGTAATTTCCCTAACAGGGTAGCTCAACATCTAAGTCTAAATTATCTTGCGAGGTTTCTCCTAACAGGGCAAAGCTCCTAACAGGACTCATCATAGAAAATCCCTTCACCGGGTGACTCCTAACAGGGTCTGCTCCTAACAGGACATATTTATAAGACCTTAACTGGTCAAAGATTTTTATTTTGTAGATAGTGAATCTTGTGGGTACTAACTCCCACCATGGTTTTTCCCTTTTGGGTTTCCACATATAAATCATTGTGTTATGGTTGAAATGTTTTATATAGTGTTTTATTATGTGATTATTTTCCTTGCATGCCTATTGACTATAAAGTTGTTAAGAGGTGTAATCAGATTCTTTAGGTTTTTGCTTGCACTGATTCACCCCTCCTCTCAGTGCCTTATAAGTTTATCAATTGGTATCAGAGCCAAAATTCCTTGAGGCTTAACCTCTTGGTAAGGATTCCTAAGGTAGACATGGGGGAAGGAATTAGCTATAAAGAGATGTCTAATAAACTTGGAGAAACTAAGGAAGCCCTAATAAAGCCTCACTTGCTAATAGAAGAGAGCTAACTGAACAACTTTTGGAGGTTTCTGAGAGCAATTCTTCTTATGAAGAAAACATAGATGCATTGGTTGATGAAGTGGAGAAACTGAATGATGAGAAGGCTAACTTTAGGAGAGAGCTAGAAGCCCTAACCATCAGAATGAGTCAAGAACTTGAAGCAAGGAGGACAACAAAAGACAAGATCAAAGAGAAAGAACATGAGATCTTTAAGTAGAATCAGGAAGTTGGTACCCTATATGCTCATTGGCGTGAGAAAAAAGAAGAAAAGGAAGAAATAAAGGAAGATTTGGATATGGCAATGTCTCTTAGAGAGACTCTTATGAAAAGGATGTTAGGATAACTAGTGAACAACTGAGAGGGGGGGGGGGTGAATTAGTTGTTAACAAATTATATCAATTAATTCACTTAATAACCTTTAATCGGATTAAGTATTGGTAAAGAAGAAACAAATACCGGTCAGTAATAAAACTTAACAATGAAACAGATAATCAACACAATGCAATCATACCATATAACACCATTGTTTGCATGTGAAAAATTCAGAAAGGGAAAAACCATGGTGGTAAGCCTACCCACAGTCAGATGATACTTCTGCAGAAAGTATGTGATACAATGAGGGGCTTGCACATGCAGGAAGGCACACTGCCTAGAGCACACTGCTCATTACAAAAGAGTCTCACTGACTACAAAGAGGTTATAACCACCTCAAGATAAATGGACAACAATCTAGAATAATGAACTGCCAGAGATAGAATCTACCATGCCTGATTACAGTCCTAGTTAAGCTCAATCCCGGAGGCCTTTAACCTCTTCCTTAATCCCAATTCAATCACCTATGATCGGCCAAATATCCTTCGCATATGATATTGCATTTCAAGACCATGACACTTATTCCCCATGATCCACAATGAGATCTTACATCATTTTATACCAACCCTAAGGCCTAAACCAATTAGGTCGGCCACCTAAAAGATATTACAATAAGATCATTACATAAATCCATATTGCAATGATATGCCATCTCGGTTTAAGACCAAAACAACAATAACCAATCCATAGAACATCCCGAAACATCCCAGTAACGTGCAGAGTACACAGTAACATGATATTGGTCCATAACCTAGATAGGTACCAAACCTATTCTGGGTCCACCACACTAAAGTGATGTCTCCACCTTGTTGAAGCACAATCAAAGAACATCTTCAGCATCCTAAAATCCATGTAGAAGCCACACCAACACCACTTATGCATCCTGTCAAGATTCCTCAGTGAAAGCTCTATCAGTTAAACCTTAAACCAATGTCAGTAAGGGTTTACAAGAGTGTATGATAGCATCCAATTACCAAGTCAATACCAACTGACCAAAACATGCTCCAGAAACATGTAACACATAAAATCAAACATACTCTATTGATCCAAACTTGTCGGAAGTGTCCAACAGATAGTCTCTTCTACTGGTAACACTAGATCTTCTACCAAAAACCAAAACCTGTCTGTCGGTAACCAACCATAACAGCTAGTGTTGACATAACCGATGAACAACTGAGAGGGGGGCAGTGAATCAATTGTTAAAAGATTATATCAATTAATCCACTTAATAACCTTTAATTAGATTAAGTATCGGTAAAACAAAAACAAATATCGGTAAGCAATAAAATTTAACAATGAAATAGATAATCAACACAATGCAACCATACCACATAACACCATGATTTGTACGTGGAAAACCCGGAAAGGGAAAAACCACAATGGGAAGCCTACCCACAACCAGATGATACTTCTGCGGGAAGTATGTGATACAATGAGGGGCCTGCACATGCAAGAAGGCACACTGCCTAGAGCGCACTGCTCATTACAAAAGAGTCCAACTGACTACAAAGAGGTTATAACCACCTCAAGATAAATGGACAACAATCCAGAATAATGAACTGCCAGAGATAGCATCTACCATGCCTGATTACAGTCTCGGTTAAGCTCAATACCAGAGGCCTTTAACCTCTTCCTTAATCCCAATTCGATCACCTATGATCGATCAAATCTCCTTCGCATATGATATTGCATTTCAAGACCACGACACTTATTCCCCATGATCCACAATGAGATCTTACATCATTTTATACCAACCCTAAGGCCTAAACCAATTAGGTCGGCCACCTAAAAGATATTACAATAAGATCATTACATAAATCCATATTACAATGATATGCCATGTCGGCTTTAGACCAAAACAACAATAACCAATCCATAGAACATCCCGAAACATCCCAGTAACATGCAGAGTACACATTAACATGATATCGGTCCATAACCTAGATAGGTACCAGACCTATTCTGGGTCCACCACACCAAATCGATGTCTCCACCTTGTTGAAGCACGATCAGAGAACATCTTCAGCATCCTGAAATCCATGTAGAAGCCGCACCAACACCACTTATGCATCCTATCAAGATTCCTCAGTGAAAGTTCTGTCAGTTAAACCTTAAACCAATGTCGGTAAGGGTTTACAAGAGTGTATGATAGCATTCAATTACCAAGTCAATACCAACTGAACAAAACATGCTCCAGAAACATGTAACACATAAAATCAAACATACTCTATTGATCCATACTTGCCAGAAGTGTCCAACAGATAGTATCTTTTGCCGGTAACACTAGATCTTCTACCAATAACCAAAACCTGTCTATCGGTAACCAACCATAACAGCTAGTGTTGACATCAATGACAAACTGCGGATATCGCTTCAGGACAGTCTAACATCTGCACTTTTACAACAACAGATTGTGGGAAGTGTTCTTTAGTGCCCATTTTTGTGGAGGGTCTCTCTTCTGGTGTGGAGCCAGTAGATGTGGGGGGATCCCCCCATCCTCTAGTTGGGTTAGTGGTAGTGATTATTTGTTACTACCAGTGGCAACCCCAGCCTATTTGACAGCATTTTTAGCTATAGGGGGACTCCTTCAGGGAATTTTAACAAGTTTAGGAGCCCCTCAGTGAATGGGTACTTGTCTCCATTCTCAAGTCTCTCAATACTAGTTGAAGAACCTGAGCTTATGGAAGAACAAAACTCTTTCAATTTTGGGTCCTACTCCTTCATAATAGGGGCACAATAATCAAAGATGACATGACCCTATTTTTGGCATTTTTGACAGAAAATGGTGGCATTTTCATAGACCAAAGCTTGAGTCCATTTGCCCCACTTAGATTGGAGGGTGATGAAGTTAGGCAAAGTATTGTTAATAGTCACATTAACATAGAATCTGGCATAAACTAACCTGGTTTTAGCTTGAGTCACCACATATAAGGTCAAATGGGTCCTGAAAGTATTATTGATCCACTTGAAGATTTGTTCATCCCAAAACTCAAGAGGTAGGCCTAGGAGATAAGCCCACACAAGGGCCATTCGTTGGAGATCAGCAACAAGGTCAAAACCTGGCTTCCGTTTGCATAGAGATAAGTGGTGTTTATCATAAGACCATGAGCTCGCAAGAACCCTGAAAAGATCTTATTCAAAAGTGAACTTGAATAGGAATAATCCCCCAGCATTACACTTATGGTGGCATTACCTTTCAAGCTCCAGTGAGAAGTCGTCCATCTCCGGACCATATTGATGGTTGTTCGAAAAGAGGTAAATTTTCCCACCAACGTTTTATCCATGGATGACAAAATATGATCCATGATAGAGTCAAGGAGTCTAATCTTTGTGCCATGGAGGCAACCAGATTTTCGGTCACGTGGGACCCCACAAGTGCCTTTTTCCAATCATCCTTTGTCACTTTTGCAGACTTGACACCTTTATCCTTTTCACATGGAGAATCTGCCAAAGGTACAGAGTCGTTCTCCTTATTGGGAGAAGATTCAACAGGGGTCCTAGTCTTTTCTACCTTGTAGTCCTTAGGGGGAATCCTTGAAGGTACAAACGATGGTGTGGACGTATTCTCTCTAGTCTGTGATTTGGGGGGTGAGGACAGGGATGCAACACTCTCCTAGGGAGGAGGTTCGGGGAGCCTAGTATTCACCACCTTGAGGCTCATAGGGGGAACCTCCATAGACACAACCGTCGGTGATACTGCAATAGAACCAGCCAGTGAGATAGGGAGTGAGGCCTGAGGCACAATAAACATCTAGGGAGGAGGGTCGGCCATTGGGAGGCTCGAGACCCCACCAGGGCCCCCACCATTGGCAGGGAGTATGAGCCAAAATTTTGAAAAGAGAAAGAATGAGAAAGTTGCAGAGCTTTCAGATTGCTTATTATCTTATATTTCACATTATTGTTATAGGTGAACTTTTATCACAATAATTGAATGCATTGAAAATGTACTATAATTTAAATAATAATTATATTTATATATTATTGATTGTTTCCAACATGAACCAACAAGAAAATAAATTAATGGCATTTTCAAATTATTAAATAAAAATAACAGTTATAGGCTATAAGATTGTTGCTTAAAATTTTTAATTCTTCTTAATAATTGATTAAATATGTAAAATAAATTGTATGTATACTCAATTTTTTAAATTTACTTAAATAACCTAAATTAATGTTAAGAAAAGTTTTTTTTCTTTACAATTAATTAAAGACTCAATAATTAAATGGTTTGTATGTCTAATTCCAAATTTTCTTTCATATTTCAATAATAAGATTATCATAGTAGTTAAAAAACTTGATCTCATATTGGTTAAGAAAGAATATGTTTAAATAATTATTCTAGTTGGGAATTTTATTTTATTTTTAGAGAAATTTAGATTATTTTTTATTTTTTCAATTCACTCATGCAAAATGAAACTTAGGGGCCAAAAATGTAGATAATGTCATTGTCATTGTGAATAATGATGCATTTTGACATGTACTTGAATGTCATTGTCTCCCCAACTTAATACAATGTTCATAATAATAACTTTATAATTACTATTTATTTATTTATTTAGAGATATAACATTTTTAAAATGTGTTTATATTAAGTAATATTATAATTATGCATTTAAAGTAAGCATTGACAATGTTAATAAAATGTGAAAATGATAATCGTATAATATATTTTAATATATAATTAGACATCTATATTATTGTTAAGTTTTTTCCATCACTTTATGAATATTAATAAGTTGAAGGAAACTTACAAATAACACCAACCTTTAATTACACATCAAAATAATACTAATACTTTGTACTACCACTCATTTTGTCATTGTCATTGATAATCTCATTTTTTAATAATAAATCTTTTTTTGAAACAATTTTTTTTTTAAATGTTACTAAAATTAATTGATTAATATTTATGATTGTTCATTTACTTTATTATATAACATTTTAAGGTATAATTATAATCATACCTTTTATTAATAATAATTGTGTTCAAATCATGTTATTATTTGTATATCAAACTAAATATTAATAACATCTCTACTATTAAAAACATAAAATTACATTTTGATGTGATCTTGATATGTTGTTTTCAATAGTTAATAGTCTCTCCAAGATTTAGTAGTGCTTCCTAGATGTCAATCCTTAAAGGCGCTAACTATATTTTTTCATTATATTTTGTTCATATATGGACATATATGGTCCTCTAAATTGGTTTTTTACTTTTAGTAATTGACCATCAAATAAAAAAAACTTACTTTTTGTCAAAAAAAAAAATTTATACCCAAGACCTCTCATGTAGAAGGCTTGCAGCTAATCATTGCATTACCCTAATTTTTTTAACATGTTGATTAAATTAATTAATTTATATTATACGAACATAAATTTATTTAAAAAATTAAGTCATAAGAATTAAAGTACTTATCTTGTACTTGATATAGTGTATATTTTACTTAAATAAGTACAAAAAATAGATGTCCTCATATTACTTGTTTTTGAAATTATGTGCAAGGATAGTAACTAGTTGTAGGCCATTTATGCAAGTTTCAACAAGTTTTACATCACATAGATATGATCTTTAATGTGATTTGACCATTCACAAGTCTACTCTTTAATTTGTCAAATTCTTTGCTCCTTGTTGATTGTTAAGGACTAACAATATTTAAAATACTCTAGAGAGATTGCTTGACAACATGGACCAAGTTCTACATTGATCTCCTTGATTGGATTGACTTTATAGTCATGGAAATGATTAAAGATGTTATACAAATTTCCTAAGTTATTTGTTGCAAAATTACCATCCATTAGATTTTTTGGAAATTAATTAGATAATAAACATTGAATGCTACCAAATGTAAAATATTTATTGTTGGGTCAGTTTTGCATGGTGTAGGATTGCTCTTGCTTACCATATGATTGACTTGGGATAAGGAAGAGTTAAGCATGAGGTAGAGAAGGAATGTATGTGAATGGGTGCAAGAGTAGGTGTAATAAATGGGGAATATATAATAATATATGCAAATATTGATAAGATGGTGTTGAATGTGTCAAATGATGTGTAAAATGAGAATCAGTGAAGGATCAAGAAATGAACCCAACTTTTCATAAGAGTTCACATTTTATTGCTATGTGATTTATTAAGTCCTTTCAAAATGGATCCAAAACTACATGGGAATCTACATGTGTATGAAATTATGATATTGCTATTAAGATTTAAATGTGTACTTTTTGAGTCAAACTTAATGACCTATGTGTATGAAAGTTTCACCATCACATACATACATACATAATACATACATACATGTATATACTTGTTTACATGATTACAACATAATGTTTCATGTCTTGTAGTTATTTTGGAATGTCTTGACGTATTTATATTTTTTTATTAAATTATAATTATATTATAGTAGACAATAATGTGTATGCTGTAACACACTTGTGATCATTCAAAATTTCAACCAATATTTAAAGAATTTGCTTTATATTTGGAGATTCCCTTTGATCTATAGTTATATTGACATGTTGAAGTGGTGTTGTATATCTTCCATAAATATTATATTGTGCAATATCTTCTTAGGGACATTGTTTCAGTGATTATATGGTCAATTGAACTTTTGGGTGAAAGCATTTAACAGTTTTTAAGGTCATATCAAGTGCATTCAATATTGTTAAAGTGTTATATGTTTGGGCCATACGATGTATCCAATATTTTTTTCTTTGAGGCATTAAATATTGGTGACATAGTACTTTGAAAAATTTATCTCACAGTGTTGCTTTATTACCTATAAAAGGAGGAATTGGGTAGAAGGTTTTTTACATCATCCTGTGTACTTGATTCCTCTTTGAATGTGAGTGTTGGATCTCTGGAAAGAACTTAGAGATTGGAAGTGTATTGTCATGTTTTCAGTTGTTCAATTATAAAACAATTTAGAGCTTAATAGGCTAGACTTCTTCTTTTTTTAGTATATTGGGTACCATACTCTTGTCTGTGCATTTCATTGGGATGTTTCATTTTTAACATTTACTTCCAAACTACTAGTAAAAGTTGTGTAGATCAGATAACTTGTGACATAAAAGTAATTGTGCAAATTGTTTTGAATTTCTTTGAATTATTTCCTTTCATAACCTGCCTTATAAATATAATTTTGCTCATCCATTGCAGACCAGCAATCTGTTATATTGATCTCGTTCAATGGAGTTTCAAAAAGATGAATATCACCCCCTGCCCTTACTGTCTCTCAATCACATTTCACTTGTTTGCAAATCTCTTCCACTTTCTCTGCAATTTTATGAAAAAGTGATGGGGTTTGAGTGTGTACAGAGACCAGTTCCTAACTTCAAGGATGCTTGGTAAAGCACATAAATTTCAAATTTCATTAAGATTCACTGAACTCATAATTTTTTTTTTCATTTTTTCAATCTAAGGTAACTGATCTTACAGATTTATTTTTAAGCAGGTTATATAACTATGGTTTTGGAATACACCTGCTGCAGAGTGAGGGTTGGGATACTGATCTGTTTGAAAAACATGAGATCAATCCCAAAGATAACCACATCTCTTTCCAGGTACTTGTAAAAATCTCTGCTCATATGACAACTACTTTCCCTCTTCTTTGTCTCTGCTCATTGTTCTGATTTTGTTTTTCTTTGGCAGTGCTCAGATATCAATCTAATAGAGAAAAGACTGAGGGATATGGGGATAGATTATGTTAAACAAGTTGTGGAGGAAGAGGGCTTATGCATTGATCAGCTCTTCTTCCATGACCCAGATGGCTACATGATGGGGATTTGTAACTGTGAAAACTTTCCCATTGTTCCCTCAGATGAAGCTTCTGCTGTTCCCCAGCTCTGTCCACTCAAATCTGCTGATCTCACAAAAACCATCTTCCCTCTCTTCTGTCATGGTCTCTTCTCTGCCACTGTTGGATCTTGGTAGTCTTTTTCTTGTTTGACAGGAACAGTTTTGATCAATGTTGCAATTTCACATTGTTTTGACACTTTGCAGGTGAAGATATTGAAGCTTCTGAAAGGAATGGTCAATTCTCAGAGCAAGCACAAGAAAAGAAAGAAATGCTGCCCTTGGACATAATGGGTGTTTTCATCTGATCTTAAATCGGTACAGCTATGCATAGAAATAAGATTTCAACTGGAAATCATAGATGTGCTTTCTTATACATTGAGAGCAGTCTGAAAGATCTCCACCCATTTCAACTAAAATTTCATGAGTTTATGAAGCAGAAGAACATTGGGTCTGGTTCACAGAGCATGCATCTAAGATATTGAGGACATAAAATAATTGATTTGCAGGAATGAATGAGAGCAATTTTTTTATTAACCTGGAATCTTTGGATTCTTTTTTAAGGTGGTACTTGTTCATATACTATTATGGTGACCAGTAATAATGTAATATTTTGTTATCTTTAATAAATGTTTTTAATGGAATTATGAATCAGATAGAGATGGGTTTTTAAAAGGTTGGAATCTTTTTATCAAAATTAATGGAATTACAGCTGTGACAAATTGACAATTTAGTTATTCAACATCAAATAAATGTGTGAAATACATATAGTATTTTATAACAATAAACAATAGAAAGAGGGAAGAATATTATTGTACTATCTTTAAATTTAGTCTTAGTTTGTTCTTTCTAACAATAAATATTAAAGATTAGAGATAATACTATTTCAATATCTTTTCAAAAGCTTTCTAATAGGGGAAAGGACCTGTATATCTTAATTTGACCTCTAATTCAGCATTTGACAATCATATGTCACAATAATGATCACTAATAATATAATATTAATTAAACGTGAACTTAATTTCAAATAAATGAGTAAAGTGCATAAAATAGCTTGTACTTTCTAATAATAAATAATAGAGAGAGTAAATAATACCATTGCAATATCTTTTCAATTTTTAAAAAATTAAGATCTTAAATTTGACCTCCAATTTAATTTGAAATTATCAAATGGTGTTTAATCTTAGCACATCACAATGATGGCTAGTAATAATGGAATATTAATCAAGTCTAAACCTACTTAATTTTAAATAGATATGTGTGGAGTGTCAAAAAAAAAAAAAAGAAAGTTGCTTATACTTTTTAACAGCATAAAATCTAAAAGAAGCTTTTTGATAAACATGTTTTTTAATATTGAAAGTTCTTTTAAAATGTAGATAAAACCATTTTAAATATTTTTCATATTATCAAGATCTTAAATTGAAAATGAAGGAATAATTCCATACAAAGAACTTATAACAAGACATAAACCAAAGCCTATAAGTTAGGGCAAACCCTTTTTCCATGAGTCCTAAGAACCATGTCTTAAAAGCTTAATTTTAGGAGTTGTCTTCATATTATTTACTTTAATCCATCCTATTATGTCATACTCCTACTCATGTTTTGATAATATTGGAAATGCTACTAACAATTTTTTAATATATCCAATCAAAAGTGAAATATTTATCGCAATGCGCCATTCCTTGCTTGAGTCAAAGTCATTAAGCCTTACCATTCTAAAGGGAGGCAAAAAGAAAAGTAAATAATGATCCTCAGATCATCAAAAATAACTAAGACATATAAGGAAAAACATGATTAAATAACATTTAATCATCATTAATTAAATGATGATTTAATCACATGATAATAATGATCCTCAAATCATCAAAATAACTAGGACATATAAGGAAAACATGATTAAATAACATTTAATCACCATTAATTAAATAACAGAATATCATTGAAATGAGTATGACTAGCAATGATAATCTAATGGTATAAATCTATCACTAATATTTCTTATCAATTAGGAAATGGTGAAGCTTAAATATCACATTTAAATGTAATCATAAAAGAAACATTACATGTCATATAACCATACGATTATATTAAATATCTAATGTCATAAAAGGGACAAAATCATTTATATAATTTGGTAAAAAATGTGAAAGAAAACTAAAGACACAATACCTATAGACCTTACATTGATTTTATTCAATTGAAGCTTGTAGAATTTTTATACCTAGAAGTACTAAAGTTGGAGTTAGGATGGAACTAATAAAATATTGAATGTAGGGTGCCAATTTTCTTATTTGTTCTTTAAACTCATCTTTGGCCCTTCTATTCTTTTTTCTTTTTTTCTTTTAATTAGTGAAGCCATTGTGCCTTAAATACTCAAATCTAATTGTCAAGTGTGTTTTCCTAAGGGCATTTCCTTGATGGTGTACTATTTTGGTTGTACTTCTTGTGTATCCTTTTCTAGTAATAATATGGTTGTTAGTAAAAGAATATTCCCTTGATCATCCCTCCTCACATTGTATTCAATTGACCTTTACAAATGATCATTTTAAGTGATTCACTCTTCCATGTAACCATCTTTGTCAATCACTTTAGGGTTTGTTGTTTGATCTCCCTCTCTTTTCCCTTTTGCAAATTTATAATGGACCGCCTCAAAAGAATGGTAGTAGATTTTGTTCTAGGAGAATGTGGTAAAAAAGATACAAATGGAGGTAGAGTGATGCATAAGTATCTTAGGGGTTGAGAAATTTTGTGCCACCAATCCTTATTTTGTTTTGTTTTAGTTGCTTCTATAATAATTTAAATGATGTGGTTGCATTTATGACGTGTTGATTGTTTAGATTTATAGTTTTATGTCTATACGTTTGATATCTTGAAGAAACTATTATAATAATACAAAAACTACAAATTGAAACAATGTTATTATGTGAGAACACAAGATGAAGTAGAATCGTGTCTTTCAAAACTAAAGTATGAACCTCGTTGAAAGATTACTACCCTTTACTAAAGATTTGTTTATAGATTCTCAAGGAGAACTAGAGAATGGTGTAGTTTTGCAATGTGAATTTAAAAGATAATAATAATGGTCCAAGAATCTTGGTCGGCTGAATTGAAAGAAAATATGCTAAGGCTATCTAAATGGCACCTCAAGAAGAAAACAAATGACATTTTTCCAAGGAAGCAATAAGCTTTTGTAGAACAAAATCTGAACCTTGCAACTATCTTCCATGCCTTACAAAATGAAGACATTTTTAAGTTGAGAAAACCTTTTGAAATTTAATGTTTAGGAAAAACCTATTTTGGATGGTAGGAAGATAACATTGAACATTAATGCCCTACCCATTATTTTATCCTCATCAGATCCTCGAATATAGGTGACTTAGTGATCAATATAGACTTGAAACAAATATTAGAGCAATTGAAGTACAATCATGATACACTCTTGTTGTAGTGGAGAAAAAATTTTAAAAGTATCAATTTCACACCCAACAAACTAGCCAGCAATTCACAAATTCGTGCAAGAATCTTTAGACTTCATGATACTCCTAAGAATTTCATCTTAGATAGAGATTAATCTGTAAGGATTGGGGAAAACAAAAATTCCTCCATTTGCCCACAAAGAATTATTTAACAACAAGGCTCAAAACTTAGCAGTCCATGAATTTGTTGGGTAGAATAGGTGTCTTAAGATGAAGGAATTTTTGATAGACAAGTAATATTCCTATCAAATTGCTATTACCCTAGGAAAAATGGAATTTTTTCTTCTTTGAGTGTCCACCAATCAGTGTTGGATATCATTGCTTATTCAACAACGTGATGTTTAAAAGAAAATTATCCACTGGTCATTATCTATTAGATTTGTATAAAAACAAATTTATTCCCTGTTGGAGGCATTTTACTTGGGCAAGCCAAAGGAAAGATTATTTAGGCATCACTTATTTCAATGACTAGATCATTCAATGTTAATGGTTGAATAATTGTAGGGTGGGGAGATGTAGGTGCTCTTATAGATAATTATAACCAAATTAGTTCAATCTGAAGTCAATGTGTATGTTTGGAGGATTCAATTGTAGATAATTGTAGTCAAACTAGTTTAAAGGTCTTAATTTTTTCATCAAAAGAATAACATGTTAAGAGGATTTTGGTTTGGTAGTGAAGTTGAATAATTTAAAATGAGTTTATTGAGGATCCAGTCTTGCTAAGTGTAAGGTTCTCACCATTGTAAGTGGTGAGGCCAAATTCATGTTGAAGGCCACTTTGGTGAAATGCATACCCTCAATCTTTAGCTTTTTGTCAAAGAGGTATCCACTTATAACTATGCTCCTAAGATTGCAAAAATGATCTTAGTCATAATATTCTTCATCAAAGAAAAATAAATAAAAGGACAACTTTTCTAAAGAGAAAGTGCCAAGATATTCATTGTTTCAAAAAAAAAAAATCCATCAATAAACATTGAGAGGCAATAACCTTAGAGCTTCAAGAAAGGTAACCTCGAACTTCAATGTGTGTCTTGGTTTACAAGGTTTCTCTTGAACCTTTCAAATAAATGAATATTATTTACACATTAACCTTTTTGTTTTGGCATAATAACCCTAATTATTTTGTGTGATGAATTTGTTACACCCAAATTGAGATGGACTCCACATCAATTAATTTGTAAATTGTGATGGTTTAGAACACACAATAGTCATCAACATAATATTCTAAGTAAAGGAATCAAGAAAAACACTTCTAGGCAATTACATAAACTAAACTTGTAAGGAATATGAGAGAAATAAGCATAGTAATTGAAGACATAAGAAATATACCTTTGAGAAAACAAATTCTAGGAGAAAAATCCAACTAAAAAGTGATGTAAATCACTCCCTTGTCAACTATTTCCAATTATAAATACAATCGTAAGTCTCTTGAGCACACAATGAACCAAAAACAACAATATCTCGTATCATAGATCACTTGCAAAATCTCTCTAACAAATCCACTTGATTCTATCCACCTAAATGCAATCTAGTTGTACAATTGAGACATTTGAATTATCTTGAAATTCACTTTAACTACACATATCAATCCTCAAAATGAATTTATAACATGTATTTATGCTTATGCAAGTTCCAATAGAAGATGAGAAGATGTCAAGAAGTCAAAAAGTGAATTTATGAGACTTTTTTCTATGTATGACATAGGAGTGATTAGAAAACTACCACTATTCAACAAAAGTGATCACTTTTTAGCAAGAATTGATAACAAAATCACCACTTCTATGTAGTTATTTTCCTTCTAATTTTAGAAGCCATAAAAATTTGGATTGTTGTGTAAGCTTTGAGTTGTTCCATTTATATACAAGATTCTTAGTCTCTTCAAAACCAATTTACCTAATCAATTTTTTTTTGCATATGGACTCAAATTGATGTCTTTTTATTAAAATTGTACAAAATTTCAACAAGAATATAAATATGTAAGAATATTCAACTTTCTCATATTTGGATTCATTCTCAAAATAAGAGGGTTGTTCCTTTCCAGGATATTAAAAACTACTATCTCCAACTATCTATAGGATTTTGTAAGATCAAAGTGTTTAAACTTATTGAATGTAAGCCATATTAATTTTTTTTCTCCCTCACCAAAGGAATGGTTCAAGTTCTCCTTGCTTGTAAGATTGAGGCATTAGGTTGCTCCTTGTCCCGTCAAGAATGCAACATGAAGTATTGTATACCTTTACAAAAGTAGCTTGGTATGCATGTAGGGGATGATAAACACAACTCCACATGCATAGATTATTGGTACAACATCCAACACCACTTCATCCACAATTTTTTGGCTAGCAACAAAATTGAATCTAAATTGTCTAACATAAGGCTTTAGGTGTTCATAAGTTTCAATACCAAGTTGTCCAATCAAAGTTTGAGATGTGAGGTTATCTTGGGAAGAAGAATCAAAAAGCGCGTCAATTTTAACATCCTAAACTTGAATTTTGATGCTATACTACTTCAAATACTCTTTTTTCTTTTTCAAACAAAAATTTAAAATGTAAGAAATTTTGGAATTAACATTTGGACTACAATCAATTACTCTCACCTCATTTTGAATGCTAGGCATAGTGGTTTTCTTTCCATTCTAATCTTTTCTAATAGGGATATTGTTTTGGGCATAGCTTCCAACAAGTTGCACTTGTATGACCATTTGAGTCACAATGTTAACTATGTCTTATAAATTTTGTCTTTGTACTTGTAGCACTTTCATTAATTGCCTTGGACTTGGTTCTTTTTGTCTTTAGAAAAAATGGAGGACTATCTCCTTTAATTATACGTCCATGGGCTAAGAGAGCAACACAAGACTTTGAAGTGGCTATGAAGACCTCTTATGTGTATCATCAATGCCTCTTGTTGCACATCTACTTTCATTTGCACTACCCTTAACAAAATTAACTAGTGTAGTCTTGCACATTTTCCATCTTTAATGTTCTAAAAATTGGTAATCCATACATTTTCCCCCTTTATGTCATATTGGATAAATTTGCTTCTTAATCCCAACAATAATATGAGCTTGCTTCCTTGAAGACATAGAAACATGGGACATTCAAACTAAATCTAAGCATGCTTTGCTAATCTCAATCTAGCAGAAAAATATTTTTTTCTAAAGCAAGAGAATGCATACTAAAATACCAATGGTGACATGTCTTTGCATTCACATCTCCTTCAAAGGAAGAATCACAATCTTTGCCTCAACCTTAAAAATGGGTTTCTCTAGTTTGATTCACCGTGGCTTTGTTCCTCCAATTCTTCATTGGAGTTGAACTTCGTTAAACTTCCCCTTGTTATTGGCATCTTGCAAAGGGCACAACTTCTCTACGAGAGCCTCCATGATCTTTCTCATTATCTCCAATGACTAAGACATGCTTGCACCATCGAGTTATATCTTGAGTTCTACCATACTAAGGTTTTTTCAACTTCAAGACTCCATGTCTTTTTGCAAAGACAAAACAATTCTCCACTTACTCTTGTGGTAGAAACCAACTTGAAAAATCAACCACAACTTCTATAGGAAAGGACTTTCTCTAATAAAAACTCAATATGTAAGCTACAATGGTTTAAACTATAAAATGATCATCAACATATGCGTTATAAGTGAACAAATTAAGAATGACACTTATTCAATTGTACAAATTAAACTTCAATGAAAAATAGTCCAATTGAAGATGAAAGAAACTTATCCTACACAATCTGAATTCCACAAGAAAACTTCAATAGAAGTGAAGCGAAAACTTCAATAAAAGTGAAGCAAATGGCCCCGTGTCCATTATGTCCAATAACAAATACAATCTTAGGCTTCTTGGGAACACCCAAAACAACAATATCCAGTCCCTGAAGATCATTTGCAACAACTCTCTACCACTCTCAATACTATCCATCTAAATACAATCTACTTGTTCACTTCGGACATTTGAATTCTTTTGGTATTCACTTCAATTCTACATTCTAACATATGACAAAACTACCACTTTCCAGCTAGGGCTGATTATGAAACTGCCACTTCTCAACAGGGAATGACGTAAAATCATCATTCAACTAACGAAACCACAAGTTCTATGTCATTTTTATCCCCTAACTTTTGAATACCATGATTTTAAATACAAACTCAAAAACTGCAGAACTTTCTGGGAGTAATTTAAATATGCAAGAATACTAAACTTAGGTGCTACAAGAAAATTGTTTTGAACCCTACAATACAAGCATCTTTCAAGCTATGATCAGTTTATTATAATGTCCATCACTTTTTAATCTATTTACAAACCATTACTACAACCATTAATTTTCCTCTTAAACGTGGCCCCTATTATACAATAACTGAAAACGGAGGTTGGGAAAAATATTACTTTTCACTAAGCATAGGAGGAAACAAAATTACTAAATCTTGGTGTAGTTACCAAGAGGGTATAATGACAAGTTGTTGAAGGTATGCGAGTTTAGTAGCTTTGTGTTTCCCATTTTTAGATGTTTAGTTTCATGGTTGGCTCAGGGCTAACTTCATGAACATCATGACTAAAACAGTTAGTTTGTCTCTCTCTAATGGAGCCTATCGTACCAGAGACAATTCTATAAATTTGGTAGGAAGACTTAGTTTTCACACTAAATTTGATGGCATAAATAAGTACAAGGAGCTAATTAGTCAATATATGAAGTCAATGAGTTAATGCGCTGCTTCTCAAGGTCAAATGTGAAGTTTCATGGTGAGGTTAGCCTAGACAAGTTATGGCGTGCTTAATGAACATGATAATTGAGATTAAGTGTCAAGAATAGAGGTTTTATTGTCAACAATGACAAGATTGACAGGCAGTTCACAGCATTGCTGGTATTCTCTGGAAAGAGAAAGATACAGTGATGGAGCACACTGATGGATTCGCCACCTGAACCTGAGGAAACTTTTCTATTCTTTCTCCATGTTTTACCCCTGGAAGATTCTCCATTAGTAGCTTCGAATCTAGAACTAGTATAGGCCCTAATGATTTCGTGGAAGCTACATCGGCAACACTTTAGAGTGAATCTTCATGATTGCTTATACAGTTTTTAATAGAACAACTTGAGAAAATAGTAGAGATGAATGGCTGTTCGTTCTCATTTTTTTTTTGTTATTTATTTGTAGCATCATGAGATACAGTAAAAATGTCAATTCTGGCCCTGCGAAGTTCCTCATATGATTGGTTATAAATTGAAGCTTTGTCAGTTGGCTTAATTGTACTTGCAAAGATTGCCCATAGGATCTCTGGTTTTCCTGTTTAATACAGAAACAGAATTTCCAGAAACTAAATTACCCATGAAAATATTCTTTGAAACTGACCTAGAATTTTGCGTGTAATCTTAACATTTTCCATTTGTATAGATCAAACCCCCATTCTTTAATGTACAGGTGATTTTCACTTTTCCAATTTACATTCAATACTTACAGGTGAGCTGAAGCATTCTTTGTATCTTATCAAAATCATTCGGATAAAAATAAGAGCTGAGGGCACCATAGTCTATATTAACTGTCAACAAAAGGTGGTTTGACACTCACACCAGCAGAGTAGTAGTATTGTAATTCACAATCTTCTAGTGTCTTTAATAGGGCTGATACCCATAAGAAATTGAGGTAAATTTGAGAAGAATTGTCTACTGGAGCTCCATCCATGCTAATAGCAAAGGTTGCTTTACAAACTTAGATTAATGGCATTCCCCACAAAAATATCAGAAGACCTCATTTAAATGATATTGTGATATTGAGCTTGTTCATCAATTAATTGGAACAAAACATGCATCTTTTAGTGCAGGAAAAACAAATCCAGAACAATTACAAAACTGCCAGTTTCCACCATTAGGTTTCACATAATATCTTCAATTAGAAAGAAAAGCCCAAGTTTTTCATTGGTTTTAGTATTTAGTAGTTAATTCAACGCACATATTTGCACTGAAAAAGAAACAATTAAACAAAATCTCTACGGGTGGAGGTGGAAGTGGGTGGGGGGTGGCAACCTGATTGGTGCAGGCCCAGCAGCTTCTCACAGACCTCAGTACATGTACGTCGAATAGAATTTAAAAAGTGGACACCATTTTGTTCTCCGGATTAGCAAATCATGAAATCCAGGGATTGCTGTCTGTTTGTCTTGTATCACAAAGACAACTCACTCAGTAATTTGAAAATTCTTCTTTATTTATAAGTTAGCTCAAGAAGTTCTTGTATATCTACAAAAAAGCAGAAAAGAATGCTGGCAGAACAAAGTAATATGTTTCATCCTTGGAAAGCTCCCAAGCTTTTTGCCAATTGCTCCATTGGTGGGTTAATGACATTGTAGACCAGCCAGTAGACTTCCATTGGAGTTGTAGCCTGCTCCACCCAAAAGGCATGGGATAAAGAGGACTGATTAAACACCATTCAAACCTTACACCTAAGCTGAAGGAATCAGATGTGATGTGGCGTGGCCATCAATGCATTATTTATCAAAACACCCTACCAAAAAATATACTACCAAGCTTATTCAAATAACGAGCTATTGAATTTATGACTAAGCTTTAGCCAATTTTCATTCAATATTAGAGAGTTAGCTGAAAGTTACTTCTTAGAATAACACAAAGCTATCAGAAATGCATACGAGACTTAAGGCTTCATCTAGAGCCTGTTGATACCCAGGCAGCTGGAAAAAACAAAATCCTCCAGGAGTAGCTAAAGACCTAATTATCAATGAAAAGGGCCACAATCTCCCAACTAGTGAACCGATTATATTCAAAATTTTGTTCCCCTACTGACAAGTAGGATAATAGACAAAAACTTGTACTAATGATATCCATATGAAATTATGCAAATAACTTCCAGCAAGAATCTTTGTTCTAACAATAGAAAAGGTTGAGATGAAACTGACTTATTAGAATAATGGAAAGCCATCAGAATTGCATGACAGACAGACAGAGATGCATCCAGAGCATGTTATTGCCCAAGCAACTATACATCTAGAGCCCGTTGATGTCCAAGCAACTAAACAAAACTGTCCAGGCATAGCTAAACCCCTAATTATCAAGGAAAAGGGCTGCAATCTCCCAGTTAGTGAAGCATTAAATTGAGACATTTGCTCCCCTAATGATGATTGAGACATCAGACAAAATATTCTGAGAGGGTTATCCATATGAGCTTATGCAAATGACTTTGTTCTAAGCTATCAGTAGGATATTCCAAAGGAACTTGAAAATAGACCCATATAAAATGAATCCTTGCCAATTTCATATGAAATAAAAAAGAAAGTTAGACAAACTTCTATAAACTGAGAGTAGGAGACACCTAGTTTGACAGAAGAAAATTCCAAAAGATTTTAAGCAGACTAACAACAAGCACGCTTGATAGTACCGTTGGACGAACTCAACAAATAAGCATGTCAAAATATATGAACAGAAAAATGTCCTATTGGTGCACAGGAAGAAGATCCAGAAAAACCTCTGACAAGCATTTTCACAAGAAAAACATTGACTTATTTTGATTGATTTCAGTAATTAATCAATGCCTTGTAATTGCAATAGGTCACTATGCGTCGAAATGATAGTTGCAGCCAATCTAAAAGCTCCATGCTGGGTTTAGCCAAATACTTCCCAGACCTGGTAGATATGCAAAAGGAATTACGCAGTATGTGATGCAGCTATGAGGGTTTCCAAAATAAAGCAAAAAAATACTAAAACAAAAAAAAACACCACAAAGATTTCTTGTATGATTCAAATTGTGGTTCCATTTCTTCTGTGAAGTTGTAAAGTTTGTTTAATAAGTGAAAATACTCTGATTACGTATATTTGGTTTATAACTTTGGCCTTAAGTTGCAGTGTTTGCTGCCACAGCATCCTAGATTCGAAACCTGGTAGATATATGCTCCTCCTCATAGAGACGCGTTTAAAGTTTACCTTGTAAATTTTGATTAAGTCATCTTGCAAAGTTCTTAACAGAATCTAATTAACAAATTAGAAAATTTCAATTGTCATATGCTTTGGCCTCTGACAAGAATTTCTTAAATATCTCCCTCTCTATGTTCGAAACTGACTCTGCCCTTCCTTCCTATATCCAGCGCCGTTTCAACTCTCAAATATATGTCTCTATGTTCCAAACTAACAGAGTTATAAAGAGACAATACACTAAATAAAGCAACGAAAACATTTGGGGCTTGAAATTTGTTCTACAACATATTTTCATAGTAAAATTGAGTCTGCAAATAATACTAATGAATACATCAAAACGATGATTGCATGAAATTTGTCCTTAGCGAAAAAACCCAACACTTGAAATCAACAAATTTATTGAGCACAAACACATTTGAGCGCAAAAAAATGGAAGTATGCAGAATTAGGCAAATAACAAAAGGGCAAAATTTGGGGAAACCCTGCCGCAATTGAATGAAAAATTAAATGAAATAAGTATCTTAGCATTGAGTAATGCATCCACCTACAATTCCTTGCTCTTTGGATCAAAACCAACCTGTGGAGATCCCATATTACAGCGGATTGTATTTTACATATTATACATATAAAAGCAAATCAAAGAACCAGACTTCCAACTAAAGCTTGTTCTGTCCATTAGAGATACGAAGCTTAACGGGAAGAGGGCGCCCGGTTCCAGAGCCGCCGCAACTGGAACAGGTCCTCATACCCGTGCGGTCACATGTAGAGCAACCTTGATCTCCATCAGACCAGCGCTTGCAGATGCAGGGAACCCTCTTGGACCCATTACAGGTAGCGCATCTGGGGGCCGCCCCTCCCCTTACAAATGACTTGGGCTGATCATTCTCCCATAGGGCTTTGAAAACCCAAGCTCCAACAATCATCCCGATTCCTGAGGCCACCTGTGACGCCGCCATTACACCTGGAGCCATGTTACTCTTACTGTTTAAGAATCTGCTTCCACTGTTCTGCTCTGTTTTATGGTGAGGTCTTGCTGGAATAGGGAACGAGTTCTGATATGGATGGAGATCAGATCGTTTAGATATTATACAGATTTGTTGAATGTGTGGTGTTACCGGCCGCCAGAGACGACCGTGTGATGATGAATATGGCGGAGCTCATTTGGCCACGTTGTGAGGGTTGGAAGCACTTATACAAACGAGTTTCCCATCTTCGACTAGAATGGAATGGAAGATTTAACGTCAACCACGTCAAAGACAGTTTATGACAGAGAGGACTCTTTCTTTTTTATTTTTTTAATACTTAATTTTTGTTGTATATTTCTAGCAGCCATTTTTACCAAATTTTCTAACCAAGTTGTCATTAAAATATTTGAATAAATAAATTGGTTGTTAATAATATAGAATAGAATATTATAGAATAACTTTTTAAGTCTATGAGATTGTTATATATAATAATAACTCTAAACATTTGGATGTAATTTGTAAGGCTTTATTAATTACTAATATTTAATTATGTTCTATAGTCTATGATATTGAGCAAATTATTTTTTGGTCTACAAATGAATGGTATGTTATGAAAGTTAGTATGTAGGAAGCATCTAATGTGGGTCCTCATTCTATGATATGGAAGTCTTCATACTCTTAGTATGTAGGAGGCATTCAAGTGTGGGTATGAGACTCCTTATACTTCCAGAATGTAGGAGGCACCAAATTATGCTACCTTCTATAATATTTGAGCTTGTTACCTCTCTTTCAAGTGTACAAGTTTTCCACCATTAAAATGTAAAGAATAGATTTTGAGATTTTTTTTAATATCAAATTGTTTTAAATATTGAGATTATTTCGAACTAAACAAGTAAAATGAAAAATAAACAACTCTCTTCTTATCCAAGAAGGTGAATCATTTAAATAGGTTTGAATTTTCTATCAAAATTAATATACAGAATGGTGTATATGCACTCCAAATTATTTAGAATGAATCTACAACTTACATGTTTGGAAATTTGAGCTTCTTGAGTAAATGCTAAATAAATTTCCTTTTACATGAAACCCTAAATATATAAATAGCATGAAATATTTAGAATTTATCTTAGACTATATGTTGTTTGATGATGTAATAAATGTAAATGAATATAATGGTTTGAAATAAAGAAGACAATAAATAATATTTAGTTGGAAAACTTTGGCAA
Source organism: Cryptomeria japonica (assembly GCF_030272615.1). Taxonomy (NCBI): domain Eukaryota; kingdom Viridiplantae; phylum Streptophyta; class Pinopsida; order Cupressales; family Cupressaceae; genus Cryptomeria; species Cryptomeria japonica. The sequence goes on along the minus strand of NC_081407.1, from coordinate 450,725,271 downwards.
TTTTTAGATGTTAATTTGTCAATAGTTTACCAATATCATTAATATTTGATTGAATGCCTTAGATAAAGTTGATGGTTTATTTGTCGCTTTGGATCATTTTTCGTGGCTCCAAATTTGATCTCATAAATGTAGATCTATTATAGCCCTTTGATCTCATCTTTGACTATGAATTCAATCTCCTCTAACTTTTAAAGTTTTGGTTTCAACTCAACTTTATGTTCTTAGTTCAACTTAGATTAAGAATTTGTCAATGATTCTCATTGGTTTGCATGTGGCATGGTTAATTACTCCCTCGTGTCAAAACATGCAAGGAAATAGATTCAACAACTAAATAGAAGATCAAGGACAACATTCTCAAATATGCAAGGTGCCCCAAATACTCTCGTAACATAAATTCTGTTATAAATTTTCTTGATAATATGTTCAAGTATTAATGATATTTCTAAGAAACATTCTGGCGTTCCAACAATCCAACAATCTTTCCTCAATCTTACCCAAGAGGATTCAAACCTATGACCTTTCTCTAAAACCACTTGTAGGGAGTTGAGTTGGTCGTTCTTCCCAAAAGATGCACCTTTTTAGGAAATTGCTACCATCCCAGTTAAGGAACCCATATGAGGCTATTAAACCATGTCACGAATCTTGAGGGGAGATGTTGGACACGTTCCAACACACTCTACATAAAAGGTATGCCTTATTTCTTAAAATAACCATTTGGGACCTACATTTACCTAATTTTGTAGCCCCACATATAGAACTATAAAATAAAATGTGTGAAGACATGTATTATGATAATCTAAAAAATTAATAAAAAACAATAACAAGAATACTTACCATCGACATGGGATCAAAAAGCTACTAGCTTCACATGAAAGCAATAACTAACACACTAAAAGAGTGAATAGAATGTAAGAGATTCAAGTGATACTAGAGGCTTCGAAAATTAACTAGGGTGGCCCTTTTAAGTACAACAACAAGAGTCAAAAACAAAATGGTTTCTTCCTTTATTCAAAACACAACAATCAGGGTAAGGATATGTCAAGTTAGCCCAAATAGGAACTTGAACTAAAAAAAAAAAGAGATCATTTATGTATGCATGGGATTGGTCAAGTTCTCTTTTATGATCGTGTATTTGACCAAGGATGGTAATGGGAAAAAATAAGGATCAATACCAATCCCTTAGAAAGAGCTCAAATAGGAGTGAATAGGGTTCAAGTTATGTATCCACTCTAAACAAAAAATGTGTCATTTGCATACTTGTTATATACAAAATCACTCAAATTGAACTGGGTCCAAAGCATAAGGGAAATGGGCATGGGTATACAATTTTTGCCATTACAAAAATCTTAAGCTATGCAATGATTTATTGAGATTTAACTTGGTAGTTTGGGGTTATTTTTTATATAACCATATTATATAATTTATGGTAATTCTAATTATTATAAATGGTTTACTTAATGCCTATTAGATTGAGTTAATATTTATAGAGCTTTTAACAAAATTAGGAATATTTGCTTTGCTAGCAAGCTAAGTACACTCAAGTGTGAAGAAATTCATGATTACAAATAATCTAGCTAAAATAGTATAAGATGAGTAACTTCACAAAAAATTCAAATGCTTCACTTATGTGAACATCACCTAAATACAATGAATAAATTAAGAAAAAAATTATAATTGTGAGAGAAGATTCTTCGAACAACTAGTAGTAAAATGTAAATTAATTATTTTTTCTTAGGGTTAATCTTTTTTACAATAATGGTAATCAAAGATCACATGAAGTGGCATAATATGTCACCCAAACATATAGTATGCTAATATATTAGGTAAATGCTAAATATTGAGCTTCAATATAGATAAAAAAAAATTAGAAGAGTAATTGATGAAATTCAATGAAAGTTGAAGAAGAAACATGAATTTTGAAAAAAGTTTAAATTGATCCTTAGGTTTATGAGACCTACTAAGAAAATATAAACTAAATTAGATTCGGAATTTATGGAGTTGTGTATTTGACTCAACTCAAGCACCAAATGACCTTGTAGCAGATGAATAATGATGAAAATTTATAAGTGGAGCCAAATCATAGATCAACACTCTAATTTAAATAACACAACATTGCTCAAGTTAAAGCATAGTCAAATTAATATAGTCCTAATTCTTGGCAACATGCAAAGAAGTGTAGGAGATGCAACAATCTTACATCAACTTTGTTTCAAAAAAACTTTGAGGATGAAGTTTCTTGCAGGTGGAACGGGGAGGAGAAATATAATAACTCACCATTTCTAAATTTTGTCAGGACTAGTGCCAAGATAAAATCTCAAAGAGTTTATGAATTGTAGAATTAGATTTCATAAACAATACATTAGATTTGGAATTTTGGAATTAGATTTCATAGACATTACTATACTATCTAATCAAATTCATATAAATTTGATGTCTTCACATTTCTATGTTTGAAATCAAAATCAGCTAATTGCATGGATGAAGCCAACTAAGTAGAAGAGGTACAAAACTTGATAAGATCTTAGAGTGGCGACTGGGGAAAAGAGCTTGTAGATGTGAGTTAAGGCTTATAATTGAGAATGTGCAAAGTATGAATTCACCCACTAGTTAAAGAATGTGCAATGTAACGACTAAACCGTTGTGTGAACACCGAATTTGAATTCACCCATGTGATGCAACCACAGCAAGTTGAGATAGAGATTTGTGTTTAAAAGAAAACAAATTTAGGGCCGCGTCAAAGATTCTCTTGTATTTAGGACACGGCAAGTATTGAAATGCGTACGTTTTTCAACTAATATTGTGTGAAAAACAAGTAAACAAAGAAAAAGATTGATGCACGTGGCGCCTACCTTTTGTTATCATTGAAATATTTGCGTCTAAGAAAACATATGAATCGCTCACTTCCTTATCACTCAACTAAAAAATAATATTATATTGTCAAACACCAAAATTTGGCTTTTTCTAAATATCTTAATAAATACATGAGTATTAACTCTAGTAAGTTTCTGGATTAATGATTATGTGCGAGTTTTTTATCAACGTTTGTGGAAATTTCATCTCATCATATGAATATTAAATTAATATAATATTATAATTAGAAACTTTATATTAGTTGAAATGGCTATGGTAATAGGAATCTATAAGGTAGGGAAATCTTAATTCTCTGAAATTAAATATATTATAAATTGATTAAGTCAATAACATTCAAATTTAGGTTTGTACTTTGTATAGAAGAGAATTATTATTTATAAATATATAAGATAATTCATAAAATTAGGTTTGTTTTGTTGAAGTAGTATGTTCTTTTGGTCGAGATGATTTTATTTGTATAAGGTATGGTATGATATTCATGACTAACTAATTACAATATATGGAGCATCAAATTCATGAATTTGTTTTACATGAACTTGAACTAATAAAACGTCTTAGTAATGGGTGTATTCATGATGAGGAAACTAGAAGTCGGGGCACTGCAATCTTAGCTAGGTATCCCATTTGTCAATGGAGAATATGAACGCGTGTTAGTTGAAAGTATTTTGTTGTATTGAGAAGAATAGCTTATCTTATAAAATAAAATAATTATAACAATTGAATGATGTTTTCCAATACACGATAACTTTGTTTTTAGATTTTAAAACTCACATTAAAAGGCCTATTAACTTATTTACATTATACTCAAACAACAATTATGTATCAATAATTGGAAATAATATTTCAAAAGTAAATTAAAATTTTATTTTAAATAATAAACATAAGCGAAAATATAATTTTAGTTTATGAGAGCCACAAGGAGGAGGGAGCTATTTTATTAGTTTCCTTGGTTGAAATTTATGAAAAAAAAATTGGCAATCATTAACTATAACTCAACATGTACTTTCTATATCAATGGAAGAGCTAAATATTTTCTATTTTGTGCTCTTGGCTTCAATTTGGACCTAGACTTTATCCACATTAGCATTCAATAGCTCCATCCTAATGTCAAGTTTGCATGCTAACATTTGTGCTCAAGTGCATCAAGTATTGCTTGTTGTGGAATAATTTTGCATCTACCAAGGCTTGTGTCTTTATAATTATCTAGGTGACTTGTGAAAAGTGGTCTTGTTTGTTTGTCAAAATCGTGACCAACAACAATGATTAGTGCCAAATGAAAGGTTAGCTCATTTTGGGGTGCTTTCTAGATCTTCTAGAGAAAGTTTTGAGAGAACACTTATAATTAGTTGTGTCATACCCTTTAATTCCACAAAGTTCTAACTAAATCTTATGGCTTTCATCTTGGAAAAGAAATATTGAATGGTGTCAAAGTTATAAGGGCTCAACCCTATGTGCTCATTCTCCCATGAATGGATTCTCAAATCATCTTGAGTGCTAAAGAGATGTTCAAAGTAGTCCACACTTTATTTGGTGATTTTGTAAACATAATATGAAAGAATAAATGAGGAGAAACAACCATACATAAGGTGCCACAAAATTTATCACATTTGCTAAACAATTAATGTTTTTATTCATCAGATTTAGGTTTCATAACAATTCCCATTGTCATCCTATATAATTTTAGGTTTCTCAAGTGAAGTTCTATTTTAGCGTTTCATTCAAAATAATTGTAACATGTGATTTGAGTAACACATCTATTCATTTTAGATTATTTTTGTAGTGCAATAAAATGCAAGGAGGAAAACGCACAAATTACCCCCCTTTTTCATGCAATGAAAGAAATCTTTCCAAGAAAAAATGATTTATAACTTTATATTTAGTGTGATTACAATTTTCATTAACAAGACATGCAAGGTGGACTATATTTTAATGCTTTGCAACTTGCCATAGAAGTTAATGGTAACACTTCCAATGAAGAGCATGTGATATTTAAGGAACCATTCCCAAAACATGATAAGGGAAAAGCCCCCAAGGTAGACAATAATGTCAATTATACCAATATGTCCTATGATTATATTGTCAACCATATTTCAGAAATGGACAACCATGTGTCTACCATAATTATCAAGGACAAAACCCCCAAAGGTACTACTCGAGGGAGTAAAGTTATTTTACAAGGCATTGGACCATCGTCTTCATCATCTAATGACAAAACCCTTGAATGTAAGGTCACAACTTGAAGGGGTAAAGTTACCTTACAAGGTGTTTCATCCAAGACAACAACTTCACCATCTACCAAGAATGAGTATGACCTCATCGGACTAGTTAGGGAAGACACCTTCCCTTATCTCCATCCTTGAGCTTTTGCGCATTTCACCCTCACATAAGGCCATTCTAGAGAAGATCTTGCAAGAGACATCTATTCATACTGATTTGAACGTGGACCAGTTTCAAGCTATAGCGGGATATCTTTCCACTTTGCATTGCCTTACATTTATCAAAGTCGACGATGCATCACCATGTCAACCACACAATGCACCACTTTGCATTGAAGCTTTCCTCCATAAAAACCCACATTGAACGAGTCTTGATAGATGGAGGAGCAGGTCTCAATATCTACACATTGAAAACTATCACATGATTGGGATACTCTAGACAAGTTGTGGATTCAAGAAACAAGATTACTATAAAAGCATATGATGATGAAGAACACTCGTCAAAAGGAATAGTAACCCTACCTCTAAGCGTTGGGATAGTAACAAAGGATGTGTTGGACAAAGTGCATAATATGTAGTAAGGGTTCATAGGATGTAACACATTGTTATGTTTTGTCGATTTATCTCAAAAGTTGGTTTGACATTTTTCAAACAGATGTAAAAGAAAGTACTTGTTATTTAAGCTTGCTAGCAACAATATAATGGTAAGCATATGTGTTGTAGAGGGGTTGACATACATTTCCATGTAACAAGTTATAGCATGCATTAAAAAGTGACTCTTTTCTACAAGGTATTACTTGTTATCTATCCCATTCATATTTAGGATAGGCAGTTGGGGGTCCAAAATACATCATGTTAAAGGACATGCACAAGTAAAGTCAAAGGTTTGTATATCATGTAGTTTATGTACATGTGACATATATCGAAGGACTGAGAGAAGTTGACAATATTTGTCTTAAGGTATATGGGTACTTGCATGCCATAAACAATTAATCTTTTCGTGAATTACATCTTACTCCTGCAATCTTCCATTAATTTTATATGTATAGTTTTACTTTGTACTCATTGGGTGAATCGAGTTTGTACAGTGTAGTAATTTTTTTAATTTAGTTTTTGTTGATATGGCCATGTGAATATACCTTTTTAAAAAAAATTGTCTCCTATTTTGTATGATAGTTGGCTCCATTCAACATGCACAACTTGTAGTTGTGGTTTGTAGGAAGCCTTTTCATTTTTTGCAAATTGGATATTATTGTTAAATACTAATTATGCATGTTTTATACTGATGGGAACAACGTTATAGTTATTTGAGATTTCAAGGATGAAATGGAATGTTGTGTCTATTTAGTGGAGCTTATAACCTGGTATATTTTGGTCTTCCCAATCGTCATTTGCACATAACATGTATAAAGGACCACAAAATGACCCTATATAGTTATACGTTGTACTATTTCATTGGTGTTTATGGTATGGCATTTCATTTTACCATGTTTCTAATTAATTGGCAAGGGAAACTTGCATGGTGAATAACAAATGATATTTTTTTAATATGCACAAGTTAACTTCTTTGATGATCTAATGTCTGATTTGTGTTCATGACACATCTATTCAAAGAAGCAACATGATTTGACAAAATCTGTGATTAGGTAAATGAGGTTTGTGAAACCCTTTAAAATTGATGGTTGTGTCAAATTTGTGGGTGGGCTACCTTCTTAAATTCATCTCATACGTCCAATTCCACACTATAGTACACATCATGCTACTGAACATGCACATAATGTATTGAATATTTGTTTGATGCAATCCAGTTTTGTACAATGCATATTTTTATCAAATAATTAGAAACATATTCAAATACACATAATTTTTTTATTTAAGCAAAGGTTTAGTGCAGAAGTTGATTGATACATATTGTAAATGGAGGATATGGATATACTTGTACGAGAAATGATAGTAGCATTCATTTTTAGGTGGGAAAGAAAAGTTTATTGAATCCTACAATTACCTTTAGCTTTTATTTCAAAAAATTTGCATCCAGTTTTGTGACGATAGAATATACATGATTACAAATAGAATGGGAGTATTCAAGTCCAACTTGTAGATTGATGTGGTGGGTTGGCAACATTGCTTGGTATTTTATAGAAACTATTTAGTGGGTTGCAGTACAAAAGTATTCCATGCATCCTTCAAAATGGACACATAAAATGAGGGGTGATTGGCCTTGACTAACCACCTACATGATTCTCACAACAACTCTAACCATGGGGAATCTTGCAACATAGAGGTGAAAATGAGTGGTTCACACCACTAAAGTTTAATAACCATAATAGTTATGATTCTTGTAGCAATCAAGTGCACTATTTAGGGTAATAAACCACCCTTGCCATGAGATGTGAGATGCATAACCCTTAAAAAAATAATATATGAACAACAACTATTTCACATAAACTATCAAATCAAATGTGCCTCACAAAGTTTTAGCCTTAACCAAACTCAAACCAAAAATAAAAAATAAAAAACATCTAAGACAATGCACATATTTAGAAAAGCTTACAATCACCCATAGTTAATGGTGTACCATGTTTTGCTACTCCAACATCAAAATTAATGTCATCCAAATGTCTTAGCTAGTCATTCCTTTATTTTTAATGGGGTTGAAGAAAAATGTAGATGTTTATAGTGGCCTAAGCTCCAACATGAAAAGGGTTTGACGTGGATGGTCATAGTCTTAGTTTGCACCAAATCTTTCAAGCATATGCAAAGGTTGTATATATAGAGTGCTTGTTAACAATTGATGTTCCTATTGATGCTATCATGGATAGACATATTTTTTATCCTAGTTTATCTAGCATGTTGAGGCAGAGAAATGGATTCCTAACACACAAGAATCTCATGAATGTATGAGAAGGATGCAGTCTGTTTGAGAGCAAAAGGATGTGCACAATGTCACTAGTATCATACTATAGAACATACACAAGATAAGGATTTTTTTCTTTTTCTTTTTTTCCTATAACCAGAAGGATCTAACAAACCTTTCTTTATGGGTATCTAAACTCCTTGGATGTTCAAGATGATGGTTCGACATTCATGTAACTCAAATAATCTCAATGGATTTGACATTTGCAACAAATAAATATGGGGTAAGACACTTGAAAGTCATTCCAATTAGTCTTCATTATATTTATAACTAGCTCTATTCCTTCATAGATGATAATGATTGTTGTTGTTGTTAATTCAAATTGTACCAATTGTATTTGCTGCTATTTTTTGATGAGTAGTAGGCCTGGGTCCCCATTGCATTGGTAGTGTCATCTCAAAACAAGATTGAGGACATCCAAGTGTGGTTCGTTGAGGTGCATAGACAAGGGAAGGAGGTAAGATTTGATCAGAGGGTCAATGCATTTCTGATTGATGATGGTTGTGTAGAGATACAAGCCATAGAGTACGTGCATGTCTCATATGTTTAAATCCTTCAAATTCGATTCTATGATATGTTGGTTTCTATTTTATTCATTTTAATGAGATAGTTACAAATCATTGTTTACTTTCTACCAGGGTTGTTTTTAAATGTCACATCCTCCTTTGTATTTGGCACGTGTGTCATGCATGGCTCAAGAACATGTACAAGTATGTGACAAAGGAAAGAGCTATGGATATATTTCTCCAACTAGGGACGATCAAGATGACATGGAGTAAAGTGAAGAGACCACTATTGACCAATTGCATGCTTTCTTTGATGTCTTTACTGATCACCCACAATTTTTGGACTACTTCATGAAGACATAGTGTGAAGGAGAAGACCATATTGGTGACCTTTACATTTGAATAGTTCTTCCTATCATTAGTTGTTAACTCCTTTGATGTCACATCTTTTACATTGGGCTTATGATTGTTGTCCACCTTTTTTTCAAATATGTGAGCAAAAACCTTTAGAAAATTCAGGACACAAATGCTTCTATTGAGACATACCATTGGACATTGAAGACCCTAAGTGATCATCAAAAGAAATATGAGAGTCATCCTAGTTGGCACTGGGTGAAAAGTTAGATTTTGTCCAATTGGCATCTAGTTATGTCTTATGGCACTCACCTATATGTATATGATTATCCTTGGAGTTTGCAAGGAAACGCGAGCAAGCACGTGTTGAAGGTTGCGATGATGACCAATAACTCATTCAAGGATGTAGGTGTTGGAGGTAAATGGATATAATGAGCTACTCTATTGATTTCATGTATGAATCTAATGTTTTCACTATTCAAAGGCCTTCAGTTCATTCTAACACAATAGCATCCTGCAAAGGACATTTCAATGCCCATTGCATCTATTATAAGTTCGAATGATATGCCAATAGTTGAAGTGGTCCATGAGAACACTTTCAATGTACCTAATCTTGTACAAGATCCTCAAAATGTCAGTGGTGGTCCTGCAAATGTGAACAAAACAGTGATGTGGAAGAAAGCAAGTTCATTGTTGAAGATGTTGTCAAATATATCATCACCGACACGTGAACAACGCTAGTCCTATGCATCTCGTGTGAAGATATTCTTGCTTGATCTTGAGCATTCTGATGTATTAACCTTCGATTTGAATCCGCATATTGATCCAAATGATACTAGCACTAATCACATGCAGCTGTGGTTCAGTGAAAGTAGGGACTGTGCTCAGGTTCAATGACAACATAGACAATGTACTAGTGATGAGACGTCCAATGAAGTTCCTCATTCTAACCTTGTTTGTGATCCCCTCAGATAGTTATAGGATGAGGAAGGGCAAGAAGAAAATGGACCAAGCAGAGGAAGCACATGTTGAATCCTACACAGGTAAGTACTGACTTGTCACAATGAAGTGGTTTTCGGACATTTGATGATGCATGCCCTTTTTGATGTATTATTATGTATTGTAGTTGATCAAATTGGTCCACATATTGTCGTCTCAGTGTTGAACTCAACATCAACATTTGGCCAAAGAAATCCTCATAGGTGTTTGGCTTTCGACGGTGCTATGGGTGGACAAGGTTTGCACGATTTCTAAGAGTACTGTAGCACTGTTATTATTGGTTCACATTTCCATTCATCTTGCGTACATGTTGTTGACTGCAACTCACATAATAAAATACCATGTTAGCAGGTTGATAATCAATGGCCACAAAAGGTAATCAGTGTAATGTGTATTGTGTACATATATAGATAAATGCAATCCAAAGTTCCTTATTGTTGCAAATTTGTTGTTGGCCATTACATAGAATTGAATACATCGTGCATAACTGTCTTTGACTAATTATTAGGTGCTTCTGTATTTTTCTATCAAACGTTGTATTCCTTTACCCCTGTTTTTTCATATTCGTAGTGAAAGCATAGATTCCCTGTGTTTTGATTTCCTGCAACAATATACACGATGTGTTTACAAATATTTATTGTCAAACTTATCTTTTTGGGCATACTTAGCACTAGGTCACACTATCTCATTTGTCTTATATTTAAACAAAATGTCCCACATATTCAACATACTGTTTTTCCATTTCCATGTTTATGTTTCATTCTTTGTCATTACTTTTTATCTATCTACATCTAGAAGGAGGAAACATCGATTTATGTTTGATGATTATATGGATCATGCCAACCTAACTACAATGTATCTCTTTATGCAGGTCCCTGACACTTGTTTTTTCCATATTTGGGGAAAGGTTGTCATGGAGTTCATCACCAATGTGCAGTGGAGGAGGTTTTGACTTTTCTATCCCTAGTAATAATCAAGCTGCCACCTTAATTTTTTACATATTTTGAATGCCATGCTTAACATAGAACTAACACTCTTTTATCTCTTCATGTGCAGGTTGTTGGAGATTGTAGAGGCGAACAGTGTAGAGGTCACAACTTTTTCAAGATTGCTGAATTCTATAAAAGAGTGTGTGGTTCTCAACTTCACTACGGATGACTCCATTTGATACGGGTGACATGTCTATTTTGACACACACATACACCGAGAGCCTATGCTGGTCATTCACATTGATGCTTGGCATTGGTATCTTACATTGACCGTTGATCTCGACCTGCAGCTATGACCTATATATCTTTCCATTCTCTACTGGCATGTTACTCTTTTGTGTATTGAATTGATGTGTGCTGTCACATATACGAATACAGGAGGACGTTCTACATTGCCACTGCTGGATGAGTGAATGGAACCATTTTCCATCTAATCCATTGGTTCTATACTACACAGACATGTTCATGAGAAGAAGCGGGGTTGCTAGAATGAAGAGAATTTCTAGGATCATGTCTAGATTTCCCTCTTACAAAAGGTTTAACTAAAATATTTCCTTCTGAGGACTTTCATCATTTTGTTTATTTTGTTTGATGGCTATTTGAATGTATCAAATAACATTATTGTAATCCTCTTTTGGCACTATCCCATTTTGCAATTTCTATTGACACTATCAATGTTTACAACTACCTTGTCTTGTATTGTTTAATGGAATATATTGTGAGTCAATGTATTCATTATGCTACTCCATCCACCAAAGACACTTGTTGACATTTACGTGTTCGCAAAACACATATGATGAAACTCGATAACACCCATATTTTTTTATGATGTACTATTTTGTGAACATGTTGATGACATTTTGTTTTGTGTCATGTAGAGTACACATTTTAATTCATTTTAGTTAGAAATAATTGTTTTTGGTTAAGAATAATGCACACCCATGATAAAATTAGCACATCATATGGAATCAATGTCTATTGTGAAGCTCTCATTTATGAATGGATATTTTTGTTTTTTTCTCCCACTTCCTTATTGGCAACCATTACGAAACAATACAATACATGTATCTTATGCACAACTCTTTACTTCCAAAGGCCGCAAAGCAAGAAACATGGGATAACAAATTATGACAATCATTGAAAGCACATCATTGTTTCGTGATAATTTTGCAAAGCCCACACAAACAAAAGACATGATATCAATAACATACTGAATCTAACTGCACAATGCATATTACATAAAACGCACATAACCATACATTTTATGAGGGACGATGTACATCTATGATTTTAATATTTCCGGTAAAGTAAACTATAATGCATTCTATGGACAATGTTATTGACATTAGCACAACATTGTGAAACACTGTTTCTTTAAGAACCTATATTGCTATATCATATTACTCTCAATATCATGACATCTTCTAAACCAATTTTATTTCGTTGAGCATCATACGTCTGTGCATGCACTGTGTCCACTTTATTTGTCTAATAAAATTGAAGAAAGGTAAACCTGTTTCAAAACTTGAGATTCATATAATATCTTAAGCCCTGGAAAAAGAAAATGGTACATATGCAAAATCATGTTAAAAAATGCTTCATTCCATACAAAAATGTTGGAAACCCCCCCTACTGTATACCATGTAATTGTATGTATTGGAGTTGAGGAAAAATCAACTCTACAACTCCCAAAGGTCACCTGTCATAGAAGGAGAGAAGCAAAAAAACTATGGAGGCCAGAATTCAAAGATCCAAAAAAGAGGAGCCATATTGATTGTGAAACAAGAATGCAATTCAATAATTACAGTTGTTATGAAAATACAAAGAGAGAATCCTTATAAAAGGATACTCGAAACCCTAAAAGAGAAAACCCTAAAAAATTATAAGATTCCTAAGTTTAGCTTAAGCATAGAGTATAATAGACTAATAATTAAATAAATAATTATTAGCTAATAAAAGATTACTCTAACTCCCCCCCTTAAGATGAACTTAGGGACTAGCTAAAAAACAACTAAGGACTAAAAAAACATGTAAAAAATGCAGGAAAGCAACAATGGATCCCGACAACTAGGCTTGATGAGGTACCCAAGTACAATATGTTACAAGTGTGGTTGTTGTTGCACCAAAAGATCGGTCTAACCACTTGTTACAAGTGTGGTTGTCGTTGCACCAAAAGATCGACCTAACCACTTGTTACAAGTGTGGTTGTCGTTGCACCAAAAGATCGACCTAACCACTTGTTACAAGTGTGGTTGTCGTTGCACCAGAAGATCGACCTGTTAATGCCCGATACAACCACTAGACTTATAGAATCCATAGGAGGCAGTTGAGCCATGTCACAAACCCCTCGCTTGTGTTGGGGGGGGATTGTTGCAAGGTGTGTGCCCTTGGTCTCCTTGTGTTGTGCAGCGTAGCGCTCGAGTTTGTGACATGGCTTAACCACCTCCTATGGATTCTATAAGTCTAGTGGTTGTATCGAGCATTTATAGGTTGATCTTTTGGTGCAACGACAACATTACTTGCAACACAATAAAATCTCTGTAAAGTGGAGAAAAAGGAGAAAACCCTGTGGGAACAAACTCCTCTCCAAGAAGAGATGAAAGCTCAAGTGAAGGGCTAAGGATCCTCCAAACAAGAGTGTTCCAGAAGATAGGAACAAAAAAAGAGAATGAAGAACACCACTGAAGCATGAAATAGCTGCAAACACTGCCAAAGAGTAACGACTAATATGAAGAACGTCCACTGAAATAGAACATGACCAGGTAGAGAAGAGTGTAATCTGCATGAGTGCCCTCAAATGACACTACTTGAATCAGATGGAAAACAAAGTCAAACAACTAAACTCGAAGATACAGATGGCATGAAACACCAAAGCCTGAAGAGTTGATCAATCGAACCAAGGAAGCATTAAAACAACAAGACAAACCTCCTCATAATGCTGAAAAGGGAGAGAGACATGTACACTGAAAAGAATAGCCAACAAGAACTAGGAACATCGAAGGTGCAGAGAAAGTACATAGTGTCGTGGAAGGAACACTCACTTGATGCACATCATGAGGCTAATTTCGTGGAAGGAACACTCACGTGACAAAGGTAGATGGCAAACAAAGGGAAACATCAACCCCCCCATGACACTTTATAAGTAGTGCATGTACAATAAGGCACAAGATGTGCAAGATCCCAAGTATACAATGTATAGTGGCACTTTATCTTAGTGCGTTTGCAAAAAAAAACTTACAAAATGATGTACAATGATTAGAAGAGATAGAAGAATGGAAACACAGAAAGAACAGCCAAAGACGACACATCCTACTCAAAGAAAGAGATCCCAGGACCTGAAACATCCAATATATTCACTAGAGTGTTGAAAAGAAAAAACTGAATAAAATATACTTGGACCAGAATCTGGAAAGAAAACTCATATGAGTGGAAAGAACAGATAACAAGATTTCCAACGATATAAAGTTTTCAAAAAATGGAGTTTGGATGCTCAAGTTATGTCTCCCGAAGTGCAAAAATGAACCTCTAGCTTTGATAGAAAAAAACACCATCAAAAAAGAAAAATAAAAATTTCAAACCTCTAGATCTGGATAGAGCTCAGAAAGAGCTTTCCGACAATATAAGATTTGTCGAAAAACGCCTCTGTATGACCAAGTTACGACCAAAAGAAAAAAAAATCCCTCTTTTAGGGCATAAAGAGGGTAATAATAATAATAATAATTTTTTTTTTTTTTTTTCTGACGCATTTGCAAATATAGTCGTAGGGATTTCTGTGCCTTGAAAAACGTGCCAATAAAAATCATGTCTCGGATGCCACTGTCACCAAAAATAGGTAAATTATATATCAAAATTCATGGAATTAGCCTTCTGAATCCAACCATGAGGTCCTTTTGGCACCAAAATGTACCAAAAAATCAGCTATCCCAAGAAATGAAAAAAAAAAAAAAAAACAACTGCACAAACCCCCAAATATACAGATCTGAAGAGCAAGGCCCAAAATCTCTCATGAAGAGAACATGGGCATGCAGATCTGGAGCTCTAATACCATATTGGAGTTGAGGAAAAATCAACTCTATAGCTCCCAAAGGTCACTTGCATGCAAACCTATCACAGAAGGAGAGAAGCAAAAAAGCTATGGAGGCCAGAATTCAGGGATCTAGAAAAGAGGAGTTTAGGGTTTTCTACTTTAGAGTTTAGGATGGTGTAGTCCAGCACTAGATGGTTTGTCAAAAAACTCCCTATCACATCTTCAATGACATGGTCCATAACTACATTTGTCCACCCAAAGACCATATACATTTGTTGTGAAAGTTGATGTCAACAAGATTCTTGGATAGCTTTCTGGCTAGTAAAGGAGTATCAAAATTATGAGTCGGTGACCATCATTGTCGACAACATTGGTGTACCGTATCCATGCATCTAGTTCTATGCCCAAGTTGTCTCCATCTAAAAAAGACGTGTGTAAGTGACTCCCCACCCATACCACCAGGTGTCCATGGTGAAAATCTCTAAAACATGTTGTTGAAGAAAGTAAGGCATATTAAGGAAATACTTAGTGGTAGAATCTATTGTTGTCATTTGTAACATTCTGCAATCCTAAGTTAGAGATGTATTAATCTTCAAGTATACAACATATAACATAATAATAGATGGACTTATGTGAACGTCAAGAGGACAATCTGGAAATTAATTGTTGACATAACTTTTCCAATTGCATTATGTGATGCACCATTGCTAGGATTGTTTGGGTAGGTTTTCCTTCCCCTGTGTAATGCCCCTCCTTGACCCAGTTGATGCGATACATGTTATAGGTTCGCCAAAGTCATGAGAGGATGTTCAAGATTACAATTAGGATGCTAGGTATTTTAGTTGCTTAGCACGACACTAGGCATTATACGGATTCATGTTATCTAATGGTTGTAAGGAGGATGGTGTAGTGTTCACCTTTGAGTAGATTCCCATTCCACTTTGGTAGACTTGGTTGGATCTTTATTTTTTAGCGATGGATATGATAGATAGGATTATACATACATACATACATACATACATACATACATATATGTATATAGCAGACAAGTGGAGGAATTTTGCAACGACACATCCCGCTTGCAAGAGTGACGTGACGTTGATTCCCCCACACAAATAGTCACACAGTATCCAAATAGTAACACATAACACATGCAATATCGCATCATAAGTAAATCGAGCTAGGCTTAGCATGTCCATTTCATAATAAAGCAAGATCAGTAAAATCTAATAAAGCACATGATAATAATAATGCTAACACTATCCATCTTTGCATCAACCATGACATATATACATATAGAAATCGATCATCATCATGTTAAACATCTAAATCACATAAGGTCCTAACTAAACATGAACATAATCACTAATATCAAGAATCATGAAATCATGTAATGTCTGTCAATGATCAACAATGAGATACATATGAAAAGCCAAAAATAACATCCATGCATCATGTATATCTAATCCTGTCTATCATATCCATTTCTCAAAAATAAAGATCTGATCAAGTCTACCAAAGTGGAATGAGAATCTACTCAAAGGTGAACACTACACCATCCTCTGTACAACCATCAGATAACGTGAATATGCATAATGCCTAGCATCATGCTAAGCAACTAAAATACCTAGCATCCTAACCGTAATCTTGAACATCCTCTCGTGGCCTTGGTGAACCTATCACAGGTATCACATCAACTGGGTCGAGAGGGTAATTACATCCTCCCCCCCTTGGTTTGACTTACTCCTGGAAGTCGCAAGGATTAAGATGCATCAAGAACACCGAATCCAAGCTCTCCTTAAAAATAAGTGATAACTAGATCTACTTTAGCATACTTACCAATAGTTTATCCATTCTACCTAATATTGGGCTTCGACAACTATGTATTACTCAGTCATTTCCTGACCGAAGGTGAGATTTCAACATCAGAGTTCCCTGTTCTTACCTTATTCATCCGGTGCAAATGCATTCCTCTAGAGACAACAAGTAATAATCCTCCTACTAGCTACTAGGTAAGTACTAAATTGCTAAGATATTACCGTGATAACATCCTTTAACCACATTTGCGAGGGTCAAAACTCTTAATTTTTATCAATCGAGTAGGCGATATCGAAATAATCTGCACTGTTTAAGCATATCAATACTTCTTTAACATCTATTTGTATACTCATAAGCAGACTATTAGGCCTTTTGCACAATTCCTCTTGCCTATGGCGTCTCGAAATCACTAAAAATTTCATGACATGGGTCCAAGCAAGAGAGAAATTTCTCAAAAGCGCACCTCTTTAGGCCAATTTTTAGTCAATTCAAATTAGAACATATAAACTAGGTGACCTATTTCTTTAGAACCATGGAAATTTTGACATGTAGACCGCATAATTTCCCTCACCATGCTTCCGCTACACTAATCATTACAATCATCCTTATCTATTAACCGCACAAAAGTACTCACACAAGATCAGAAAACGTAAGATTCAATCATCCGGTTTACTTGACTATTTGAGAATCGTAGGACTCAATCCCTATCACTTCTATGCTTGCTACATTCAAGGATTTACTAGCATATTTCTTCTATTCACTAAATGTCGTCGCTACTCAACAATTTTACGAGTTCTGTGTAACTCTTTGCAATGTTCTCCCTTGCACATACTATCAGAGGTCCGAAGGGGACATGATAGAAACACCACTTAACACATAATAGGCTCACAATGCAATCACATTTGGGATAGGTCACCATAGACAGGAAAAGAGAAGCAAAAAAAAGAAAAAGTCCATAATTTGAAATCACAAAAAGGGAAAAAAAAAATACCGACATAATCCAGTCAAGAACGTGAAGCAAAAAGTGCCACTAAAGATAAATCAAGTAAAAGAAACAAGAAATTGGTGACCCAACCCAAGTAAGGATAATCTGAAACCACATTACTCACAATAACGATAAATTCAAAATCAAATAAACAATTCATTCAATCCTCATCTTTATGTGACTACTATTAGTCACACCAAAGAGAGTAACCGCTACACATCACTCAAGGGTACAATGCCCTTGAATGAGTAGAGAGTGCACGCCTTGCGACTATGACCTTTGCTTAGCTTCCATACATATCATGGACACCTCACCATTGTGCTTATCATCTGAATCTAGGGCATTACACCCTACAAAATGTAGCCACAAAGAATCATATTGACATTAGAATTATGAGTTACCATTACCATTTATTTAAATTAATGATGTTATGAATCTTAAATATCAGTTTGGTGAGCACCTATGTTTACTTAGTATGCTTCTATAACTCGAGCTAAATTTTTCATGTGTACATATGAAATTTAACATTTTTGTCATTATTTTTCAGTTATATGGTGCATAATTGTAAATACGTTGCATTTTCAAATGCCTTTTATTGTTTGTTATGATTTATCATGTTGCATCTCTGGCTTAGAAATGTTATCGCATGAACATATATAATCAATAATTATGAGAGGTATGAAAAAAGTGAATGTAATTAGGGTGACCCATGTACTTCAACGGTTAAAACATTTGCTTGGTGAAACCACCACCAAGATTCAAATCCCCACTAGATTGCTATGCTCGCAGGATTGGTACTTTCACTAGGCTAGCGTGCTCGCAGATTTGAACACCAATAGTGTTCGACACCTTAAAAAGTGCCCATTACTGATTAAAAAAAAGTGAATGTAAACAAGATGGAAAAAATGTATTGCAAGATACATATCCTACATTTAGAATAAGTCTATGAAGCATAATATCATTGCATACATTGCATTGATAATATTATTAGCACAAAAAATAATTTAGATTGGTCCATTATTTGTTGATATGTGCTGGAATGCTTTAATTACAGTTTGTCTTACATGCGACATAGCGAGCATACAAACTCATCATGTTGTCTTTGTTGGATGTGTTCTGCATTATACATTTGTGGATGGTGCTAAATGAGGATTTCCATGTATGTGGGATATAGAGGTATTGTTTTGTGTAATGGTTCAAATCTCTATTTTCCTATACACCATATCATCTTGGTTTTATGGAGTGGCCGGATTAACATGTCAAATATTTCGACATGGTCTACAGTTTGAAAAAAAAATGATATCTATGCATCAATTTTAGTTCAAACATACAAGTGCATAATTTACATGCCCATCATACTTAATTTTTTATAATTTGGGAGTAAAGTGCAACCTCCATTGAATCACACTAAATCGGGGTGCATATAGACAAACACGCTGAGTTTTCAAACATTTGATACTACCTATCATGATTTGAGATGCGACAGGTGGAATTGTCACACGAGTGAAGACAATGAGAGATCATAGTATATTGTGTACTCAGTCTTCTCATTCAAACCCCGTTGCAAATTCTCTTACATATAACTACCAACACATTAGAGAAAGTGCAACATGTCGTGTTATCAATTTCATAATTGGAAAAACTAAGGAGTTGAATATATATAGGTAACATTCATATCGACATATGAGGGCAGTGTGTGGTAAGGGGAATTGTTTGGAACATTGACAAGGATAGTGAAGAGCAGTAAGTCACTGTGGTGCACCATTGCTTGATCGTACATAAAGGACATAGAAACACGTCATGTTGGCAAATATTTTTGCATGGTCTGTCTTCCATATATGTATGTGTAATATTATGTTCAAATGCATGGCGAAGTGGGGCATTTGAGCGGAAGTGAGAGGTACAATGACGATAATTAGGTCAAAGTGAATTCATAGTTCAAGAAATAACTTAGTTTGCTCCATTATTTGTTGATATGTGTTGGAATGTGTTAAGGGTAAAAATAGAATCAAGTAGTTTTGGGACCTAATCCCACTTTCATCCAAACATTGGAATATGAAAGCTCCTAAAGGAGTGATTTGCTTTGACTAGCTCTTGTAAAAGAGAATCAATGGATGATTTCAGGTTTTTTAATCCTTTGCTGATATGAAAGGGAATATGCTAAATGTAGGAAGATTCAAAACTATGCTTATAAGATGAATGAAATCAACTATAACAACAATGATAATAGACTGATAGAGTAGCAGAACTGAGACATAAAGTACAGATCTAAGAATAAGGATTTGAGTGCACCTGTGATACAAAATTGAGCTTGGTTTGACAAGACCAGGGCACTATATGCCCTGGTCTAGGAAACTGGGCTAAGCTGCGAATTGGAAGGCCACTTTCTGAGATTGTCTGAGAACTTCTTGTGAAATCCGGAGCTAACTAAGGAGGACCAGGGCACAAAGCATCCTGGTCCTAGAGGACTAGGGCATGGGGCACCTTGGTCCCTAAGATCCAAGTCCAAATTCTAGTGATGGGTTTGTGTCTATCTGCTGAGATCTCCCAAAAATTGTTCCACGCTCCGACAAAAATTTGTAATTGCACTTGCAAGCTGGAAAATGGTGTGTTTGTGGCTATATAAGGTTTTTCCTTAGTCAAACCCCTTGTTTTGATGATTTCCACCTCCACAAATAGCCAATATTATATTGGAAAGTGTGTGTGTCCTAGAATCTCATGTGTTTGTAAGATCCCTAAGAACTAAATGTTAACTATAGTTCTACCCTATGTTTTGAGTAAATCCCTAAGACGAGTGTAATTTAAATGCTTCAAATCATAAATACAATGTAGATATAAAGAAATGATGCAAATCTAAAAAACTAGTGTTATGTAGATTTGAAAGTCAATATAGAGATATGAAAATAACTTGAAATCACACCCAATCCTAAGGAAGAGGTACAAGCCAATCAACAGTTGGTGATTCCCTTGTCATTGTTCAATGTCTCTTGAAGCTTCCATAATCGATGAAGAATGTTGATGAAGACTTGATTGATAGATGAAAATTTTCTGATTTGAGACTTCACATAAAGTGTTCTTTCACTTCACAAGGATCTCCTTTCAAATTGCTAGATTAGGATCCTAAAATGACTCAAATGAAAGGCTTTATATATGAAACCCTAATTTTAATTTTTAGAAAATGTTGACTTAGAATTGATAAAAATTGACATCAAGCGATATTTGAACATTATAATACCGCCAAATTAAGCTCTCAAAATTTGAGGAAAAAAGTTTGGGACTAAGTAGTATACTACTTGGTCCGACCAACTTTTTTCTGATTTTCTAGGGATGTGAAATATTGTGATGAAATTCTTAGTAAAATTCTTACAAAATCACCTAAAATGCTTACTAAGAATGATGATAGCTATATGATCCCCTGTTTTGACTTGCTATTTAGTATGTTGAAACATGGTATCATGTTTACCACATCAAATTGTGAAAGAAATTGATGAAAAATGATCGCAACAAGGTTTGATACAAGATCTAAATGAATCGAAGTTCATTTCTTAAGAAAGAGAACTAAAACACAATTTTGATGCAACCAATGGTGCAAAAATTGAAGTTCTCTAGCTTAAGATGTGAAAGATTAAGTATGAAATGCAAAATTAGGGTTTTAGAGAAGAGCCTTAAATAGTGAAAGTGACACTATTTATTTTTCTTATTCAATTTTTGTCTCATAATGTAGAAGAGGATTCCACATAGTAGAAAATGCCACATCAACGACCTGAAGTGCCTACTCAGATGTAGATTTTGAGGCAGTTAGTCATCAAAGATGTTCCACTAGATGAGGTAGGTCCACAAAAACTGCATCATGTTAATTTATTGTGTTTTGGTTGGTAGATTAGCTATCAAAACCCTAATTTTGATAAGGGCCATCTAGAATGGGTTCCATGGTCCCACCAGGGCACCATGTTTCCTTCTAGGCGCCCTGGTCCCTTAGGGGTGACATGGGCGCCATGCTCCCATCAAGGTCCCACGGTCCCCTCTGGGCGCCATGGTCCCATCACAACACCATGGTCCCAAAAAAGGGGCACTAGATGGTACTCATGGGGTTAGGACAATTTTTTGATGACTTTGATGACTTTGATGATGAGAATACTGATACACGATGTTTGATTTTGCAGGAGCTACCATATTTATTGGAACCTACCTCATGACACACATACATCCATTTGCAGAGCCAGACTCCTCATATGTCATTAGAAGATCAAATAATTCTTTATGCAGTAGGCATGTGGTGGGTATGTTGCATGCTCGCTATCAAGTTTCATGGGCCAACGTTGATGGCCTTGATGGAGAGGTGGGACTTGGATACATCCATATTCTTCCTTCTAGTTGTGGAGATGATAGTTACGTTGGAGGATGTATACCACATCTTACAATTTCTTGTAAGAGGGAGGACTATGAGATATCAGTCGCATCACTCATGGGTAGAGAGGAGGAGAGAGCAAATATATTGTATTGGTAGACCCAAACTCGGATAGACGAGAGATTGGATACTCATCTGTTGGCTACTTCATTTGACAGGTGCTATCCCATTAGTGAGGAGATTGATGATTGCCATAGTGGTGTTGGGCATATGTCTTGATGGGTGAGGCATTCAAATACATGGAGGACTGACATATGTCATTCGCTAAATGGAAGAGCAACATACTATGTTTTCACAAGGATGCAGTATGCTAGCATATCTCTACTGTGACTTGGGAGATTATGTATATGGTGAGGGGAAGATTTTGATGATTTACACACTACTCTAGATGTTCAAGCACATTAGTTGTACAAGGCCAACAGGGCTCCCAATGGATGTCGATATTAATGAACCCCAGGCTCATGTGTATCCATGCACAAGATCTTGGCAAAGTAGTGATTTATTATATTGGAGAGTTGTGATTGACTGTCTACAGTTAGATGATATCATATGGACACCTTACAGATGGATGGTTGTTTGGCTAGGTCAATAGGTACAACTTCAACACATGCAACAAGACCAATTTCTAGAAGGTCATCACAACTACATCATCATTCCCTTCTATTTTGATAGAGTGATGAGGTAGTTTGATTTGGAGCAGTGTTGTCCTATAGTGGTACCGATCTACATATGACACTCTCGCAAGATCGTGATATTGGGAGAAAGACCTAGACCTACTGCATAGGATGTGGAGATTACATATGATGAGGAGGAGGAGGGAGGAGATAGGTATGTGGCCCCACTCTAGGATGATGTTGGGGTACAATGCAACTATTTGAGATGGTGGGAGAGGAGTTTCCCATAGGCCACCTTTCCTTTGGACTACCTGAGAGGGAATCTTGATCCTTGGGTGAGACCAATAGATTCATAGTGAGGATAGAGGAGATGAGGCATTTGAGGAGCCAAGTGATGGAGGTGATGATATACAAGATCAAGAGGATGAGCCAAATCAGGAGAAGGACCACGAGCAGGAGAAAATTCTCAATCACGCAAATGATGAGATTGGAGTTGTGGACCTTCCATTGTGAGAGGATAGGGGATAGGATACAATAAGAGATGAAGAGGAGGTAGCCTATAGAGGCCAAGATCAATTCTACATAGGTCGTCACCATCAGTGCCACATCCTGAGCACAAAGAGAGTAGTAGGGTGGTACCACAAACTACAATAGATTAGTCTCCTACCTCATCCGATCCTACTTGGCAAGATGGGGATCCAGGTGAGAATTTGTTTTAAGGATTTAAAATTGAATTTCATGGTTTGATGATATATATGCATGACATTCTCTTCCTCTCTCTACAACCAATGTGTAGGAATGACATGACTTTATCCATCACGCGCTTGGCAACATCATCACTCCATCACATATTTCACATTCCTCTTAGGTCACACATAGATCACAATAGAGTGTTGGGTGGCATGAGGATGTTTTTGATGGAGTTAGAGTAGAGCTGGAGCTAGGGCAAGAGGAGAGGGAGTTGCTATAGCATGAGCTCATGGAGGCCCGAGTGGATTCAGTGATGTATAGGGGTATCATGATGGATCGATCAGAGGAGCTCATCAAGGAGTCACTCATGCTCCACATCTAGCCATCGACACACACCCATGAGACCATCGCGGCAGGGGCCAAAGGGCTCAAACAACCACCATCCATAGAGTTGGTGATATGGATATCACATTTTGTATTAGTGGGATGATATGCATATTTTGTATAAAAAACTTATTGTTATACACACATTCACATATATATATACATATATATGTATATATACATACATATATATACACATATACATACATATATACAAATATATATACATACATACATACATACATATATATATATATGTATGTATGTATGTATATGTATATTTGTATATATGTATGTATATACATACATACATACATACATACATACATACATACATACATATACACATACATGCACATATATATATATATATATATATGTATGTATGTATATATATGTATATATATGTACACACACACACACACACGCACACACACACACACACACAGACACACACACACACACACACACATGGTCTTTTGTCTCAAATGTGTTCCCTTAAATTGCAAAATAATGTGTGAAATTTGCTTTGATTAAAAGTGACAAATTTGGCAAATTTACATGTACGTCTAGTTTAATACTCATGTGATTGATAGTTCAATACTTTCATGATTAAATTGATACATGTGTGATTTAACTAAATAGCTTAGTGTTTAATTAAATACAAAAAAGTGATGATGTAATGTAATTATATCAAAGTACATGGCCAATGTGATCTAATTAAAGTATATCTTATTTAAACTTAACATGATGTGATCTAACATAATACATAAAGAAAATTGAATGATAAGCTAGCATAACAAAATGTAAATTCCTAAGAAATTACATAATGAATTCAAGACAACCAAAACTAAAGATGTTTGTCAAGAATGAAGCAATACATATTAAATAACAATTATCTAATACAATCTGCTTTAATGAAGACATGCTAACATATCACTCAATTAAGATAAAAGGCAAAGTAGAGAAAGGAAGGAAGGGAAATTTCTAAGCATAATATCTATGAAGATGCATAGCATTTATGGGTTCCTTAAGAGGCGTATATTCCATATCTGCAATTTTGTAAGCACTTGATCCATAGACATCAATGATGATATATGGTCCAAGCCAGTTTGGGCTAAATTTTCCTTTTTCTTTTGGCAAAGCATTCATGTTGCGCTGATTCTCATTTAATACCAAGTCACCAACAGAGAAGGAACGTTGAATAACCTTGTTGTTAAAGTCTTTTGATAAGCTTGGATATGCTCAAGGGTGTGTATGTGTTGTTCATAAATCATTTCAAATTGTTGAAGATGTTTCTCTCGGTAAGAATCATCATCATTTATGCCCTTAAGAGAGATTCTCAGAGAAGGAATCTCTAACTCTAAAGGCATAATTGCATCAACACCATAAAAAAGATTATAAGTAGTACCAGTAGCTATGCGAATACTCTTGCAATATGCCTAAAGAGAATAGTTCAATTGAGTATACCAATCCTTACCATGCTTGTTTATAGTCTTACAAAGAATTTATTCAATGATCCTATTAGAAGCTTCAACTTGACCATTTGGTTGAGGATAGTATGGTGTAGAAAAGTGGTGTTGAATGTGATATTTCTCAAGTAATTTTTTCACATCTTTGTTCTTAAATGAGGTACCATTATTAGAAATCAAAGTGGAAGGTGTACCTAAATGAGAAATAATGTTATCTAGGAGAAACTGACATATTACATTAGTAGTAGTAGATCGAAGAGGAACGACTTCTACCCACTTTGTAAAATAATTGGTTGTAGTGAGGATGAAAGTATATCCTTGGGAAGGAGGGTAAATTTTACCAATAATATCCAAACCTCACAAGGAAAAGGGCCAGCAGGCCACTTGCGACCTAAGTTCATGTGCAAGAGTGTGAATCAAATTGTTATGTTGCTGACATTGATGACACTTTTTGACAAAGGAAAATGAGTCTTTTTCCATAGTTTTTCAATAGTATCCCATTCAAAGAAACCTTTGAACCAAAGATATACCACCAAAATTTCCCCCTCAAGCACCTGAATATGCTTCCTCAAGAGCAATGAGGATCTTGATTTTGCTGAGACAATGAAGAAGAAGACCATTATAACCCCTTCTATAAAGGATAATAGAAAGAATAATGTATCGCGCAACGAGCTTACAAATTCTAGCTATAGTATTTTTATTTGTAGAATCTGAAAAAGTATCATCAATAAAATATTGCGAGATATGAGAATATCATTCATCATAATCTAAAACATAACAACAAGCCACACAACTAAGACTATCAATAATAGCAAGAGAAGAAAGATTATGAATAATAAAATTATAATCCAAATAGGATCTTCAAGGGATATTAGGGAAGTTGCGCTTGCCATTGTATCCGCATGTCGCTTGTCTTTTCATGGGATAGGTTCTATGGTATAAGAAGTGAACTCCTCTAAGAGTGATAAGACCAAGTCATGATATTGTGGTAGTTTATCTTATTTAGCTTGATAAGTTCTCATCAATTGTCTTATTATCAACTATTAATCTCCACATATTAGCAAATATTGAACATTAAGATATAAAACCATTTTTAAACCAACAATAAGGGCTTCATATTCAACGATATCATTAGTACAAAGAAAATTGAGATGATAGGATAAAGGGATTAGTTTTCTTGAAGGTGATGTTAAAATGACAACAATGCTTGAACTAGTTCAACACTTAGATCCATCAAAATATAATTCCCAAGTTTATCAGTATCAATAGGAAGAACAAAGTCATCAAGAAAGGCCTCTTGATTAGGTAAGGTAAGAGGAGAAGGAGCATAAGCCAAATGGTCGATTAAATCTTGTCCTTTAATTTCCTTTTGAGAAACAAATTTGACTTCAAATTTAATTAACACCATAACCCATTTTGCTAAGCATCCTGAAAGACCAGTTTTAGAAAAGAGATGTTTTAAAGAATCAAATTTGATGATAACATGTGTCTTAGCATTCAAAAGATAATGTCTCAACTTCCGAGTTACAAAAACAAGAGAAAGACATTGTCTTTCTATCACAGTATATCAAACTTCATAATTGAGTAAAGTGTGACTTATATAATAAACCAAACATTCATTACCATCACTATTATGTTGTTCTAATAAAGTTGCGAGAGCATGGGAAGATGCAGTGGTATAAAGAAGGAAAGGTTGAGTAGGAATAGTAGGTTGCAAGATAGGAGGGTTAACCAAAAAAGTTTTTAAATCTTCAAAAGATTTTTGACAATCCACATTCTATCAAAAAGTAGTATCTTTCTTAAGCAATTGAGTAAAAGGGAAAGTCTAGCCTGCAAGTTGTGAGACAAACCTACAAATAGCCTAAATTTTTCCTTGTAAGCTTTGCAATTGAGAGATATTTTGAGAGGGTGGAATTCTCACTATGGCATCCATTTTCTTCGTATCCACCTCAATACCACGATGCGACACTGTGAATTCTAATAGTTTTCCACTATCAACACCAAAAATAAATTGTCAGGGATTCAAGTGCATGTTGTATTTGTGAATTTTTTCAAGGATTTGGTGAAGGATCCTAACATGGCCTTGATGAGAGATAGACTTATCTAGGATATCATCAACATAATCTTCTAATATTTATGCATGTAACCATGAAAGATAAGAGTCATAGAATTTTGATAGGTTGCGCTAGTGTTTTTCAACCCAAAAGGCATCATAACCCAACAAAATGACCCCAAGGAGTGGTGAAAGAAGTTTTGAATTGATCTTGAGGGTTGATAAAGATTTTATTATATCCCCAAAAATCATCCATAAAGGATAACAAAGTATGACTAGTAGTAGAATCTACTATCATATCAATGTTTAGAAGTGGAAAATTGTCCTTCAAAGAAGCCTTATTGTAATCAAAACACAAATTTTATGTAAACATGAATATGTATATGAGTCAATTGCAAAAATGTCAAAGACTAGATCATATTAGGTCACAATATAATTTTAATAAAAAATAGCGTTATGTACACACTTGATGCAATAAAAACATAAAAGCATTATGCACATACACGTATTGGCCATACGATACAACCTTAATATGAATTGACATTTAATTCACTTGTATACATATTTTTATTTATAGAAAATTCATGTTATGATTATATCATGTGTAAATCTAATTTGTATGGTGTATATACAATATAAATCAATCACATACGACTCAATGATATAAATACCATTCAATCTTAATGCACATAAGCACATGACATACACTATGCACATTCAACTTACATGTGATGCAACACAAACAAAAGAACATTATGCAAATATACTTATTGGCAACACAATACAATGTTAATATGAATTAACATCTATGCAAGTGACTTTTATGCATATTATTTTTATAGAAAACTTATGTTATGATTATGTCACATGTGTAAATTGAATTTGTATGGTGTATATAAAAGATCAATCACATATAACTCAATATAAATGCCATCAAGTATTAATGTACAAAACATACACCTATACAAATTCAATTAACACATATAATGCAGTCATAACATAAACTTTATATAAACAAGAATATAGATACAAGTCAATTTCATGATTTCCAAAGCCTAGTTCATATTCAAAACATTATTCACATGTACACATTGGCCAAACAATACAACCTAAATACAAATTGATTTATGCAATGGACTTGTATACATATTCTTGTTTATATAAAATTTGTGTGTAAATTAAATTTGTATGGTTTATGTTGAATACAAATCAATTGTGTATTACGTGTTGATATAAATACCATTAAATACTAATGCACACAAGCATATGACACACACCATAGAAATTCAATTGACACATGGTTTAATCAAAAGAAATTTTGTATAAACAAGATTATATATACAAGTCAATTGCATAAATGTCAAAGCTTAATTCACATTAACTCACCATACAACTAATAAAATGTAGCTTTATTTACACACTTTATTAAACACCAACATAAATTATTATGCACATGTATAGATTGGTGACACAATACAACTTTAATATGAATTGACATTTTTGCAATTGACTTGTATGCATATTTTTGTCTGTATAAAACTTTTGCTATGATTACATCACATGTGTTAATTAAATTTGTATGGTGTATATGCAATACAAATCAATCACATATAAAATAGTGACCTAAATACCATTCAATCCTAATGCACAAGCACATGACATACATCATACAAAATATTTTTAAACATGTAATACAATCACAACATAAAATATATATAAACAAGTCAATTGTATAAATCTTAATTCATATTAAGGTTGTATTGCATGAATTATCTTTGTACATGTGTATAATGTTTTTATGTTGGTGGTGCATCAAGTTTGTAAATAAAAAGCTACTTTTTATTACATTTATAATAAAGTTTCTTTTTATTAAAGTTGTATGGTGAGCTAATGTGAATTAGGCTTTGACATTTTTGCAATTAAATTGTATACACATTCTTCTTTATATAAAATTTATGGTATGCTTGCATCACATGTGTGAATTGAATTTGTATGGGATAAGTTATGTTCATTAGGAACTTATGCTACACACTAACCCTAAATAGTGAGCAAATGAGAGGGGTGGAATGTAATGCAAGCTCACAAAATTTCAAGAAAATTCTAAAACTTACAAAATCAATTTCTTATGATATAATGATTGATTCAAAAAAGAAATAGAAGAAAAATACAACCTCTAATTTTTTATTAAAATCTTCAACAAATGTTTTATTCAAACCCCGAGAACTTATTATAAATAAACTACAAATCTGAAGAAATCTCAAACTATTCAACACAATGATAATCTATGAATGAGATTATACTATGGTAATCCTCGACTCTCATCTTAGATCACCTGGTAATCCTCTAATCCCCATCCTTAGGTCACTTGGAAACTTTCAAACTTTCATTCTATGGTCTCCTTCTTTATTGATTTATCAACCACTAAAGAAGAAAAAACTTAAATAAAAATTGCAACAAGAATGAATCAATCTTGCAAACTCAAAATAAATAAATGGTAACATGTTCAAACCCAAAAATAGGCACCCAATTTCATGCCAAAGAGGGAAATATGCTTGTAATTCAAAATAGAAACATCCATTGCACTTTTCCAACCAACTCCAAACATTTTATTCCCAACATGTTGATTTTATCTCCTTATTTAATAACTTCTATTTTCACTTTGCAAGCCATACTTGCCAATTCAAAAATCACACCCTCTTTTGGAATTAGAAACATTTCAATTAATATTTATTAGTTGGTAATTAATTTAGATTTAATTAATTCATCTTGATAATTGGACTTGTAAGCACTTGAAAATTTGAGGGAAAACATATGCAATAGACTAATTAGGCAACTACTAAAACTCAATTCTATAACAAATTCTCAATTGCAAATCAATAAAGGAATGCATAAATAAATCAACAATCAAATTAAATGAATTAAAGCAAACTAAGCTCTATTGCCAATCCCATGCATCTAGCCTACATTGTCCTTCTTCCTCGTGTGTTGTATGATGGCTCTAAGAATCGTACTTTATGAAAATCGACAATATTTAAATTTGAATTAGAAGAATGCAGTTAAATTAGAAGAATGACACTGAAGTGATTAAATAATAAAATTATTGAATTAATTAAAGAGGAAAAAATACTAAAATTAGAAATTGTAGGCACGGTACAATTTTAGGTTTCTACATTTGCCCCTCTTTAAGATAATGCAATTTTGAGTGTTGTTTCAAAGAAAATTAGAAAATTATTGTCCCATAATGCCTCGGTAATAGCAAGTCCATGTGGTGCCCCCTCAAGAAATTGGGCAATTTTTTTTCTTGGATTGAGCTCCAATTTATTGAGACAATAATCTAGACACTATAGGAATGATCAACATGAAAAACAAGGTCTTTAGGGTTAAGTTATGATGTATGGAAGGATACATGAACCACGACTAGTGTTAAAGGCATCCCCTCTAGGTCAAATTGTGGCTATAAATATGGGAATTAGGGTTTTATTTGCTCATTTGCAACCTTGGAGCCTAGGTGATTCAAAGTGATTTTAGAGAAATTTGTGAGCACTTGCAAAGCTATGGCGGGAGTTGGGTGTAGGTAGCATTTGTTGGAGTGGGTTCATACCTTTGGGAGGCTAGAGGGCATAGGGGGCGGGGTAAGTACCCAAACCCATCCTGTCAATTGATCGCATTTATTGCACATTTTCGTCTTAGGTCCTAAGGATATTGAGTTTTACAATTACGCAATTGTACCTCAATTTTCACGCAATTGCTATTATTTTCATGTATTTGTTGGTTGAGTTACACAAATACTAACAATTTCACATTTGTGTTAAGTGTCCCAAGGTTGATATTGATTTCTTGTGCAATCATTGAAAAAATTGTGCAATTGTGTATTCCACAACGAAGGATGTGAGATTAGGAATTGTAATGCCCCGCCAGGAAACCCCTAAGGGTTTAAGTTAAAAACTCTCAATTAGAGTGCAAATTTTTTTTTTTAAAATAATAATTAAGAGCGTTAATACAAAGTTACAACATTAAGATAGTTTGAAGTTAACTCAGTTCATAATTAGACACGACATTGAAATACATTGGAGTTATCTGTCAACTTAGACATCACAGCGGAAGGTTCAAACAATCCTAAGGAGTTTCCTAACGCGATTACATAACCTTACACCTAACTCAACTTGCGTCATTAGATCCATTAATTCTGGATATCTTAATTACGAGATATTGCATATATCTTGATTTTATATGTGTCCAATGGTTTGACATCTTATAGTTTTAGGAAGCGTTCAATTGCTTTGGTTGATGAGGAGACCATCGAGAGGTTAATTACTCAAAGCACTTTAATTCATAATTTCATTAGGTGGTCTCCAAATGGGTTCAAGCATTTTAAATGTAGCCAAGTTCATTCATTAGAGATTAAAAATAACCATCTACACTTGACATCATCCTTTAATGCTATAAGTATGCCTAACGAGATTCATTCTTTTAGGGTTAAGCTACGATTAGTTAAACGAGGATTCCTTCATTTGATTTTAAAATATTCACCCTCGTTTGATATCCTTCTTAAATATTAAAAGCATGGTTGATAAGAGAAATTCATTCCTTAAAGGTTAACTACAGTTAATAGAATGAGATTCCCTTCATTAGATTCCGTGCATAGCCAACTGATGAGTTGAAGTTCTCTTATGAAAGGTATAATGTGAGTAGTCATGGTATTCATTTGAAGTTTTAATAGTACTACTAGATGGCTAAAATCATAACGTTGAAAATGTATTAGAGCCACATGAGTTCATCCTTTAACTTTAAGATATAGTAGCAAGATAATATTTACCATTTCAAGATTAGAGTATAAGTTCCAAGGGATGTTCTTCCATTAGGATTGAAAAACAATTATCTTTTGCACATCGCTCTTTTTTGTTAGATGAAAGTAATATGCGAGAGATACTTTTATTAGGATTTAATGTATAAACAACAAATCAATTACTTTTCCATCTTAGATTAATTTTAGCAATCATGAGGAATTCCTTTTTTAAGGGATTGAAATATGGATACCTAAATTGAGCTTCCCCAATTATAAAGTAAATCTGGTGAGGGTATATCGGTTACAATTGCAACATAAATTACTAGTGTTTTCATTCAATATACAACATGATTACCTAATTGAGTCCACACGATTATCACATTAATTTGGTGAGGATTATTGCTAAGATTAAAACGTGAAATAACTTAACTAATTCATTCAATGCAATGAAGCATAATTTCATGGCGAGAATTCATTCTCTAAGGTAAAAGATAGATGTTTATATGATGTTCAACCTTTTAATCTCAATCTGGGAATTGTGACATAAGTTTCAACTTAGTTTTCCCTTTTACATTCATTCCATTAACATACTTTTTAACAATTAATCCAATGAAGTAATTCTATCTAGCTTTCTCCCACTATTACAATTCAAATTAACATTACCAATTTACTTTTTTCCACACTTTAATTTCAATACTTAAATACCATGCCATATTCATAATTCACAACGTTTTATGAACTTAAATAACTACGTTTATCCATATGAATAATGTTATGCATTTAAATTCGAATTCATTAAACTTCCACCATACACTCATGCAAGATTACAACAATCTATGATAGTTTAAAACATAAAACAAAGCACGCTATAAACATCGCATAACACAGATATGATCTCGGAGTTCACCCCGGATGGGCTACATCTCCGGGTCTGCTCAACCGCAAGACCCCTTTTGTATTATATATAGTTAAGGTTACATATTTACATGTCTTTACAATCTTGCCTTTTAGGCGATCACAACCAACTACAATGACAATTTCAATCAGTAAATACAACTCTACAAGTTTTCCAACTAAGTTCACATAAATGTAAGCATTTCTCATTCGGGTATTTTACTTAATCCTTAGATACACATCACGGACATGTTGGTCTAGAACTATACACTAGCACCCCCCAACAATTTTTTAAATTCCCTTGCATATATATATATATAAAACAAGTATATGTAAATCTCAATTTATATCTATCCGATTTTAAATTATCGTCTGAACACTAAGGGGTAATTCACGGGATATATATTCGTTACGAAGGGGCCAAGAAGCCACATATAGTTAATATTATATGTTGATACAAGAAATTCCTAAGATATCATTTATTAAATAACCACAGCTACCCATAGTCTATGATTAGTAATTATCAATGCCAGTTATATAAATCAGAATGAGGCAGAAAACATATATCTCTATATGAGTTTTTCGAATTCCCCAATGTTCTAAATTCCATATATTAATTATTACTCGGCTTAAATAATATTAATTAAATAAAAGAGAAAAATCTAAATTTAAATAATAACAAGGACTCCATATAAAATCAATATAATGCTTTCCCCTTTTCTTTTTTTTTTCATTTATTATCATACCCTAAACTTATTGTTTTATTATTTTTTTTTTTAAATACTAAACAATTTTTAAAAATACTACATAACATAATATATGACCAAAAAAAAACTTAGAATGTTAAAAAAAAGAGAGAGCCGTAGCCCTCACGGGTCGCGCAGGGTTTTCCCTGCGAGCCATCGTGGTCGCAGGGTTCCCTGCGGACACCGTGGTCGCAGGAACCTGCAGCCCACGGTGGACGCAGGGATTCCCTGCGGCCCACGGTGGACGCAGGGGAATACCCTGCGTGCCACTGTGCACCATAAGGAAAAATGGGGAGGGGGGCGGCGGCGGCGAGAGCCGAGCTTCGGCTCCTCCGCCCGCCAAACCCTAACCCATCACGTTAAGTTTTTTTCTCTTTTTTTTTGTTCTTTCTTTTTTTTAATATTCATTTTTTTTCTTTTTTTTTTGTGTTTTCTTATTAATAGATTTTTTTGAAAACAAATCACAGCTGGGAACCAAAACGTTTTTTTTTGAATGAATACTGAAGGCAATACACACAGTCACAGCCATTTTTGTTTTTCTATTTTTTTTTTTTTATATATTTCCAAAATGTATAAGCAAGGGTTGGGGAAGATTTTCTCCCTTCTAAATGTCCAAGTAGCCATGCCAAGAACTTGAATCCAAGAACAACAAGCTCCCAAAACTGAATCTAAACTAAACTTCAAGAACTTTCATGGTTTTTTTTTAAAAAGACATTTCTTTCTTTTCTCTTCTCAACATTTCATGGAGATCAACAATAAACAAATGGGTAGATAGAATCCTACCTCTAAATGCACTCCGGGGAGAGATTTCTTTGACAAAGAGCTCCACCTGCAACTCTCCTGCAAATCCCCCATTTTTTCCAAAAAAAAGACCAAAAGACAAGAAGCCCCCAAAATGCTTACAAAACAAGATTAAAAGGAAAACCCTAATTTTGCCCTAATTTTTAATTTCGAAATTAGGCATTTGTTTTTGAAATAAAATCAATGAAAAAATGAAATGGAAGTCATTCATTTACCTTATTTAATACATCTCATTTGTTTTCCTTATTAAAATTATGATGCTTCTATTTCTTTTTAAATTTTTAATTTCTCAATATCGATTTAGTTCTACATTTATATTTTGGAACTATTGACCGGGTAAGGCATTTGATTAATTTAATTTTCTAAAAGTCTAACTTTTATACTTTATCGACTTTACAAGAAAATAATTTCATTTAAATAATAATAATTTACCCCTTTTTCTTCCAAAGTGCGAAAATGAGTAATTTAATTCTATCTTTCAATGACTTTAAAATTTTCCTTTCTAAAACGCATAATTTATTAAAATCGTCGTTATTAAAATTAACTATTAAATTAACTCGCTGCAACAAAATAAAGCGACATTTTAAAATACATGACTAATCTAGTACAAGAGTCTTATTTATTCTAATTTCTCAACTACAAATACGTAAAAGTTACAAATGCGTAAATGAGCACACTAACCCCAGCTAAATACCTTAAGCTGCTACAATAACAATTTAAAGCAATCTCTTAAATTAATGATTAATCATATAAAAGAAGCTACCTATTTAAATTCCTATATCGCTATTGTGTACGCCTACTCATTAATTTTGATTTTAATACTTAGGATAACAAACCTCACTTACCTCGCGCAAGGCACGCAAATCGAGGAAGTCCTCCAAATCTCTCGACATGCATCCCAATGAAAGGCAAGCCCCACGAATCCACACACGATGCTCACCTAACCATGGCTAAGGCAAGACGAGAGTTATATGACCACTAAATCCGAATTCAAAAGATGAAGGAGCATACTCAACCTTGCAAATTCCAACGGAGATAAACCTTGCCCTAAGCGGTGTCGTACCTGCAATCCCCTGCACCCATGAATTCATACAAGCATGCATATACATATACATATTCAATGAAGGCGTTAGCTCAAGATTTATCTCAAGGGTTAGGAATCAATTACATTTACACGAAAATCGATGCAAAAGCACAATAATAAGTATGCACAATTTATTTATATTACCTAAACTACACTTTGCATATCGGTTAATCTACCATTCAAGAATGCCACATAGGAAGTCAATCAAGGTTAAACGGGTTTTAAAAGTCCGACTAGGGTATGGGCATTACAGGAATGATGGAAAGGTAGTTGCAGATGCTTATAGATTGATGGAAACCTCTACATACTCAATGAAATAAAAGGAAAGAGTGTACACAAGTGTCTCATGAGTCAGAAAGATGAGATCTAGATATGGCATAAAAGGATGGGCCATATGAATTTTGACAATATTATAAAGCTAATTTATAAGAAGGTTGTAAGAGGCATGCTTATAATCTCAAAGCATTCAAGCACTTTTTGTAAACATTGTCAGTTTGGAAAGCAAACAAAGGTGAGTTTAAAGACCAAAGAGAATTCAAATACAAGGGTGTTGGAGCTGGTGCATAATGGTTTATGTGGGCCTATGAGGACAAAAGGCTAGAACGATGAAAG
This sequence comes from Cryptomeria japonica, assembly GCF_030272615.1. Lineage (NCBI taxonomy): Eukaryota > Viridiplantae > Streptophyta > Pinopsida > Cupressales > Cupressaceae > Cryptomeria > Cryptomeria japonica. The sequence continues at coordinate 450,689,045 of NC_081407.1, read as the reverse complement.
GTATTTCATGCTTTCATAGATGATTTCTCTAGAATGACATGGTGTTCTTTTTAAAAGATAAATCAAAAGAATTTAAAAAATATAGATATTTTAGACCCATGGTTGAGAATGAGATTGGTTTAATATAGAAGTGTTTAAGGTTTGATAGAGGTGGAGGATACACATCAAATGAATTTGAGGAATATTGTAAAAAAAACATGGCATAAAGAGACAATTTTCTACTACAAGGATACCTCAACAAAATGGGGTTGTTGAAAGGAAGAATAGGAAAGTGCAAGAAATGGCTAGGACAATGTTGAATGAGTCCAAGTTATCAGATAGGTTTTGGAAGGATGCAGTTCACACCACTGTTTACATTCTAAACATGACACAATCGATAGTAAACAATTCTAAAACTCAATATGAGCTATGGTTAGGAAAATCAACTTCAGTTAGTCACTTTTAGAGTGCTTGGAAGAAAATGTTACATAAGGGATGATGATGATAGTCTTAGAAATTTTGATGCAAGATAAGATGAAGGATACTTTGTTGGATACTATTCAAGAAGCAAAGTGTACAAATACTACAATATGAGACTGCATAAGATTGTTGAGAGTATTTATGCTAAGTTTGATGAAGATTCTCATTATGTATCAATGTCTGATAATGATAGAAGAATTAGAACTAATTCATATTGAACTTGTGGAAGAGGATGTTGGCAACAACAATGAAGAAAAAATGAGAGGGGGGGTGAATCAGTTTTCACCGAATCTACAAACTCAACCACAAATATAATTCTGGTAAACTGTAGCAACAAAAAGATAATAAAATAGATAGCACAACACACAACACTAAGATTTTGACTTGAAAAACCCGGCTAAGGGAAAAACCACGGTGGGAACCTACCCACAATAAGATGATACTATGTAGTAGTATGTGAAAATATTACAATGGGGAATGCACATGCATTCAGGCACATCATCTAGAGCTCACTACTCAAATATAATAACCCATAATTCTACAACCCTCAGGGAAGTCTCACTAACTTACAACAAAATTCGGACTACAATCTGGAAGGAATGAATTGAAAGAATATCATCTCCAAATGCTTGATGATAATTGTGATTAAACATATTTGTCTTCTCTACAACACCAATCTTTTCTTAATCACAATGCTGAAGGATGAATCACTTGTTTGCACATACACCACTCTCTGATAATGCAGACACAACCTTGATACCCAAATTACATGATAATATCACCTATTTATACAATTCATCAACCTTGACAATAAGGTCGGCTAAACCCTCAACTCACAATTACAAAATTATATCACACAATACAAAGATTGACCACTAGACCAATATAATGATATACATGACATAACATGGACCTAAATAAAATCTCCAAATGCGCAACACCACCGAAAATCATGCCAAGATCAATCGCAACACGCTACACCACCAGGAAAACAACATAACATGAAGAACATCACCGAATCAACAAAATCACCAAAAAATTGCACAATGATCAATGCAGATCATCAAGACAAATAGGACACAATTAGGAAACACCAAAAAGCATGTTAGAATCATCATCAACAACTACACCAACACCACTTATCAAATCTTCATCGATCAACATCTGAACCTCAAGAATACTCAATCACTATCATGAAGAAACATAACTTGCACAACACCAAATCACGAACCATGTGAAATGAAGATACACAAGACCATCCCAGACAATCTCCCAAAATCTCAGCTAAAGCTCTGATCACACCGAAATATACCGAAGGAAATACTTAACTTTACAAAGCACTGATAAAAAAAAAATTGCAAACCGGATCATATGATATGATCAATTGAGCTTTTTGGATCACCAAAACCAATACAGAAAGATGTACTGTTACTAGAAATACTCCAATACATCAAAGCATGATCCCAAAAAACCAATCTGCAATCACCTGAGCAATAAATCACAAGAATATGTTGACATCAATGACAACAACATATCCTAGCAGTAGCAATGTCCAGCAATCTCCCCCTTTGGCATTGATGGCAACATATGAATGTGAAAAACAATCAATGCAAAGAAAAAATACATCTCCAACAAACTCCCCCTAGTATCAAGAAGATAAAAGAATTTTTCACATGCTTCTCTCCCCCTCTGACAACAATGCCAAAGATGCTCAAAACAAAAAACCAAACTCTCCCCCTTTGATAAACAAATCATGATTCTCTCTCCCAAAAACAAATAACCAATCCAACAGACTACTCCACCAAAGGAGCAGCACCAATTCATTAATCTAGACAAGAAGATAAGACTGCGAAGTCGACTGGATAGATGCAACTCAATGCATCTAGTTCTCATCAGGAGGGGTGGATACCCCTAATTTGTCTCTCAAATAGACAAATGTATCTGCAAGCAAAGGCTTCGTAAAAATATCAGCAATCTGTTCCTTTGTAGACACATACTCTAGCTTCACTTCTTCTTCACCAACCTTTTCTCTTAAGAAATGATACTTGATTGACACATGTTTAGTCTTTGAATGTTGCACTAGATTATTTGACATATTAATAGCACTGGAGTTATCACAATATATGACAATAGGTTCATCATAGATAACTCTGATATCCCTCAACATTTGCTTCATCCAAACTACCTGAGTGCAATTACTAGCAGCAACAATGTACCCACACTAGTACATTCGGGTCAAGATTTCGACAACAAATTGTCAGAATTCCAACCAAATTTCATCGCACTACCGACAAAAAAAGCTATCAAAAACTTTGTGTCGGAAGTTCCAACTATCGTTGTGGTCGTCGCAATTCTGACATCACCTCCAACCTTTCCGACGGCCACCATGGATGCTCATACCCCGAAAGAATACCGTCGCGATCTCGGGCTATCGTCGGAATTCTGACTCCAAAGGATAAAATTTCGACAGAGGAGTGCCGTCAAATGCATAGCATCCTTGTTGGGCATTTCATTAGTTGTCTTCAGAATTTCGATGGTGAGAGATGATGTGGGTCAAACGGCTTTGTCGTCGGTGAATGAAAGCATTGAACGAGTTCTATTTTTAAAAATTGCATTAAACATTTTAATTTATTTGATTCAGTGTTATTTGAAAAAAATGATTATCAATGATGTTTCCTTTCTCCAAGAATTGTCTAGGATCTTTCCGTTAGATAATATGTAACATCGAATGACTAAATTTTTTCTTTACAAATGCTTATTTAATTTAATTATTATCTGAGCATGAATTAAAATTTATATCTGTACGGAAGCAGAACATACAAGTTGAAGAGTCATGTGCAAGCAAATTTCCTAAAAGAAAGCAAGCAGGCATTATCTTGAATGACATGGAAACAAGCTCATCAGTTGCCTAGAAGAGAGCAATTGGAGAATGGCAAAGGAAAGTGTTTAAGGGTGATAAATAGATAGATAGTATGCAATACAAACAAAGAATGACTGGAGTGTCTGATGTGACGTCTCTAATTTATGTCCAGAGGGACTAACTGGTTTTGGAGTTCCTGCGAAACCTATTGGGCCACGCTTGGATGAAATCAATGTGTTCATGCAAGGAGCACCTTTTTTCTATTATGAGAATGATACTTTTGCACCGAGGGATATTTGGAAGTCAATATCCAAAAATTTCTATAGTGTGGAACAAGAGTTGGCGGACTCGAAGTATAATTGTCAGCTTTCAGAAGACCAAGAGGTTATGTACACAATCTCCCAATAGAAGAGCGATTTCAAGAATTACCTCTCCCCCCCATGACTATTCATGAAGCACTTCCTCAAATAGAGGACTATTGGCCTCCATGGGATCAAAGAAAAAAATTAAAGCATAGACACTAGACGATGTGGTGGTGTCCTTCGTGAAGAACTCTACACTATAATTGAAAATTCACGAGGGAAACTACAAGATAGTGAAGAGAAATACAATCTTGAAAAGTGGGAAGAATGGATCTTGGTTTGGGTGGGGCCAAGTCAGGTGGCTCCTCTAGAGGTTGACGAGATAGAAATCATATTAGGATTGGAAAAAGATCACACTCGTGGAACTTCGTGTGCAAGTGATCGATTGCGGTGTTTGGGTAATGCATTCCAAATGGGTAATGTCTTGATTAAAGACTTTTATCCTGATGGCATGCAACTATATCTATTTGGAATGCATTACCCAAACACCACAATCGATCACTCGCACACGAAGTTCCACGAGTGTGATCTTTTTCCAATCCTAATATGATTTCTATCTCATCAACCTCTAGAGGAGCCACCTGACTTGGCCCCACCCAAACCAAGATCCATTCTTCCCACTTTTCAAGATTGTATTTCTCTTCACTATCTTGCAGTTTCTCTCGTGAATTTTCAATTATAGTGTAGAGTTCTTCACGAAGGACACCACCACATCGTCTAGAGTCTATGCTTTAATTTTCTTCTTTGATCCCATGGAGGCCAATAGTCCTCTGTTTGAGGAAGTGCTTCCTGAATAGTCATGGGGGGGAGAGGTAATTCTTGAAATCACTCTTCTATTGGGAGATTGTGTACATAACCTCTTGGTCTTCTGAAAGCTGACAATTATACTTCGAGTTCGCCAACTCTTGTTCCACACTATAGAAATTTTTGGATATTGACTTCCAAATATCCCTCGGTGCAAAAGTATCATTCTCATAATAGAAAAAAGGTGCTCCTTGCATGAACACATTGATTTCCTCCAAGTGTGGCCCAAAAGGTTTCGCAGGAACTCCAAAACCAGTTAGTCCCTCCAGACATAAATTAGAGACGTCACATCAGACACTCCAGACATTGTTTGTTTGTATTGCATACTATCTATCTATTTATCACCCTTAAACACTTTCCTCTGCCATTCTCCAATTGCTCTCTTCTAAGCAGCTGATGAGCTTGTTTCCATGTCATTCAAGATAATGCCTGCTTGCTTTCTTTTAGGAAATTTGCTTGCACATGACTCTTCAACTTGTATGTTCTGCTTCTGTACAGATATAAATTTTAATTCACGCTCAGATAATGATTAAGTAAAATAAGCATTTGTAATGAAAAGATTTAGTCATTCGATGTTACATATTATCTGATGGAAAGATCCTAGACAATTCTTGGAGAAAGGAAACATCATTGATAATCATTTTTTGCAAATAACACTGAATCAAATAAATTAAAAATGTTTCATGTAATTTTTAAAAGTAGAACTCATTCAATGCTTTCATGCACCGACGGCAAAGTCGTCTGACCCACACCATTATGCATAATAGAACAAATCAATACAATAGGCTATTATAAAGAATATATACAAAAATATGAAAGAACATTAAATTACCATTACAAACCCATAAACCATTAAATAGTGAAAATAGATATAAATTTGTAAATGTCTCCCTATAAACACCACAACCATAACCAAAACAAAAAAAATTCTTACCCGCAAAAACTTAGCTGGTGAGCTGCAAGTCTACAACATCTCTCAGATGATCAAACCGTTTCTTAATTTTGTTCTTCTGGTTAGTCAATGGATTTAGTTGCATGTTCAAGTTTTCTATTTGAAGCCTTCTGTTTCCCTATATTTGAGACATAATAAAATTCTTGTGAGTAGGAAATTGATTTAGGAGTTGTGTGAAGAATTTGGCAAAGTAAATGATGACAATCAAACTCAAATTTTATCTGTCTTGATTAAAGACTTTTATCCTGATGGCATTAAATTAAAGTTCTTTCTCTATTTTTTGGTGATCTCTAGAGCAGAGGTTGCTTTGCATTGACCTGGGATACATTTAACTTGTGTTGTATCTGCGGAAATATGTATCCTAGGATGATGCAATGCAACTTCTGCTCCACCAATACTAGATAGAAGAGAAAGTACTTTAATTTAAAGCCACCACGATAAAATGCTTTCAAGACATATATTAGGTATAAAAGGAAGCCTACCCTGTCATTTGAAGGGGTCTACCTACAATTCAAGTGATCTCTTAATTATAAAATCAATTCAATTCCAAGTGAACATGCAATCAAGCATTCATCAAGAATTGAAGGAGAAATCAAGTTAATAAAGATATCATCTTTTAAATTAAGAAATGCGCAGGAGATTAAGAATACAAACCTTCCATATTGCACACTTCAAGGTATATTAAAATCAGTTTAAAGTGTATTCATTTAGGGACCTTTCATAAAATATTCTCAACTTACATATCATAAAAGGATCTGCTCCACCAATACCAGATAGAAGAGAAAGTACTTTAATTTAAAGCCATCAGGATAAAATGCTTTCAAGACATATATAAGGTATAAAAGGAAGTCTACCCTGTCATTTGAAGGGGTCTACCTACAATTCAAGTGATCTCTTAGTTATAAAATTAATTCAATTCCAAGTGAACAGGCAATCAAGCATTGAAGGAGAATTCAAGTTGGTGCAGGTGAATTTGGAAGACAAAAGGACTCAATGAAGCCATTAAAGACTTTTGAAGGTCTTAGGAGTGAAGAGCCAATCAATTATGATGTCTTAAGGGGGAAGCCTTAAACAACACACACTAAGCTTTGACTGCTTAGGTGTGTTGTGGGCCCATTCCTTCCCTTGACGTCCCTTCCCGTCTGTTTCCATTAAAAAGACAATCACCGTTAGCATTTGAATTCAAACAGTGTTCTCATGTTTGACTACATAGAACAAAGCAAATGGCATAAGAAACTCTCATCTACCTCGTAGCTGTCATAGAATACCTCCTTGAGGAGATATTCTCATGTCCTTTCCTGCTTTATGTTGTCGATGAAATACATAAGCGTCCTCACAATGCAGTCAATGCAACAAATAGATTTCCATTTCGATCAGTTTTATTTGCCTACGTACTCTCTACCTATGCCAAAATGGGAGCTTTGGAACAGAGTATGGGCTTCCATCAAAGCAGAAGGTAAGGGCAATTAATATCAGATGCTTACGGTTGGAAATGCTCTATTTGACATGTTTGGAAAATGTGGAAGTATAGACATGAAAGTGCATGAACTGTTTAGTGAGATGCATCAAAGAAACGCGATCTAATGGAATGCTATGATTGCAGGATGTGCACAAGATGTGTTTGAAATGGATTTAGAAACTTCCAACCAAATGTGATTAGTGAGTATAGATGTTGTAGTGCAACAACCCAGGTACACATGCATGCAAAATATGTAAGCTTAGATAAGGCACATGAACTATTTGACATAATGCCTCAAAGATCACCCAATATCCAATGACGGTTGGGAGAAAGAAAACATCAATTTTTTGATAATCTTAAATATTTCTTTATTCATCACTATAAATCTATTATGAATTTAGTCTCAATATTGCAGAAATTTATTCTATTATGAATGCAATAGTTAGGGATGTAATCTTTATATTTTTTTTTTAATTAGGAAAAGGTCCTAATAGAATCCCCAACTAATTAATCTAGAGAAAGATACCACTAAAGAAATAAATTCAATCCTCACCACTATGGTCTTGAAGGCTTTTAAGACACTTGGATTCCTATTTTGGCCCGCTTTTCCTTGACCCTTTGTTAAGATAGTAAACTAGTTTGAGAGAATCTATTGGGTGGGAAATTGTGTATGGTTGCAATTATTTTCATGCATGGAAAGTGATTTAAAGTTTGGACCAATAGAGGATAAGTATTTCTTGAACCTTCAAGGACATGTGTAGAGCACCGCATGGATGTTTCTCCATTATTGAACTCTTTGAATATGTAAGTAAATTATTTTTGGTTGATGACACAATAAGTGTGGTATTTGTCTTTTTGATATGTTGTGGATAATATTAATCAAATATGGATTTTTTTTGATGCTATATACACTATGTTTTGGATTGAATTTAGGTAAGCGAAGAGGTAATGGAAGAATATAAGAGGTACACAAAGGAAGAAGAGTGAAATAGGTGGTTTGGGATGGAGGTTACAAGTATATATGATAATTCGTATGGATAATTTGTTGTCTATAAAGAGGCAAATAAGCTATCACAACTTCAACATGAATGAATGCCTCATCTATAGAAGCAAAAGGTACCTCTAATGGTTTCAAAATTTATCAAAATAGTTATGATATACCAAATAATCAAGTGGAATATCCTTTAGGTAACTAATATTATCTTCAAACTATTTATTTTGATTTTCATCATATCCTTTCCATGTGCATTTCCCTTGGTTTTAGTCCCATTTTTTCTTTATTTTATGCAAAACAAAATTTATAGATGCCTCTACTTGTCTCACCACTCATTAATTGTTTGGGATTTTCATTCCATTCACCAAGGTTGGCATCTATTCTAAGACTTTGTGTCATGGCCAAGCTAAATGATTTGCCTCTAGTTTCTCTCCAATCTAGTCACCTAGTAGCATGTGAAATCTATCTCTTCCTAATTATTATTCTCTCCATCTTGTTAATGACCATTTCATTAATGAATCCTTCCTCATAATTTTGGATAAGTGAGACAATGTTAGCTCAAGGAATCTTTTCAATCCTCTTTCAAGATTCTTTCCCAAGTAATAATCTTCCATATTGGAAAATAAATTATGCTTCTATTTTTCCAAGCTACTCTTCCTTATAATGTTTAGATTTATTCTAAAGTGCTCATTGTGACTCATGTTTACTACTCTTCCTATTAGTCTCATTCCAATATCTCCTACAAAAATATGGAATGATTACATTTATATTTTATTTGTGTCTCCTAAATATCCACAAAATTTGGAACAATAATACAATTTTTTAATAATATTTAATTGTAAAAGAAAGGATTAAAATGGAACTAAACACTCTAAATAAATTAATCAGGGTTAAAGGGATATACTAGGATCAATTCATGAAGGCAAGATCTGTTATCTCAAAATTAATATATTCATGCAAGAAAAGAAATATTAAATCTAGAGATAAAATTCTTGAAAAATTTAGCTAGCTAAAAGCAAAAGAATGTTGTCAAGCTCTCATTTTCGTACAGACTGGCAAAGGTTGTAGAGGAGAAATCACTATTGAACTTACCCCTATCTCATATAACCCTATGTTGAGACCTCGCTCAGTAGGATTCCATCTAATCATTCATCCATCTTCTTACAGTCTAGGCCTTAGAATAGATTTTATTAACACTTCACCTTTTGCCCTTTTTTCAATTCAAGTTAGTTTAGGACAAAAAGCATTGCGAGATTGAAATATTAGATGATCAAGTTCCGGCTATTCAAGCATTCGACAATTCAACGTAAGTCCCCTTGTGATACCAACAATCACATCAACCAACTATGTTTATCCACACATCCTGACCCGACATACCAGAACCTTGGAGTTGTCTCAAGTGATCCTTAAGCAAACCTCCAGCATTTGAGTAACTTTGTTCAAGAGAGGATAAGATACTTTTGGGTATTTTATTCTACGTTTGCATGTGCATAAAAAACACATCAACACCTCCCACTTGATGAAGGTTTTGCAAATGGGGTGGCAAGTTGAATGGGTTTGATCTTGGGACAATCTACATGGTTAAACATGCTTGATTTAGAGTAGTATTAGTATGGGTGACCTCCTAGTAATCCCTAATGCTTCACTACTATGAGCATCACTTTGATGAAATGAGTACTAAGTGATCCATTCTTATGAGGGGTTCATGTAAACTACTCATGAGAATGGGTCAGCTTGACTCTAAAACTATGCAAGTGAATCTTGATATAAATATCATAGTATGAAAGTCTTGTGAAAACACTCATTCTTCTAGCATTGAAAGTTGTGAGAGAGTTATTAAGGGGATTCTCGTGTGTATAGATTCAATGTATAAGTTCAAGATACATTTTGAGGTGATATTTCTTTCCTTTTGGTACATCTATCTTTAAATTGGATGTTCTTTTGCCTTCATGGTAGGGAGTAAGTAATTTTTATGTGGGTTCCTTTTTTCATTCTTGGATTATTAAGGAAAACATAGTTTGTGATGAGGAGGTTTTGCTTGTTATCTTATAAAAAAATTGGGTATTAGCTATTATAATAAATGATAGACAAAACAATGTCCTCTAAGGCAGTTGAAAAGAAATATCTATATGATGGATTCTCTTCCCAATTTATCTTCAATGTTATTTAGTAAATATTTGGGAAACCAAAATAGGGTATGTTGATTTGCAAAGGAACAACTAAATACAAAAATTCCCAAAAGAAGATGTGTTAGCTAATTATTTTTGTTCCTTTGGTATTTTGGAAGTTGAAATGTTCCTTATATCTCTTCAATCTCCCAAGCTTGTTCCAACAACCATAAAATTTTATGATTGGGATGCAAGGGAGATTAGTGGATTTGATGGGTTGGCTTTGGCTAGATTCACCTAAGACAATTGATGATTTATTAGGCATTGTTGCCATCGATGCATTGTTAAGGTTATTATGGTTGATTATCAAAGCTAGTGGGATTCAAATATAGAGGCGTGTTTAAGATAATTCTTATCATTGGTTGGTTAATAAAAATATGGTTTCAAGATTGATGCACAAACATATTAGAAGGGCACTTTTATGATGTATGTGAAATAATCACATTATTAAGCAAAATAATAGGTAATCTATAGGCAAGAATACTCCATATATAGATATTCTATATGAGGGACATGACTAATTCCACAAACTATAAGATTGACTAGGCTTTTCTCATTAGTGGAATCATATAATAGCTAGTGTGTATTGTTGCCTAGATGCATGAATTTTTAGTTTCCATACAACTAAGAAATGATAATGTTTCTAAGTACAAACCAAGTGGGAACTATGGACCCACTAATCTTATTTGTAACCACTCGCCATGACTATATTATGATAACTCTCTTATTGATAATAGAGAGTATCTAATACATTTATTAAGACCCTAATTATGGTCATGGTAAACCACACAAAGAATGACTTCCATAGGAGGCTAAGAAGGTGATCCATGAACAAGAGTTTGTTTCATTCAATCCTTAACATTAACTATCATTAAGGTGGAAGAATTTAGTGAACAACCTCTTATGCTACCTAGGTACCCTAATGTCATATTCTATTAGAATTAAACAAGTAGTTAGAGTTCATTCTATTTTTAAATCCAAGCATAGAGGGGGGACTATAATGATCCATCATCATTGAGTGTTTTTAATTAGATAAGAAGGGATTTTGAAAGGGCCCTGATCCCTTGTGAAAAGAGAAAGATGAAGCATTAATCCAAACAAAACAACTCCAAAACAACAAAACAACAAGAGGCGGAATAACTAAAGCAAAAATGAACCATCCTAAAATCTGGGTGGTTTAAAAAATTGATCCAAAGCTCTTTGATTGAGCACAAAGGAAGGACCCTTCTCTCCAAATCCTATTTTCTTGAGACAATGACGGGACATAATATCATTGGCACATCCATCATTAGAACCCAAAACATTATATATCCTTGAACAATCCAAAGGGGAACTCCCTTGATTAGAATCAATATTTTGAATCTCCTGGGAAATAGGGAAAGTTTCATCCTTATTTTTCTCCTTACAAGCATGACAAATAACCGAAGAGTACTCATACTCAAACTTATGCACCCATTTTCCAAATTTAGAGATAGGTTAATCTGGGTAGGGAGAGCTTGATCGCCATTGAGTGAGGATGTCAAGAATATCTTTGATATAGATAAAAAAAAATGGATTAAACCAGGGCTCAAGGACCCATCTACACAATAGAAATCATATGACAAGAGTAACCACTGCCATGAGATATGAAACTTAAAACAATGTGACAAAGATATTACTATGTATAACTTGAGAGCATTCAAAATTATACCCTTATTTGATCCAAGGGGTTATATGGAGGAGAAGATAGTGAGAAAGTATGTTTATGTGACTAATTTAGAGATTTTTTTGGAAAATTTTGCCAAAAAATCTCAATTTAGAGAAAGTGATTATTGTACTACCTTACTTTGTTTTGTCTTAGCTTGAAAGAAAAGGTCTAGTTTAGATTATTTTCCTATAAAGCAAAATGCTCTAACAATATTGTTATCAAATGCAAATATCTAGAAGCTATTCCATATGATATTCTTGATAAAACCATTTCTTTTATAGAATCTAGAAAGGTAAATATTTTAAGATTTGACTATGGAGATAGCCACCCAAGATCTAGAGGTCTAATGGAAAGCACAACAAAATGAGAAGATCAATATGACACAAATAAACTATATTCCTATCAATGAATGCAAGTTTACAATATGAATGAATGAGATTATAAATAGAACCCCTTGATTATATAGGTCAAGATGAGACATGTAGGATATCATAAGATTATGAAAGTATCCTAATCTTATGATATGAGACATAAAGTGATAAGTATCCTATGTATACCTTAAGTAAACTTAAATGATAAGGCATAAAAATGACCTAATAGTGGAAGTAGCTAGGTAATATCCCTATTACACCAACAATTATTGCTACTTGTTCTTTGATTCATCTCATTGATATGGCTCAAATTGAAATAATTCATTTCATCAATCAGAACAAATATATTCAAAATTTTACCAAGCAATAAAACAAGTCTCGTGATCCTTACTTTCCTTAAACTGGCCCCTTTGGTTGCTAGCCCTTTACTCACAAGCATTACTCTCACAAAAAATACAAACTCATTTTTTTGTAAGTGATCCTTTAATCATCATCATTTTCATGCTCTGAACACACTTACCTTTGCAAGTGCAAGTATCCCAAGCCTCGATCCAAAACTATAATCTACTATATTTGCAACAAGCTTTTCCACATCACTTCAAATTGCTCTTGTAAGAACACAATTGTTAAATTAGTCTACATGACTAATGCAATATCATGGAGGGGTGTAGTAGAAGAAGACATATATCTCTATAAACAATATGACTTTTTTGAATCTGTTCTCAAAGATCAATGATGAAATTAATGAAGATGGGGTTTTTAGTATGATATATGAATTAATTGAACTACATACTATAAGAATGAATAGGTCTCAAGAAGATCAAGGAAGTAGAGGAGAGAGGATCTCCCTATACTAGTAACACATTTAGAGGAAGGTAAATCACAATCTTCTTTTAAAACTTTTATAGTGACTCTACAAGGTACTAGACCTTTCCTAATTTCTTTCAAATTAGTAAACTAATGAAGACTAGTTAATAAATAAGCTAACTAGGAAGCCAAAACTCCTTCATGAGATTCATATAGAAGGCCAATATCTTAATTGTGCAAATGGGATATAGAAGTGAAGAAGAAGATTTTGAAGAACAATTTTGTGGAAGATTCGAAGAAGGGTGTTCTTTTAGCCATCCTACCATCATTCTTAATTTTGAAGAAACGAAAGATGAAGAAGTAATTTCCCATATTCATAATTGGTTCCATTTAAGAAATCAAGAAAAGCAACCTACACACCTTGAACCTAAATGTACAAATTGAAGGACAAGATGAATTCTTCCTCCATCCGTAACTCTTATTGTTGTTGACGGAGGCTTGGGCGTCGCTGTTTACACAGCGTATTTTGGGCTCCCTTGCGGTCGTCCTCGTTGGTTATGTGCCAGCCCTTCACTTTGTGCCCGTGGCACTTCGTTCCCCCATTCCCTGCTGCGACCGTGCTTGTCACACCAATGATCTTCCCCACTGCGGTCGTGTTTGTCACACCAATGATCTTCCCTGCTACGGCCCTGTTTGTCACACCAATGATCTTCCCCGCCACGATTAAACCCATAGGTTTGCTATAGAGGCGGGATTTTGTAAAGAGGCGGGATTTATGAAGTGACTTGGTCTTTTCTTTTTTTTTTAAGTAATGCACGCGGTCATCAAAATTTCAATGAACACGGACACTTTTTCTAAAAAAACCCTAATGTCATTGCCAATTCCTTCTCCGTCGAAACCAAATGTTGCATTATCGTCGGAATTCCAACGAAATCGGGCATTTTTTCAAAAAAAAATCAAGTTTGATCACAATATACCTTCTCCGTCGGAATTTTAGGCTAAACGTATTAGTGCCAGCTTCAACAGTAAATAAGGATATTGAATCTTGTTTCTTACTAGTCCATGAAACCAATTTCTTTCCCAAAAAGAAAGCACCACCGGAGGTACTCTTCTGGTCATCAACATCACCAACCCAATCAACATCAATGTAAGAATATAACATAAAATCATCATTCCTCAGATACCACAAACCATAATCCACAATTCCCTTCAAGTAACTGAATATCCTCTTTATAGCAGTGACATAACTCTCTTTCAGATCAGCTTGATATGTATCACCCATGCACACAACATGCATAATGTTAGGTCTAGTCTTAGTAAGATATAGTGGTCCACCAACCATAGATTTGTATAAAGACTGATTATCTTTCAAAGATTCATATTTTTTAGATAATTTGCAGCTAGTCACCATGGGAGTTCCAACTGGTTTAGAGTCATCCAACCCAAACTTCTTCAACAATTCCTTCACATATTTATTTTGAGATATAAAAATACCTTTTCCAGTTTGTGAAATTTGCAAGCCTAGGAAAAAATCCATCTCTCCTATCATAGACATCTCAAATTATTTTTGCATGTAACCAGCAAATTCATACTCAAGTTATCATCTCCTCCAAAAATATCATCAACAAAGACTTCAACAATCAAGATGTTATCATTTTCAATCTTAAAATACATATTACTATCAACACTACCTTTATTAAATCCCAATTTCAACAAATACTTATCCAATCTAGCATACCAAGCTCTAGGGGCTTATTTCAATCCATAAAGAGCTTTCTTTAGTTTGCATACCATGTCTCCATCATTTGTTAATGAAAATCCATCAGGTTGCTCAATTTAGACTTCTTCCTCAAGATCACCATTCAGAAAAGATGACTTGACATTCATCTGATATACCTTGCAATCTTTATAAGAAGCATATGCAAGCAATAGTCTTACAACTTCAAGTCTAGCTACCAGAGCAAAAGTCTCCTCATAATCAATTCCTTCTTTATGTGAATATCCTTTGCATACCAATCTTTCTTTATTTCTGACAACTTCACCGGCTTCATTCAATTTGTTCCTGAATACCCATTTAGTACCAATAACTTTTTTATCTTTAGGTATAGGCACAAGTTCCCATGTATTATTCTTTTCAATCCAATTCAATTCTTCTTCCATAGCTCTTATCCAATTTTTCATCTTTGCAAGATTCAACAACATCTTTAGATTCAATTTTGGTATTCAAACATATCTCTTCAGCAGCTAGCCTTCTTCTTGTCATCACACCTTTATTTTTATCAACAATAATCTGATTTTCAGAATAATTCAATCTTACATACCTCGAAGTCTTTTGATTATTCTGATTTTTAGGTTCGTGTACCTCTCTATCGACAACAACAACATTCAAATTAATAGTCTCTACCAGATCATTATGCTTCAATTCTTCAGTCTGAATAGGCATTAGAACAACATGTTGACCATCATCATACCCACATGCTTTGATATCTTTTTCATAGTTCTCATCAACCTTCACATTTGTACTTTCCACTATCTTTCTCAGTCTCTTATTGTAACACTGGTAGGCTTTTCTCTTTGCTGAATATCCCAAGAAAATTCCTTCATCACTTCTTGCATCAAACTTTCCTATATCCCCATCTCTCTTGATATAACACTTGCTATGAATAATTCTAAAATATCTCATAGTAGGAACATGACAAAACCATAGCTCATAAGGAGTCTTATCGATATCACCTTTTATATGCACTCGGTTTAATGTGTAAACAATAGTGCTAACAACTTCTCCCCAGTAGATCTTCAGAACATTCCCTTCAATCAACATAGTCCTTGCAACATCCAAGACAATTATGTTCTTCCTTTCAACAACTCCATTCTGTTGTGGGGTTCTAGGAGTAGATAATTGTCTTCTAATTCCATGCTTCTCATAGAATGAATCAAACTCACCGGAACAAAATTATCCTCCTCTATCTGATCTCAGACATTTCACCTTTAATCCTGTCTCAGTCTCAACCTTTCCTTTGAATATCTTGAATTTGTCCAATGCTTCTGATTTCTCCTTCAAAAAGACAACCCACATCATTCTGGAATAATCATCAATTAGTAACATAAAATATCTATCACCCTACACACTCTAACATTTGTAGGTCCACATAGGTCAGTATGCACAAGATCTAGCAATCCATCAGATGTGTACTGCTTACTCTTGAAAGAAATTATTGTTTGCTTACTTATTTGACATTCCTTACATACCGAATTAGAAGGCTTCACAATTTTAGGCAAATCTCTAATATCTTGTGTAGAACTGATCTTAATCATAGAATCAAAATCAACATGACACATTCTCCTATGCCACAACCAACTTTCATCAATCTGAGAAATCAAGCAGCTTTTCTCACCAACATTCAAATGAAAGATATTACCATCAGTCTTAGTTCCAGATCCAATTTTTATACTAGAGGCATTTAGGATCTTGCATTTCTATTATTAAATTGTAAATCATAACCTTTGTCAACCATCTGTCCAACACTTAAAATATTATGCTTCAAACCTTCAACATACAAGACATCATTAATATTATGCTTACCATCAAAGAAAATAGAACCTCTACCACGGATAAGACAGGCTTTGTCATCTCCAAATCTTACTATTCCACCACCATATCTTTCCATACTCACAAATTTTCTTTTATCACCAGTCATATTATGTGAACAACCGTTGTCAATCACCCGTTCATCTTTCTCTTCAACTTTAGCAGCTAAAGCTTTCTCCTCAATAGTGTAGCTTGTGGAATCAATAGGTACCGGTCCATCTTCTTTGATAGAAATAAACACAACTTTATCTCCTTCTGATTCTTCATCTCTAACACCTTCATCAACAACATAATAATAGTCCATTTGATGCTTATACTTCTGGTTAGACTTATAAGGCTTATCATACTTCTCATGCTTCTCATATCTATAATTCCTATCATGCTTATCAAATTTATCGTGCCTATCATATTTAGACATTCTCTCCGGGCATCTAGAAGTAAAATGTCCTATCTTATTGCAAGAGAAACATTTCAAAGGCAAATTTCCATCATACTTACCAGCTTCCTTAGGCAATCTCTAGGAAATCAATGCTTCAAGCTCATCCAATTCTCTTTCTTGCTCTTTCATCTCTCTTCTCTCTCTTTCATATCTAGATATTTTGCATTCTTCAGGATCATACTTCTTGTTTCTGGATATAGATGCTCTAAATTTTGTCTCAGAATTTCCATGTGATTCACCAAATTGGCTCAGTTCAAATGCAACAAACTTTCCAACCAACATATTTCTAGTCACAATAGTCACACTCTGGATCACATCAATAGCAACTACCTTATGTTTGTAAGAAGGAGGCAATGATCTCATCTCCTTAGCAATAATTTCATCTTCTTCAAGGGTTCTATCAGCACATCTAATACCTAGGACATGTTCATTCACCTTAGCCATGAAAGAATTTATGTTCTTATCATCTCCCATCCTCAACATCTCATACTTCCCTTTCAAACTCTGTAACTTAGCAGCTTTAACTTGCTTTTCTCCTTCGTACAAGGTTTCAAGCTTCTCCTAGATCTCATGTGTAGTTTGAAGTCCTATTACATTAGTCTTTTATGAATCAGTCAGGACACTCAACAATGCTTCCTTCACTCTAATGTTATTTTCAGCTTCTTTGATCTCATCAGTAGTAACTGGTCCATTCGAAGGAACAAAATAGGCATTCTTTGTAATCTTCTAATAATCTTCTCCAAGACATCTCAAGTGCACTTCCATCTGGTTCTTCCATATAACATAGTTACTTCTATCAAATCTCAGACTCTCCTTCTTAAAGATAACACTTCCACTTCCAGTTGCCATCCTGTATCTCCTCAAGCAGTCAAGGTTCTTTTGGGGGATCTAGCTTTGATACCAATTGTTGGCAACAATAATGAAGGAAAACTAAGAGGTGGCGTGAATCGGTTTTCACCAGATCTACAAACTCAACCAAAAATATAATTCTGATAAACTGCAGCAATGACAAAAATAAGAAAATAGATAGCACAACACACAACACCAATATTTTGATGTGGAAAACCCAATTAAGGAAAAAACCACAGTGGGAACCTACACACAATAAGATGATACTCTGTAGTAGTATGTGAAAATAATACAATGGGGAATGCACATGCATTCAGATACACTGCCTAGATCTCACTGCTCAAAGATAATAACCCGGAAGGCTACAACCCTCAGGGAAGTCTCACTGACTTACAAAATGATTTGAAGTACAATTCAGAAGGAATGAATTGAAAGAATATAATCTTCAAATACTTGATGACAGTTTCGGTTAAGCACATTTTTCTGCTTTGCAACACCAATCTCTTCTCAATCACAATGTCGAAGGATGAATCACTTGGTCACACAAACACCACTCTCTGATAATGTAGACACAACCTCGATACCCAAACTACATGACAATATCACCTATTTATACAATTCATCAACCTTGACAACAAGGTCAGCTAAACCCTTAACTCACAATTACAAAATTACATCACACAATACAAAGATCAACCATTGGACCAATATAAAGATATACATGACATAACATGGACCTAAATCAAATCTCCAAACATGCAACACCACCGGAAATCATGCCAAGATCAACCGCAACATGCTACACCACTAAGAAAACCACATAACACAAAGAACATCACCAGATCAAAAAAATCACCAAAAAATTGGACAACAACCAATGCGGATCAACAAAAAAAATAGGACACAATTAAGAAACACTAAAAAGAACGTTAGAATCATCAACAAAGGCTTCACCAACACCACTTATCAAATCTTCATCGATCAACATCTGAACCTCAAGAATACTCAATCAACATAAACTATCACAAAGAAAGATAACTTGCAGAGCACCAAATCATGAACCATCTGAAATGAAGATACACAAGACCATCCCAAACAATCTCCCAAAATCTCAGCTCAAGCTCTGATCACACCGAAATATACCGGAGGAAATACTAAACTCTGCAAAGCATTGATCAGAAAAAACAAACTGCAAACTGGATCACCAAAACCAATACAAAAAGATGTAATGATACTAGAAATACTCCAATACATCAAACCATGATCCCAATAAACCAATCTGCAATCACCAGAGCAATAAATCATAGGAATATGTTGACATCAAAGATAACAACATATCCTAGCAGTAGCAATGTCCAACAGAGGATCATTCAAGAAAAAATACAAAGTTACCTGCAAAGCATTTGCAAAGAGATCATACAGAGGACCAAATTATTGGAGATAAGGATGTAGGAGTTCAGACTAGGAGGAAAATTGGCAAGAATGCATTGATGATAGGAAGAACACTAGTGGTGGTGCATTATTTTTGGGAAACAAGTTAGTTTCATGGCACAACAAGAAGAAATATTTTGTTTCACTTTTGACAATAGAAACAGTATATATAACTGATGTTTCTTGTTGCACGAATCTATTGTGGACGAAGAAAACATTGAAAGACATCAAGGTGAAGTATGATAATATGATTTCCATTCTTTGTAACAACACCAATGCCATTAATGTCTCAAAGAATCTAGTGATCCATTCCAGAACAAAGCATATATAAATCAAACATCATTTTCTGAAAGAAAAAGTTTTAGATCAAGAGGTTTGGCTAGAATATGTGTCTACAAAAGATCATATATAAGATATTTTTACAAAGCCCCTTCCCAAAGAGATGTTAAAGATTCTACGACAGAAGTTGGGAGTATTACCTCTTTCTTTCATTTAAATGTCCAATAGAGAGCATCCGCCTAGGGGGAGCATGTAAATGATCTATTTCTATCCCTGGAGAGTAGAGTTTTAATTTGCCCTTTCTCATTGATGTCAAAGGGGGAGATATTGCCAATATATATATATATATATATATATATATATAGAGAGAGAGAGAGAGAGAGAGAGAGAGAGAGAGAGAGAGAGAGAGAGATGCCCCGCTAGGAACCCTAAAGGAAAACAACACAACTAGGCAACTAAAGGGTGAATTTTTTTTTTTTAAAGATTAAGTGCATTAATTATAACCATTTCATGTCTAATAACATAGCGGAAGACTAACACATGATTTCCTAAGGGTTACCAACGAATATTAATTCGCAGATTATATTAACACCACAGTTAATCCAATTGTCCATTTAAATTAGATCAAGTAAATGCTTAAGCTCAAAACTACACATACATCTAAATTCCATAATGAAAGAATCAAGTATACCAATACATTCATTTTTTCATAAACCATTTATACATAAGATCAAAGCAACCGAATTAACATACATTCCACTGTCATAACATTACAATATCCATAAATACATGGCTTCCAATAATACCACGGATTACAAAGTTACAATATCAAGGTTACATAAAAGTTTGATACAATGACCACAAGGTCTCAATTGAACAATGATAACGAAAAAGAGCTGGTACATGTACCATGAACCAAGAAACACTAGCGAAGCCTTTCCTCGCCTGAAGATACAATCCAGAACATCCGTTGGGAAGTGGCACTACCACACGACCATGTGCTCCCGAAATGGAACCACCCCATCATGCTAGGAGATAGTAGAAAACCCTCAAGAAAGAAAAGTAAGACAAGTACAAAAGACCTACAAGAATCTACAAACATCCATGTGACTCAACTCACAAAACATTAGTGACTCTAAGGAGAGAGTGTCATCACATAGCTTGATGGTTACCATGGTAGGCCTCCTAGGTTCTGACTCTCTATCTTGGTAACCTCTCCCGGCTTTCGACTCCAACTAAGTCTCATGCGGACCCTACCAATCCTTTCATGAAGACAAGGTGGTAAGTTTGCCATTCCAGACCTTCTCGTAACATTATGAGCCCTATATAAGCACTACACCTATGCATGAGGTACATTATCTTAATTAATATTTATTTCACTCCCCCCCAATATATTATTAGGTTATCACTTTTTAACTAACTTTCAATGGGTTATCCTGTCATCCACTTTGGGCATGGCCCCCGCTTGAAAGCCACTCTCTCTCATAGGACACTAACATGAAAGGTCTCTCTACGAGAACTCTATGGCGAAACAGATAACCATAACTAATCCTAACAAACCACAAGTGAAGGATACACAATCACTAACCCAAGATTGACCATTTGGACAAAACACATAATGGCTCACATCAATAAGGTTATACAACACCTGACCAAGGAGATATAATAACATAGGACACAATGACAACTCAACCAGAATTGCAACGGAATTAAGCTTGACTGCAAACACCATTTACACAAGATCCTAATACAGGCAATCTTTTCTTACAACAACCAAAAGCATAAATAACTTGCAAATAAAGATTTTCCAGACAATAAGAAAATACAACTATATTAATACAAAGAAATCAATTTTGTCATTTGTCTAATAAGGTTAAATCAATCACATAAAAATTAAACCCCTAATTATATGTTCATGATTACTTTACAAATAAACCTGATTAGATTGTATCAATAATCTAAATTAAATTCCAAATTAAAAAATATATATAATAATATAATTGAAGAGGGGAAAAGACTAGTGAGGTGGATTAGATAGCAAATATGCAAATCAAACATATAAATATATGAAATTGAAAGACATAATTTGAAATGATCAAAACAAGAATGAAATACATATACCTCACAAACCTTATACCTTCTCCTTTGGGTGGAGCTTTATAAAGTGAAGATGCCCTTGGATGATGCTCCACTTGATGTGCTCCTCTTGCTTACTTAATGTGGATGGCTCTCCAATGTTGTGAATAATATGAAATGGATTTTGGAGGATGATATGGATGAGGTGATCAAGTGTGGATGAGACATGATTTTGACATGGTAAGGTTGCTAAGATGATTTTCCTAGGCTCAAAAGGATAGCATAAAATTACTAATCTTGGAGATGAAAAAATGGAGGGATGGAGTCCTCAATTTATAGGAAGAGGAGAGGAAAAATGGATGGTTAGGATGGATTCAAGATGGAGGGCTAGGATTGCTTGTGAGCTCACACAAGGCCCAAGAGAGGGCGTAGAGACCAAGAGATATGCCTTAAAGGCATTTTTTGTCTCCACACTCCTCAAGGTGCATTGGGAAGACTTCCCAAGGTACCTTGAGAAGAGCAAGGTGCATTGGGAAGACTTCCCAATGTGCCTTGAGAGGAGCAAGGGGTGTGACATTCCTTGAAGAATGGAGATGAGGAATTTAAAATTCTCCAAAAGGGGATAATCATGGGGATTAGAGGGATAAGAAGGAATTAAAAATTCCTTGGGAGAGGAGATGCCTAGAGGATTGTGAGATTTTGAAAATCTCACATTCACCTAGGAAAAGAGCATTAAAAACTAGTGGTTGGATGGAAGGGACAAGGAGTTGACTTTGTGGCTAATCATGATTATTAGCCACTAGCTACTCATTAGGAGGGGATTAGAGGAAGAATTAGGTGGGATTTGGATTCGTAGAAGGATTTGACTAGGAGAGAGAATGAGTGGAGGGAATTAAAAATTAGAAGAATTAGGTTAAGTGAGTTTAGGGAGTTTCTAGAAGAATTGATTAGGTTAGTGATGGATTAGGAGGATGATTTGTGGGAATCATGTAGGTTAACTAATTAACCAAAATTAATTAGCTAAGATGAGGATTTGAGAGAATTTAACTTTTTAGAAGAATAAAGGGATTGATTTATTAAATAAATCAGTCACATACTATAGTGACAATATTAATTATAATTAATTAATATTGAGGTGAATTTGAATTAACATAATTAATTAATTAATTATGTGAGGAATTAAAAATAATTAAAATAATTATTTTTAAGTGTCTCCATTTTGCCCCTCTTTTACGTAGCGGCAAATTTGGCGATGGGTAGAAGATAGAAGAAGAATAAGATGCCCCAGCGTGAAGCGTGGGTGTTGTATGCCCCCTCGAAAATTTTCGGAAAAAAGATGAAAAATTCTCGAAAATAGAGGAAGAAGAATTAGGGTGGAAAGGATAAATGAGGAAGAAAAATATGAAGCCGTCGTGAAGAATTTGGAATAAAGAATAGGAGATGCGAGGCCGCAGAGGAAAATGGGCCCTCATGGGGGCCCATATAAGCCACAACGGACCCAATGAGGGGTCATTGTTACACACAAGCCTTGGAGCCACTCAGAGCGAAGAAGAAGAGAAGGAGAGATGGACCGCATTCCCGTTCGTGATCATTGCGCCGAGAGGATCCGATGATTTGACCGACCGACGAGCTATGGACCACCGGTGAGTAGGTTTATGCCTCTTTTGAAATTTTTGCTTTTAGGCAAGTTTTTAGGGCTAGAATTAGGGGTGAAGATTAGGCGAGGCACTCGCGCTAATCATCGTTTTAGCACGCGTGCCCCTAGGTCAGTGCGAGCACTAGCGATTAGTGTGGGCGCTCACGGTTGGGTTAATAAGAAGAAGGGTTTTAGGAGGGAAGTGGGGGATCAGCGCAGGCGCTCGCTCATTAGCACGAGCAGCCGCGCTTTGACGCGAGCGCCCAAGGGGTAACGCGAGCGCTTGCGTGGAGGGGGCCCGAAAGGGGATCAATGGAGGGTAGGATTCCTCTATTGGTGTGAGCGTCATGGTTTTGGCACGTGCACTTGGGAAGGGGGAAAATGCAATTTTGACTTAAAATTTTAGAATAGGGGGAAGGAGATGGTTGGTTGCAGAGGTCAGGAGGGGGGTCTAAGATGTGAAAATAATGATTTGATGTAATGGATGCAGGTGGAGAGAGGACCACTGTCTTCATGAGAGAATTGGTCTACGACGATGAGCTTGTACCATGAGCTAGGTCGTGATGAGTTGGAGGTTCTAGATGTGCTGGGATTGCATTACGTAGGCAGGTGGCCTAGGATACGGGCGCATATAGCTATGATGACTACACTAGTGGAGAGGTGGGATAGCCAGTATAATACCTTTCGTTTGTCGACTGGAGAGGCTACAATGTCCTTATTAGATGTTTGGAGGATCTTGAAGATCCCTGTTCGTGGCATGATCCCTAAGTATCAGTTGGATGCGGCTGATTTTTATCTGAGGGAGGTGTACGAGTATGAGATGTCGCCGATGCTAGATAGGAGCAGGATGCACTTGGGCCGAGCGATGGGTATTCGACAGATTCCTCAGTTGGTTTTCATGATTTGCGTCTTTTTGAGTACGCGGATCCTACTGGATTTGGGTGGACACGGATTTCCTCTGGGGTGGAGCTGATGTGTTTACTTCATGGTGCAAGATGGCGTTCAGTATGCATGGGGCTCAGTGATGTTGGCCCAGCTTTATCATGATATGCACCTAGTGACCTACAAAGAGTATGCCAGTTTATCCACAGGGGTGACACTATTACACATCTGGGCATGGGAGCATATTGCAGTGACTCGGCCATTGGGTGTTTAGGACAGGCAGCCACGACAGCCATTTGTGGACAGGTACAGGGGACTGCTACATTACACACAAACAGCGTCCGTGTGGTTTTGGAGGAGGATTCTGGATGAGCTGGCAAAGTTCACATGGAGGCCATTTTTGGGGTGTAAGCGGGGGAGGGATGACTGGCAGTTGCACTAGGTAGGAGTTGAGATGTGGATTTTTGGCAGGTCAGTCTATATCATGGAGTACTATGCTCCATTCAGGGTGGCCCAATAGCTCGGGCAGGTGGAGGATATAGTGGGCGATATTCTAGTGTATCCCCAGATTACACGGGAGGTGAGATATTGGGGGCCTATAGAGAGTCCCTTGGATGGGCGGATGAGCTTCCAGAGAGATTTTCACCTACTCTGGGATGAGCGGATGGGAGCAGGGGAGGACCCAGGTATGACCGGTGGATATAGGAGCTGGTGGGAGGGGCACTTGCCAGTGTGGCTTACCATTCCTGGGGTTTTGGATGATGAGGATTTGGAGCCAGGGGTTGATTAGGTGGTGGGTGGGGAGGATGATGGACCAGGAGAGAGAGTTATAGTTCAGGCAGGGCGTGGTGCGGGCGAAGGGCAGAGGAGAGTCCACGTTGTGTGGTGGAGGGATCTAGAGGAGGAGGAGGGGGATGGAGGGGATGCCCCAGGGGAGGTTGTGGAGGCCGCATTTGGCAAGTGAGAGGAGGCTGTAGTTGGGGAGGGAGGGGAGGATTTTCCCATGGATATCCTGGAGATACAGGCGGGGGAGGGGGGAGGACCGACACAGGTTAATTTTGACTGATTACAATAGGAGCGGGATAGCTATCGAGCGAGGCTTCATTCCATGGAGGATGAGCTGCAGCTAGAGAGGGCTCGGAGGGAGAGCATGGAGGTAGAGGTGGGTCAGTTGACACAGGAGATAGTTGATCTGACAAAGAGTCTCCATGTTGCCAGGACAAAGGTGGATGCCTTGAGGGTGGAGGGGGAGGAGGCAGAGAGGATGTTGGAGGAGGCCCGGACAGGTACAACTATTGCAGGGCTCCAGGATTCTCTTTGTCGACAGGATGCCGAGTTAGAGGGATTACAGGCCAGAGTGCAGAGGGTAGAGGTAGAGGCATCAGGGTTGTGGGGGAAGAGGGATGCAGCCCGACAGGCATTGGTGTCGGCAGGATTAGCGCAGATATTTTCTGATAGTCTGTAGCAATGAGAGAGAGCCGAGAGGTTAGCCTGAGAGGCACAGTATTACAGGGGATTATATCACAGAGTGGTGCCTACAGGTCAGTGAGAAGCCTCGTATACTGAGAGTGTGCGGTCTCAGAGGACCCATAGTCAACGACCGACTCAAAGTCAGTAGACAGGGGGATCAGTGGGTTTTCGACCACCAACATGGGGTGCAAGAGGATCAGGAGGGAGGTACAATAGAGGGGGGTGGTACAACAAAGGGGGGTGGTGAGATAGGAGGGGAGAGCTATCTCCTTGTACTGCTTGTGTATTATATTTTGACCCTTCGGGGTGATCATTGTATCATGACAGACACATTTTCCTCTTTATATATATACATGATTTGATTGGTGATAGATGATGTGTAGCATTTATTGTGATGGATTATTTTTGTTCTTCTTATGATGTCATATGTGGATGTAATCATGGATGTGTTATGCTGACTTATTTTGTGATGTAGAGTGGATGCTCATGATGTGCTGGTAACATGATTTTTGGATGCAGGATGAGTGATTTTTATGTTTTTATGTATAAATGTATATGTGAAATGGTTTTGTGGATGTGAAATGATTTATGATGCAATCTAAATGTTATATGGATGAATGTTTATGTGATGCAACCTAAATGAAACCTTATATGTTAAATGTTTTGTGAAAAAATGACTATCTAAACAATGCAATCTATATGACGTGAATAAATAATACAAAGAGGGAATATGCCAATAATAATATAATGATCTTAGATAGAAGAATATGGAATAGATGGGTAATGGGGGAAATTGAGAACTCCATGGGATTATTTGAGTTTAGGATTTTATGGAATGATGATGAGATTTTGTGCACAACAAATGTGGAGAGCCAACCTAGTTTGATATTGCCCTGGGTGACTTGCACCACTGATTATGAAAATTAGGATGCTATGAGAAAACCAGGGCGTGAACTGACTCTCAGATAAATGGGAATTCCTTACACACAACTATGCAAGTGTTTAGAAACACTGATACAGAGTTGTGGGTACGTGCGAGGAGACCCTCAAACACATTGATAACCCTTGTACACGAAAAAGGTAGGTGTTGACAAACACTAATACCAAATCGTCAGTTTATACAAGAGAGATCCAAAACATGCATTGCTATGAAAATATGCCCTAGTATGCACCTATTGTAACATACCTGGATATGGAAAAACCTAGGCAGTCGTAAATAGTTGCCGTCGTGGGGAAAAAGATGCAAGTCTAAATGAAAAGATCCAACAAAATCTAACAAGTCAATTCTTCTATGACCAAATGATACCTCTTGCCAAGAGTAGGACTTAGGATGGTGGATTAGGTTGCCAGGCGAGGGAAGGAATCATCCCTAGGGCAAAGTGGATTTGTGGATTTAGGCAAGTGATTTAATGGTGTTTTGGAAGGTGACCTGTGGACTTGGGATTATTTTTCAAGACTTCTTGAAGCTTATGCAGAGGCGTAGAAGCTCAGTTTGATGTGACATTCCTTATTCATGGCTCAGGTGAAGACTCATCATCATACATGTGTTTTATTGGGAGGAGGAAAAGAAGGAATGTTGTGAATGGGCGGACTGGATGGCGGGTGATTTGTAGTGTCGACCTGATAGACAGTGGATCCAGTTATTTACCTTGGCCCCTGCATGGAGGTTTTCACCAAGGTACTTGTCCATAGCGCCACAAAGTGGTTTTCACTAATAGACAGATTGTTTTTCTTTTGTTTTCTGTTTTTTTAATTTTTTTGTGTCACAAGGCGCCTATTTGCTAGGTTTTCACCAAAGTGACGATTTTTTTAGGATCTTTTCTTCATTTTTTTTTAATTTTTTTTTGAGGACTAGGCATGAAATATTTTGAGGTGCATGATGTTCATTGGATCATCCAAAGGATCGCCTTCAGGAGTAGCCAAATGATAAGCTCCTGATCATATTTTGTTGTGATTACATATGGTCCAAGCCAATTAGGCTCAAACTTGCCTTTCTTTTCTCTTTATTGTAGGTTCTTTTGATTCTCCATGAGGACCAGATCACCCACTTGGAATTCTTGGGTTCTAACATTTTTGTGATAACTCATGCATAGGCAGTTCTAATATACATGGAGATGGTTTAAGGCCTTGAGGCACCTTTCGTCTAACAGTTCTAGCTCTTGTAATCAGGCAATTCTGTATCCTTCCTCTGGTAGGATGTTTTGTAGTGATACCCTTAGAGAGGGGATCTCGATCTCAAGGGGAAGGATGGATTCAGAGCCAAAGACCAAGGAATAAGGCGTGGCACCTGTGGGGGTGCAGATGGAGGTGTGGTAGGCCCATAGAGCAGAATGGAGTTGGAGGTGCCAATCACGGCCAGCTTCATTGATTGTATTTTTGAGGATTTTGATTAGGGTTTTGTTAGAAGCCTCAACTTGGCCATTGCCTTGGGGATAATATGGGGTGGAGAAGCGATGATGGATGTTGAACTTTTGGCAGAGTTCTTTGACATCCTGGTTCTTAAATTGTTTGCCATTATCTGTGATAATAACTTTTGGAATAACATATCGACAAATCAGGTAGTTCAGGATGAATTTGGATATCTGCTTACCAGTGGTAAAAGAAAGAGGGATATCCTCTACCCACTTGGTGAAGTATTCGGTGGCGATGATAATGAATTTGTGTCCATTGGAGGATGAAGGGTGGATTTTCCCAATGAGATTGAGCCCCCACTGTGAGAAGGGCCATGGTGTTATAAATGGCTGCAATTCTTGTGATGATGCATGAATCTTGTCGCCATGTTGTTGGCAAGGGATGCATTTCTTCACATAGTTATATGCATCTACTTCCATTTTAGGCCAATAGTATCCTATTCTCAAAAGTTTTTTAGCCAATGTGAGTCCACTTGAGTGTGCCCCACAGATACCCTCGTGTACTTCGCGTAATGCCCATTCCGCCTCTTGTTTATCTAAACACCTTAGGAGGGAAGCATCGAAATTCCTTCTAAATAGGGTGTCTGCAAGGATGGTGTAGCGAGCACACCAGCGGATGAAGGTTTGTTGTTGGGTTTTAGTGAGATGTGGGGGAATGGTGTTGTCTTTGAGGAAAGCGAAGGTTTCTTGGTACCAAGGGGACTCGGGACCAACAAGAACACACACCATTTCAGACTCTGGTGGGTCATATGCCGGTATAAACAATTGCTCAAGCAAGAACTCGCACTTTTGACTATGTGCTAGCATTTGGAGGAGGGAGCCAATGGTGGCCATTGAATCTGCAACCCTATTGTTTGTTCATGGGATTTGATCAAACTTGATTACCGTGAAATGTTGCTTAAGATATTCAACCATAGTATGATAGGGAAGGAGTTTATCATCTTTTGTCTGGTACTCATCATTGACTTGTTTTATGACGAGTTGAGAATCGCCATAGACTTGTAACTCCTTTATTTTCCAGTGGATAGCCAAGAGCAAACCTGTGATAAGGGCCTCATATTCTGCTATGTTGTTGGTACATGCAAGGGCTATCTTGTATGATTTGGGGATGCCATCTCCTTGAGATGTGACCAATAATATTCCTACCCCTGATCCATTTTGGGTGCAGGAGCCATCAAAGTACAATCGCCATGTGGAGGATATGGTAATAGTCATAATGAACTCATCTGGTAATTCTGTGAGAAGAGGATGGTCCCCTGGAAGTGGAGCTTCAGCCAACTAATCTGCAATGACTTGTCCCTTGATTGTCTTTCTGTCTATGTATTCAATGTAGAACTCGCCTAAGAGCATGACCCATTTAGTGATTCTGCCAGTGAGAGCAGCTTTTGATAGGAGATATTTAAGTGGATCAATTTTAGCAATTATCTTTGTTTTGTTGTTTAGCATATAGTGTCGGAGTTTCTATGTGCTGAACACCAATGCCAAGCATGCTCTTTCAATGGGGGTATAATTGAGTTCATACCCTACCAATATTCGATTGATGTAGTAAATGGCATGTTCCTTTCCTTGATTGTATGTCTATGCCAATAATGCCCCCAATGCCATTGCAGTAGCGCATATATACAAAATAAGGGGCTTTCCAGGAGTAGGCGACATCAACATTGGAGGTGATGCTAGATATTCTTTTAGTTTCTCAAAGGCCTTTTGACATAAGCAGTCCCATTTGAATTTTGTGTCCTTGCACAGGAGGTGTGCAAATGGATGGCACTTATCTGCTAGTTGTGAAATAAAGCGCCTAATAGATTGTAGTTTCCCCTAGAGACTGCGTAATTGCCTGAGAGTTTTTGGTGGAGGCATTTCCATGATAGCTTTTAATTTTGCTGGATCGACCTCAATAAATCTGCGGGAAACAATGAATCCTAATAATTTTCCTGATGTGACTCCAAACACACTTTTTGGGATTTAGGCGTAGTTTGTATTTTTCTAATCTTTCAAAGATCTGCTTTAGAATAGGAATGTGTTCTTGTCTTGTCTTGGATTTGCCACATAGTCCTCCATAATCTTGTGCAAGAGGTCATGAAAAATTATTGTCATGGCGCGTTGATATGTAGCTCCTGCATTTTTAAGGCCAAAAGGTATGACCCGGTAACAGAAAGTACCCCATGGTGTTGTGAATGCAGTTTTATGCTGATCTTCATCTGCTATTCTGATTTGTTTGTATCTGGAAAACCCATCCATAAGCGATAGCATTTCATGTCCTGCTGTAAGGTCCACAATCATGTCTATATTGGGGAGTGGGAAATCATCTTTAGGACAAGCTCTATTTAGGTCTCGAAAATCTGTGCAGATGCGGATGCCCCCAACGGGTTTGCCGACAGGTACAATGTTGGAAACCCATTCAACGTAGTCTATGGGTTTGATGAATTCTGCATCTAACATCTTTTGGAGTTTCACCTTGACTAGGAGAGCGATATACGGGTGCATTTTGCACAATTTTTCATTTTATAGGTTTTGCATTTGGGTGGACAGCAAGATTGTGAACCACCAAGGCAGGATCCAACCCTAGCATATCGGCATAAGACCATGCAAAATTGATTTTTACCTCTATAAGGAAGTTGATGAAATCTTGTTTCCCTTTTTCCAGTGAGTGATTTAGTAATGAGCACATTTTGTGGGATGGCTTCGGTGCCCATGTTGATGCTATCTATTTCTTCTATCAGCAAATTTGATTTGTCCTGCGGAAGGTAACCAATGGTAGGGAGGTCAAGTCCCTCATCGTCAAGTGCCTTTTCCAGGTTTTCACTTTCGGATACGCCCTTTGTTTTTATTTTTTGCTCACCCAAAGGCGTCTCAGAGAAGTTTTCACCTAAGGAATCATGTTTTTTGCTTTGATTATCTTTTTTGCAGCTAAGGGCATTGACCTGACTACCAAAGTATCCTTTTTCATGTAGTTGAATGCCCTCTACTCTGTTACAATCTTCCAAATTTCGCATTGTTAGGAGAGTAATGAGAGCATTATCATCGGCCCATATATCTAATGTGGGTTTGTCTCATTGGCCCCAGTCTATGAGCTCAGGATGGACAAGATGTAGCTTGTGTGGGGTGGAAGGGGGGATTGGGGAAATGGTATTGACGTGAGTGTCAAAGAAGATATCATTTTCATATTCATAAGGCATTTCATGGAATTCCTCCTCATCAGAGCTTTCGATATCCAAAGAAGGACTAGAAGGAGCACTAGCGATAGTAATCTTAGGCACCAGGGTGCACCCCAAGCCTCTGTTGTATTTGTAGGAGATAGGATTTATGGGTGCTTTTCTTCCTTTCTCCTCTAGTCCCAGGCCATGTCCTTTGTAACCCATTTTTTCAACTATGACTAATGCTTTTGGATACATCTTTTTGGATATTTTTGTTGGATCTTCATCCTCTTCCCAGTATAGCCATGAAGAGACATCTGCTTCGAGGCTCTCCTCATCAAGTGGGCCCCATTGCTAGAAGGTGGTGTCTTGGCATTGCATGACTGGTTTCGAGTCCTTTTTGAGCTCTTTCGGTTTGCCAAATGACTTAGGGGAGAGAGGGAGGTTGCCTATTAATAAGACATCCTCCAATTTGTATTCTCCACAACCATTGTCCAAGATCTTGATTTGATTATTTGGTTGGGATGAAGTGGAGGCAACATTTGATGTGTTAGATGGAGGGGTTGGCGAGGGTCTGTGGGCAATGATACGGATGTTTCCCTTCTAGTAGTTTGCAATATTGAAAAGGTTGGGGGTCACCTTTGATAGTGATTTCTCTTCCATTATAGGGGAATTGATGCATTGGTGATAGGTGGAGGGTACGACCTGCAAAGAGTGAATCCATGGCCGCCCGAGGAGAATATTATAGGGGAGATTGAGATCTAGTAATTGGCAAGGGGTTTCAATTGTAATGGGGTCCACTTGAAGAGGTAAGGTGATCATGCCTTTTGAAACTCTTTCTGCATCATCATATGCTTTTATGGTGATCCTTCCTGATGTGTCTACCAAGTCCTCAGAAAGTCCCAATTGTTTTATTAATTTGTATGTACATAGATTAAGTCCGGATCCACCGTCTATCAAAATTTGTTTAACCTTATGTTTTTGGATAAGGGCTTCAATGCGCAAAGGTTTGTTGTGATATTCATTTGTAGGAGCATCTTTGAAGGTAAATACAAGGTGTTGCTGAGTAGCAAGGTTTCCAATAAGAGCTTGGAATGGAGTGGCATTGATGTTATTAGGAACACGAGACTCAAGGAAAGCTTGTTCCAAAATTTCCTTATGCACAGGAGAAGTCTTGAGAAGTTCTAGAATGGAAATCTGTGCAGGGGTCTTCCCAAGTTGATCCAGGAGGTCATATTGGCAGGTGGAAGACATGGGTGGGGGGTTTGGTGGGGGAGGAATTCCTTGGATAGTGACTTTGCCTCGGCGTGTGGTTACATTACAATCATTTTGGGAGGTGGGAGGCATGGCGCCTTGAATGACTATCCTAGCTGGATTTGGTCTGGTTTGGGGAGGGGGAGAGTTAACTCCTTGGATAGTTATGACATTAACATGGCTGTCTATGGGCTTGATGCGACCCCCTAAAGAGTGAAAGCCGATTATGTGATTGGTATAGTCATAACCTACTGCGTTAGATGATGAGCCTTTTCCTTTATCATGCTTTGGGAATGGTTCCTGGTACATTTTAAGTTTGTCATTGTTATTACCAGGTTTTGCGTTTGCTACTTCAATCTCACCCCTATCAATGAGATCTTGTATGTTTTGAGCTTCATGCACTTTCGTGTGTCATGTCCCTTGATACGATGATACTCACAATACTCATTTTCATTGTACCATCTTGGTTTAGGTTGATTGGGATCAAACGGGCGAGTGATTGGAAACACCACCGCACCTGCTTGGACAAGTTTTTGAAACACCATTTCAATAGGCTCAGCAAGAGGAGTGAAGTCTCTTGGAGCTCTATTATTTGATCAGGGTGGTCATCCCTGGACTGAGACATTGTTGTGAGGTTTTTGGGATTGATTTTGATTGTTTTGATTGTTGTATTGCTGATTATTGGTGGTGGATTTTCGGGGAGCAGCCACTATTTGGACCCGTTTTGCATCAGTTACACCATCATTGACCACATTTTTGTTTTTAGACCAGAATTTTGGCTTGTCGTTATGATAAGAGGGAGAAATTTTTGTTGATTTCTGGTAATGTTTCAAGGTCCCTTCCTCCAACAAGACACATTCAAGAGTGAGGCCCTTATCGATCAATTTTTGGAAGGATTTGATACATTGGGATATCAAGGGTCTTGAAAGTTCAGGCACCAAGTTATTTTGAAATAGCTCATTTTGATGTTTTTCTGGCATGTCCCACTGGAATTTCTTGATAAGATGTTGCCATCTTTGTAGGAAGTTGGCGAAAGTCTCTCTGGGCCTTTGTTTTGTGTTACATAGGTCCATCATAGAAACGTCATTAGCCATGTTGTAAGCATAGTGGGCCACAAATTTCTCTGCCAAGTCTAGAAAGGAGACAATGGAACCTCATGGTAGAGATGAGAACCACGCCAGGGCGTCTCCCATGAGACTCTTGGGAAAAGGTCTGCGAAGATAAAGGTCAATATAGGAGACTTCTTGACATAAGATGTGGAATTCTCGAACATGGTTGCGGGGGTCTCCTTTGCCCTCATACTTGGTGAATTTAGGGATCTCAAATCCTAGAGGGTACAGTGCAATAGATATAGATGGGTCATAAGGACAAGGGCAAAATTCCTCAAACGAGTAAGGTTTCCTTTTGTTAGTCCCTTCTTTCATGTCCCTGATGATGTTTTTCATGTCTTGAATTTCCTTGATGAAATCTTGTTGTGGATTTTGATAATGATGAATTGTATTTGCCCCAAGAATTGGATGAGTCAAGGAAGGTGCACCACCACCGATGTACTGATATGATGAGGTGGAGAGGATGTGAGATGTGATGACTGATGTCGTAGGGATTTGAGTGATAGTTGGTTTTGGTCCACAAACTGTGTGACAGGATTGAGTACGACCTGGATAAAATTTGAGACATTGTTGCTAGGAAGGGAATTTTGTGGAATAGAAATATGCGGTTGAATGGAAGGAGGTGGCATAGAAGTATGTTGGAGAATAGATGAGATTGGATTTGATAATGGTATAGATGATAAAGAGGAAGGAGGTGGGATGGAAACCAGTATGGGAGGCGCCGCAGGTGGCATTGATTGAGCTTGGATGATTTGTGGGGCTGCAATTGATTGAGTTTGGATAATAGGTGCAACACTTTGTGAGGGAGCAAGGTCTCCTTGTGGTTGTTGGCCGAGGGTGGATTTATCAAATTCGGTTGGAAGTTGAGTTCCATTTTCAAGGAGGGTCTTTAGAAGTGCAATAGGATTGTGTTGGATGAACTTTTCAATCATCTCTTGGTTATAAGAGTCCGCTAGAAAGGTTTGCACTTCTAGGGAGAGTTCATCTTGGCTAACCATGTTAGGATTTTGGCTTTAATCTTGATTGCTAGGTTGCCCACTTTGTATAGGATCTTGCGTGGGATCTTCATATAGGACACTAATGTCTAGCATGCCATATTGTTGTTCAGCCATCTTTTTCTTTTGGGATCGAGTTGTGACCATACACGACAAGAGTTAGAAAAAGCTTGGAGAAGGAAATTTCTTGATGAAAGGACTTAGCAAGATGTTTATGGAATTTTGGATTTTGTCTTTGATGACAAAGGATTTTGTTGATTGGTGGGGTTCTTGGATTAGAGCCCGAATTTGATTAGGATTTGACACCTTAGTCCTTGGATGAGGATTTTAGGTGGTGGATTAAACCACAAGCAAGGTAATGACCAAGTTGGGTAGAATTTAGACCTCGGAATGATGATTAGAAAGCCTCTCTTACACTAAGGGTTGACTAATGACCCTAGGCAAAGTAGAGACGTGAGTTAAGAGTCTTGATCGACTCAAAAAGATTAGGCAAATGATACTTGGAGAGGATTCTTCTTCAAGCATGAGAGCCAATTGATCAATGATGAGGTCTAAATGGAACTTCTCAAGGTATGCAACCTTGAAGTGAGGTTAAATTGGATTAAAGGATGATTGGATTTGGATTTTTGATGATTGATTTGATAGTGGTGAGAGATTGATTTGATGTGCTAAGTCCTTAGGAAGTTTGAGGATGATTGATTGAGGAGGTGTGATAGTGATGACTTAGAAGAAATTTGATGACTAGGTTGTTCTTGGCATGAACATGACTCAAAAGAGGATCGATTCAAATGGCAAGTTGTATGAAGGGACACGACCACCTGGATTTTGATGATAGTTGGTGTTTCAAAGAACGAATCTAAACCATAATGGAGAGCACAGACTCTTATTTTCTCACTTGGGCTTATGAGACATGGGACGGATGAAGTTTTAACACAATTTTGGATTTTATGTGGGTAATGACTTGGATAATCGTTTGTGTTTGGACAAATGTTTTGCAAAATGTTTGCGGATAATGACGTGTTTTTAGTCTACTCTTGGCAAGTATGCATCAACCAAAGAAAACACAATGATCAAATGCATATTAACTCAAAGACACTTATGCTCATATACAACATTCTTAAGGCTGGTAAGGACAATAGTCATTGGATCCCAATTGGTTTCCCAACTACGCTTACCTAGAGCGGACACTTAGATGCTTGACCCCACTGGTTCCCCTCCATGACACTCACTTCTCAAGGAAGCCAACCATCAATTCCCATGAAAACTCCTCATGGCGAATTTTGTGTCTCTACTAAGGGCTGTAAAAATATGGGCAGCTTCGGAGGTCCGACCTCTTGCACCAATGACTAGAAGGTTGTTGGCCACTATAAACAAGGTGTTTAGTAAGTCTTCCTGTTAGGAGCTAACCTTCATAGTTGCACAAGCACAATTGAGGCCTATAGCCCAACGAAGCACCAAGAACTTAGTAGTCATGCAAGCGTGATTGAGATCTCTAGGATCCTACTAAGCACCCAATGTGAGAGTGAACTCTCATATAGCCCCAACCATTGACCCTTTTGTAGTCAATGGCCTATTTATTATAGTGAATTGGGAACCCCAGGTCCAGGTGTACTCACTTCGGTTGTTCCCCTCTTACCTTCTAAAAGAGGAAGTTGGGAGGGCAGACCCGCTAGAGGTAAACACACAATCAAACAAAAAAAGGTTGGAGGGTCTGGATTTCTGATCATCTAGTTAGGCGAGAACATACTCTCCTGCCTTTATGCTTTTCTTAAAAAAATGCAAGACAATGGTTCATTCCATTTTAATTAATATCTAGGTGCCTAACTTAAATAAATGCACAATATTTGGTTGAATCTACTAGGCAACCTGCAAAACAGCGGGATTAGTAGTTTTTCTGATTTTTTGAGTCTTGGACAGTCGGATTAAACTGCAAAACTAAAAAGATGGAAATTAGTCCTATCTGTACTGCATGGATAGCGGACGCACTGAAGTGCAGTCGACCATGCTGAAATGCCTGTGCAGGCACCGAAACGCTTGCGTATGCGCTGAACTAAATAAACCAGCAGACAAAAAATGATAGAACATACAAAATAGAAAAGGACTTTATACCTGTTTGTCGCACTGGTCAGAAACACCTGCGCTGAAATGCCTTCGCTCACGTTAAAATGCTTGCGCTCACACTAAAACACCTGCGCTCACGCTGAACCTGAAAACAAAGATCTGTGGGAGTTAATGGATAAAATTTTCAAAATTTAAATTCAAATAACTGGGCGGGAATAACATAAAAATGCTTGCGCTGATTAAAAATCGCCCACGCTGAAACGCCCACGCACACGGTAAACAAACAGACAGATAGTAAAGTTTTAAATTTTAAACAACAAGCGGGAAAATTTAAAAATATGTCAAGTCGGTCGCGCTGATGCGCCTCTACGCGCACTGAAGTAGGTTTTTCTATCGCGCTAAACCCGAGTCGCTCACACTGGTTTGCAGTCTCTCGCGTTGTTCCGGGACCTGCATCTCACAACTCACAAAAACTTGCAAAAATATTAGTTCTTAGGGACGTGGGTCCCACCGGGCGTGCCAAAATGAAAAGGGGAAAAGACTAGCGAGGTGGATTAGATAACAAATATGCAAATCAAACATATAAATATATGAAATTGAAAGACATAATTTGAAATGCTCAAAACAAGAATGAAATACATATACCTCACAAACCTTATACCTTCTCCTTCGGATGGAGCTTGATGAAGTGAAGATGCCCTTGGATGATGCTCCACTTGATGTGCTCCTCTTGCTTACTTAATGTGGATGACTCTCCAATGTTGTGCACAATATGAAATGGATTTTGGAGGATGATATGGATGAGGTGATCAAGTGTGGATGAGACATGATTTTGACATGGTAAGGTTGCTAAGATGATTTTCCTAGGCTCAAAAGGGCAGCATAAGATTACTAAGCTTGGAGATGAAAAAATGGAGGGATGGAGTCCTCAATTTATAGGAAGAGGAGAGGAAAAATGGATGGTTAGGATGGATTCAAGATGGAGGGCTAGGATTGCTTGTGAGCTCACACAAGGCCCAAAAGAGGGTGCGGAGACCAAGAGATATGCCTTAAAGGCATTCCTTGTCTCCACACTCCTCAAGGTGCATTGGGAAGACTTCCCAAGGCACGTTGAGAAGAGAAAGGTGCATTGGGAAGACTTCAAAATGTGCCTTGAGAGGAGCAAGGGATGTGACATTCCTTGAAGAATGGAGAGGAGGAATTTAAAATTCTCCAAAAGGAGATAATCATGGGGATTGGAGGGATAAGAAGGAATTAAAAATTCCTTGGGAGAGGAGATGCCTAGAGGATTGTGAGATTTTGAAAATCTCACATTCACCTAGGAAAAGAGCATTAAAAGCTAGTGGCTGGATGGAAGGGACAAGGAGTTGACTTTGTGGCTAATCATGATGATTAACCGCTAGCAACTCATTAGGAGGGGATTGGAGGAAGAATTAGGTGGGATTTTGATTTGTAGGAGGATTTGACTAGAAGAGAGAATGAGTGGAGGGAATTAAAAATTAGAAGAATAAGGTTAAGTGAGTTTAGGGAGTTTCTAGAAGAATTGATTAGGTTAATGATGGATTAGGAGGATGATTTGTAGGAATCATGTAGGTTAACTAATTAACCAAAATTAATTAGCTAAGAGGAGGATTTGAGAGAATTTAACTTTTTAGAAGAATAAAGGGATTGATTTATTAAATAAATTAGTCACATACTATAGTGACAATATTAATTATAATTAATTAATATTGAGGTGAATTTGAATTAACATAATTAATTAATTAATTATGTGAGGAATTAAAAATAATTAAAATATTTTTAATTGTCTACAATAATATAATTACATAAATATATATATTCTACGAATATAATATTATATAATTATATCACATTAAAATATATAATAAAAAGATGATTTAATTTGAAATATCTTTCATTTCCAAAATAACATAATTAAAACCACATAAAATACTATATACATATATATATATAATAATATTATTATAATTTTTTTACATATTAAAAATTAAATAAAAGAAAGAAACCAAATTTATAAACTTCGAAAAGCAATTTTGAAAATAGAAGATGCAAATTCTTTTGTTTTTTTGTTTTTTTTAATTATTATTATTTATTTATTTTAATTAATTTATTTTAATTAATTAATTTTATTTATTTTTCATTAATTTTATTTTTTAATACAATAGTCTAAAACAAGTAAATTCTATTTTCACCCAAAATTTATTTCCAATCAAATTTATTTACAAGGAAATTAATTAATACATAATTTCTTCAAAATAATATAATAAAATAATCTCCTTTAACTTTTAATAATACAATAAATTTAATTAATAATTAAATTTATTTCTATAATAACTAATAATATCACAGAGATACACACAAATATTAAAAAAGACTAACATAGCCAAATATCGAAACAAAAATCAAACAAGAGGGAATGATTTCTCTGGTAAATCTCATTCCTCCCAAATCTTGCAATTTCCATGCACAATTAAAATCTTGGCAAAATTTGTCATAATAACTTTTCCAAATCTTCTCAAAAGTTTAATCTAAAAACACCCAGAAAATAACTTCTTTCCATAAACCAAAAATTGACTTCAAGAATGGACTTTAGCCAAGAACAAGAAATAATTAGACAGGATTTTAGATTTGACAAACATCTTAACACACACATCATTCAGAAAGAAAGAAATAAAATATTTTCTTTAAAACAAACAATCAAACGAAGCCACCCAACCTGGTATAGCTTTCCTGGAAGAAATTTGTAGAAGAGAACCAATCTTTTAACAAGCTTCCAAATAAAATTCTCTTCACCTAAATCCTTGACCTGTTTCCTGTGTATATCCTAAAATAATGACCTATTCCCCTTTTTAAACTAAAATTCTAGGTTGAAAATCTTTTTCCACAAAACCTAAATTTAGTAATAAAAACAATTTTATTTTCTTTTCTAATTTTCTAACAAAGAATAAGTTAACATGCAATAATTAAAAATCATTTTTCTTTCTTTTGTTTTCTTTTCTTTTCTCATGCAATTAATTTTCTAAATAAAGAAATTAAAGAAATACTATAATTCTAATTAATTCTTTTATTTATTTATTATTTTATTCTATTTATTCTTTCATTTATTTAAAATTCTAGGAAACAATAAATGCAATTAATCTAATTTATTTTTCCACTAAAATTTAAATATTATATTTCTAAAATCATGCAACTTGCAACTTAATTTAATAACTTCTTTTAATTAACTAAATTTATAATCTCAATGCATAAAATACATAATTCAAAAATACCAACTATGAGATAACTCCATAAATTTAATTAATTAAATCCACTAAAACACACAAACTGAGCAAACCTCAAACAAATACTCATAAAAAGATCCAACAACAAAATATGAAGGCTGAACTAACTGACATGATGACCAACTGACGACACTCACACGAGTGTAAATGAGTAAAAATAGGATCAACTACTATCTCCTCCACTTCCATCAGAAAATATAAGGCACGCTCAGACCTGTGAAGCCAGGTGGAGGCGATACCTCATACCTACCCGGTACTTGTACCTGCAATATCCTGAATCACCGAACCACACATGCATATATATACAATATAGAAAACACGACATACACACCGATGAAAGAGAATCACGACGTTCCCTGTCTCACTGAAATGAGTGGAGGAAAATCGTCCCCTTGCATCCAATACACTTGCAGACACACAACATATAATTCCACATTGCATATATAAAGTAAAGTGTCAGTATATAGAAATAATCCATAAAAACTGTAAATAAATTATGCATCTCATATCCAGATAAAGCATGAAATAATCTGAATAACACATCATGGTAATGTATCCACTGAAAGTAAACAATAATAAAATATGAGTCTAATAAGTTCAAACGAGGAAGGGTACTATAGAGATAGATAGATAGAGAGAGAGAGAGAGAGAGAGAGAGAGAGAGAGAGAGAGAGAGAGAGAGAGAGAGAGAGTTACATAGTGTAGGATACAATGAGCAGAGAAGAGTTACTTCTCTAAGGGGGAGTGTAGTTACAATGCTAACAATGTATTTTTGCCAGTGTTGCAGTTATAGTGTAGAGAAATTTTTGCCATCAACAACTAAGGGGTAGATTGTTAGTTTTAGAGCTTGATAGTGTTGTCATTGATGTCAAAGGATAGTAGTTTGATGTCATTAGTGTTGAAGTATTTTGTAGGGCTCATCACTTAGCCATTTTTTCTCAACACTTACTCGTTTGTTGTGATCAGGTTTTTGATCAAGTTTTGAACCTAGTTTTGATATTAGATTGGAATCCCACTTCAATTTTTGACAAGTTAATGCACTCAACACTTAATTGATGTTTTGCAAAGTGTTGGACTTAGGTAGAGTTCTCGAAATTAGTTTTGAGTTATGGTTAGACTTTCACTTTATTTTTCAAAAGTCTTATCAAAAATACTTTTTAGAAAGAAGTAAAAAGGAAAAGTAAAAGACTTGGTTTCAAAAGTGACTTTGATTTTTTGTTCAGTTTTTGATAAGTATAACAACAAAGCACCCAACACTTAGATAAATTTCATTTAGATCATATTATTAGTCAAGTTTCAAACCTAGTTTTGAAAGTGAGTTTATTTTCCACTTCAATTTTTGACATGTTTCTCGATGGAGAAGTGAGCGTGAACAAAAAGGTGAATTGAAGAAAGAGGATTTGAGTTTGGGTTCGAATACCAAATAGATGCCTAACAAAAGATAAAGCATGGAGGTGCAAAGTCATTATGGATCTTAGCATATCATTGGAGCTCCAGTATGCCTCCAACAATCTGGCAATGAATGAGGAGATTGACTACTCGGGTAATGAGTCACACAAAAGGGATAAAGCATATCGTTGGAACCACTTCCATCATTGGAGCCCTTTTGTACCTCCAATGATCCAACAATAAGGGAGTGATAAGGGTGTAAATAATTGGAACTCCTTTGGATTTCCAGTGATCCAACGATGGTAGACTTGTTGACTTGTTTGTGGCATAGTTGGAGCTAACATGGTGCATGTAAGAACCACATATCTTTGAAATTAGTAAAGATTAGTTTTTCATTGGAGCTCATGTAAAGGATATGAAATCCTCAAGTTGGGCAGACCCAAGCAATGCACAAAGACTGTTGTCTCAATTCCCAAACGACTGGGAACAAACCCACAAAAAATAAACTCAAAACACACAAGGAGACATACAAACTTGATTTGCTTTCTATTAAAATGATTGGAGAAAACTATTACAAAAATTTAACTCAATTTTTTTACTGATATCTATCTTATAGGTAGCAATCAGGAGCTTCATACAAACATACAAAATAGACCTTCTAAGAGCTCACTACAAATCAATGCTCACTTGGAGCTACACACAATCAGGGGTGATAAAGAGCGATCTCTTCTCAACTAATTATCCACACATTGACACCTACAGGCTACTGATGTGACATTCTCTGCACTCACTCTAGAGCTACACTTCTCTCTGCATACCTCTTTTGTGCTTCTTATTGACTTAAGAATGTTCTCCCTTTTTGTCTCTTTTTTGTCGACTCAAAATTCCCCCCCAAATTCAAAATTCAAATGTACAACTATCACATTAACTTCTCTGCAGACTGCAGTTCACATCGAGAGCTGTTGGGTTGGAGATCCCAACCAAATCTTTTAGGTTGTATCTATCGCAACTCTCCTAACAGGTAGGTGGAGACTTACATGGGGGGAAAACCTGCAGGATCAGGGAAACAATAAATTCCAACACTCCCCCTTTTTCCCGAGCCAACAAACTCAATCAAAATTCAGATCTACTATGCCCAGATATCTCCTTAGGTGCTCAAAACTATCTCTATTCAAAGGCTCGGTGAAAATGTCTGCTAGTTGCTGTTGAAAGGATTGGTGAAAATGCCTACTAGCTGATGCTTAGACCTGCAAAAAATCCACTTTAATTTTACCATTTTCAACTAAAATTCTAATGAAGTGATACCTGATTTCAATGTGCTTGCTTCTTCCATGAAACACGAGATTTTTGCTCAATGCAAACGATGAAACGTTGTCACAAAAGATTGTTGTTCCATTCTCTTGTTCTTCCTTCAAATCTGCCAAGATTCTTCTTAGCCAAATAGCTTGACATGTTGCTACATATGCTGCTATATACTCAACCTTAGCTGTTGATAGAGAAATAATGGGTTGCTTCTTAGAAGCCCATGAGATTACACCCAAACCCATATGAAACACATACCCGAATGTGCTCTTCTTATCATCCAAACTTCCGGCCCAATCACTATCTGTGTAACCAATTAGCCTAAAATCACTTACAACATTATAAAAAATGCCATATCCCTTGGTGCCATTCACATAACTTAGGATTCTCTTACCTGATTGCCAATGGGTGTCCTTTGGAGTCTCCATAAATCTGGAAATCAGATTCACTGCATGCATTATATTAGGTCTAGATGCAGTCAAATACATTAAACTTCCAACCAAACTCTTAAACCTAGTCAGATCAACGTTGTTGTTGCAATAGCTATGACTGCCTACATGGTCTTCATTATTGTAACGGTGACATATGTCTCATCATAGTCTCTCCCAAATTGCTATTTGTACCTGTTGACAACCAATCTTGCCTTGTGCTGCTCTATTCTTCCTTTGGCATTGTTTTTGGTCTTGTAAACCCATTTAACAACAATGACTTGCTTGTTGGGAAGCAAATCAGTTAACTCCCAAGTGTCATTCCTCTCTATTGCATCTATTTCCTCATCCATGACCTCACACCATTTCTCTTCTTTAATAGCATCCTCAAAACAAATTGGATCACTATGAGAAAATAATGCAAAATTCACATTTTCATCAAAATCATCAATATACCTTTCACCTTGGTTGATCTCCCTTTCACTCTTGGTCTTCTTTGGCATTAGGGAGGTGAGAGTGGGGTCTAAAATCTCACTAATGCTTCTACTCTATTGTGTAGAATCTGATCTGTACCATTGGGAGCTTTCAGGAGATTCTCTACCTGTCTCTTGCTGCTTGCCTTTCTGCCTGTTTCTGTCAAGAGTTGTTCAGAGCTATCAGGAGCTATCCAGATCTATCGAGAGCTCACTAAACTCTGAGAATTTTGTGACAGTCTTCTTGACTACCTATTTGCATCAAGAGCAGTTAGGAGCTATCTGGAGCTATCACAACATCTTGTTAATCTTCATACTCATCATCACCATCATTGATGGGAACATTTTGTGGGGTGAATGAAGAGGTATCCATCGAGCCATCCCATGGCTCATTCTCCAAGAAATCAACGTCTCTACTAATGATGATATTCTTGGTGATGGGGTTGTACAATCTATATGCCTTGGATCCAACACTATATCTCGTGAAAATACATTTCTCACCATTGTCATCCAACTTTTTCCTCTTCTCAATTGGAACATGAGCATATGCCACACATCCAAACACTTTAAGGTGTTCAACCATCCACTTGCATCTAGACCACGCCTCTTGTCAACTATTGTCATGAACCGCTTTGGTTGGACTTTTATTTATCAAACATACTGTTGTTGCTACAACCTCTCCCCAATATTCATTTTCTAATCCATTTTC
Source organism: Cryptomeria japonica (assembly GCF_030272615.1). Lineage (NCBI taxonomy): Eukaryota > Viridiplantae > Streptophyta > Pinopsida > Cupressales > Cupressaceae > Cryptomeria > Cryptomeria japonica. The sequence goes on along the minus strand of NC_081407.1, from coordinate 450,644,904 downwards.
TTAAGCATGATCCTTGCCATTTCAACAATGGTCCTATTCTTCCTCTTAGCCACGCCATTTTGCTACAGAGTATAAGCGACTGTTAGCTCCTTCTTGATGTCATTTTGCTTTCAAAAATTCACAAAATCATTGGAGGTGTACTCTCCTCCATGATCTGACCTTAGAACCTTTATGCAGTGTCCACTCTCCTTTTCAGCTTGGGCTTTAAATAACAAAAACTTATCAAAAGCTTCAGAATTGTGCTTCAAAAAATATACCCATGTTCTATGGCTGAAATCATGAATAAAGGTCATAAAATATTGGCTTCTACCAATAGACATGGTTTGCATAGGGCCAACCAAATCAATATGCACTAGCTCCAATGGTTCTCTTGCCCTTCTAGAGTTGCCCTTTAGAAAGGGAAGCCTATGTTGCTTACCCAAAATGCAAGCCTCACACTTGCTACTAGGCTCTTCTATCCTCGGCAAACCATCTACCATTATTTTCTTGGACAATAAACTCAAACCAACATATCCTAAATGTCCATACCTGAGATGCCAAATCTTGGAGGGGTCTTGAATGTTGCTCTTAAGAGATATGAATTGCTACATTGTAGTACACGCCTTCTCGGGAGGTGTAGCGATGGACTGAGAAGAGAAACATGTCTCTATTCTCAAGGGAAACATTTGGTTCTTTGTCATTTGAACTACTGCAACTATTTTCTTACTCCCACCCTTCTCATAAATCACACATTGACCCTTCTCCATTACAACTTTATAACCATTTTGGACCAGCTATCCAACACTATTGAGATTATGTTTAATGCCTAGAGAAAAATAAACATTCTCAATCTCCTTCTTCTCACCTTGCTTGGTGCGGATCATAATAGACCCTCTGCCCACAACTAGAACTATTCCATTGTTCCCCATTTTTATCTCAGATTTGACATTTTTGTGAATAAAAGAGAATAAATTATTATTACCACTCATGTGGTTACTGCAACTGCTATCCAAATACCAGACCTCCAAGTTGCCTTCTTCACCAATGCTACACATGAGAAAGGTCGTGGATTGATTATTTTCACCCACATTCATATAAGCCACATTAGCATTTTGCTTTGACTAATTACCTTTCTTTTTCTAGCAATCTCTTGCATAATGCCCAAATTTATGGTAGTTAAAGCATTCTACATTGCTCTTGTCATACCTCTGATTCGAATTATTGTTCTTCTTGCCTTGTTTGGAGTTATTTTGAGAGTTGCTCGCTCCCTCTTGGTTGTTTTCTCGTCTAGAGCTATCTTCATTGCCACGGCCTCGACCTCTTGAACTCCTACCACTGTCTTTTCCTATTTTCCTGCCTCTTGCATTGGCTTGAGCTTTGAAATCTTGCTCTTATGAAGAAGTAGCAGACCTATTTAGGCGCTACTCATGGGCTTGAAGATAACCCATCAACTCATCAACTATTAATACTGACAAATCCTTCGTCTCTTCAATGGAAATCACTATTACATCAAACTTTGATGGCAAAATTCGAAGGATTTCTCCACAATCATTTGCTCCTCCATGGTTTCTCCATTTGTCCTTAGCTGGTTCAACAAACTAGAGACTCTTGTATGAAAATCTGAAATGGACTCACTGTCCTTCATTTGAAGAGTCTCAAAATCTCTTATAAGCATTTGGAGCTTCACCAATTTGAATTTGTCAGTCCCCTTGTAGATAGTTTGGAGGATTTCCCACGCTTCCTTAGCATAGTTAGTTGCTGCTATTTTGGAAAATATCACCTCTATCAAGGCTGCTTCAATCAAACTCAATGCATTAACATCTTTCCTCGTCTCCCTTAACTACTTCTTCTAATTGTTTGTGAGGGCAAGATATTGAGCTGGGTCAGTCATATCCACAAACCCAGTAGCACAAAGTTCCCACAAATCATTTGCAACCATGATAGTCTTCATCTTCTTAGCCCAAACATCATAATTTTGCCCATTAAAGGATGGTGGCTGCTACCAACTTTTTCCTTCATCTCCAGCCATGTCTCTTACACTAAAAATTCAAACACCCAGAAAAACCAACGCCTTAATCAAAAAGATTTAGGCTCTATAGCTCAGATACCATGTAAAGGATACAAGATCCTCAAGCTGGGCGAACCTAAACAATGCATAGAGACTGTTGTCTTAATTCCCAAATAGCTGGGAACAAACCCATAGAAAATAAACTCAAAACACACAAGGAGACATGCAAACTTGATTTTCTTTCTATTAAAATGATTGGAGAAAACTATTAAAAAAATTTCACTAAAAAAACTACTACTGATAGCTATCCTACATCAACGATTAGGAGTTGCTTAGAAACAATATACAAAACAAAGCTTCTTAGAGCTCACTACAAATCAATACTCACTTGGAGCTACACATTGTTAGGGTCGATCATGAGTGATCTCTTCTTAACTGATTAACCACACACTGACACCTACATGCTACTACTGTGAAAGTCTCTGCACTCACTCTGGAGCTGCACTTCTCTCCGCATACCTCTTATGTGCTTCTTATTGACTGAAGAATGTTCTCTATTTTGGTCTCTATTTTGTCCACTCAAAATTCCCCCCAAATTCAAAATTCAAATGCACAACTACTACATTAAATTCTTTGTAGATTGCAGTTCATGTCAGGAGCTGTTGGAATGGAGATCCGAACCAAATCTTTTACGCTATGTCTATTGCAGCTCTCCTGAAAAGTAGGTGGAGACTTATGTGGGGAGAAAACCTACAGGCTCAGGGAAACAATAAATTCCAACAACTCATTCTGACCTCCAACAATCTAATGACCAAGGAGAGCTCATTGGGGTTAGGTCTATTGTTGGAACCTCATTTGGCCTCCAACAATCCAATGTTGTGCAGGATGAGTACTAACTGTTAGCTACTACATATTGGGGTATCAGTGGAACTAAGATTATTGGTGAAGCCTTCTTAGACCTCCAATACACCAATGATAATGCTGCATAAGGAAAGAAATCGATTGCTTTGTTGACATGTGCGATATTGTAATTGGAACTACCTACATCGGTGGAACCCTTTTAGACCTCCACTAATCCAGCAATGGAGATGTCAATTAACATGGATGCCAACTTAGATAAAATGGTGATAAAGGTAATATTGTTGGGGCTTCTATCATCGGTAGAGCTCTCTTAGATCTTCAATGATCCAACAATGAGGGTAAAGAGTGATATTGTTGGGACTTCTATTATTGGTAAAGCCTCCCAAGACTCCCAACGATATAATGATAGTGAAGTGATGGTGTCAAAGGTTTATGTGTGGAACCCTACTCACACAATATGATTCAATGAGATTGTGACATGTGTCTAGCGTCCAGAAGATTGCTGGCTCAAAATTAAACTGGTAAAATAGATAAGATTATGAATTCCAATGCGCCTGATTTGGTGCGAATGAGGAACTTTATGGGAACTTTCTTACAAGTCAACATGATCAAATGTTCTCTATTAATTATGATTGTCCCAATTGAGTTTATTTATTGGGAGTTGTGTGATATGCTTAGCTATAGTTAAGATATCGGTGTAGGCTTACATGATGGACAAATCAAATCCAAGATGCATGATTCTAATGTAAAAAAAATGTTTGTCTTATGTGTGTTGGAGTATGAATTTACATAGGCCAACTTGATTCAAATGAATTTTATTATAACTGACCTTCTAATAGTGATTGTAAAGAATTTTATAAGTACATCAATTCATTGTGTGATGAAGTTGTTGGATGATTTAAGCATATGAGCTTGTGAAGAGCTAAAAGTTGCAAAGCAGAACAAAGAGTGCAAAATATGTAGATTATGATATATCTTCCTAAGAAAAGGTTGAAGAAGATTGTAGAGCAAAACTGAAAGTGTATGAGCTCAATTTTTTATATGACAAAGCTTAATTACAATGACTCATTATTATTTTATTTATTTGTATTTCAAACAAAGGTATGTTTGTTTTTGTCTAGTTTATAGCCTTGTGATTTGTATTGGGCTGGTGCCCTACTTGTTAGTATAAGGGGAATGGTGTTCTCTTTGGGTTATTGCCCTAAATTAGATCTATTTAATAGAGGGGATTGGTGTCTCCTAAAGGTTGGTTCCTTCAAATTAATTTTAATATTTTGATTCATTTGTGAGGTTGGATTTGGATAGTAGATCCAAGAAGATTTCTCACCATGATTTTCTCATCTTGGGTTTGCCATGTAAATCTTGGTGCTATATGTTATGTGTGATTGTGTTCATGATTTATATGCTTTCAAATTAATGTTAATGATTGAAAAGTTAAAGATAAAGGAAATTTTATGATACAATGATTCACCACCACCCTCCCCCCTGCCCGCCCCCCTCCTCCTCAACCCCACTTTTAGTGTATTGGTGTGTTCAACAAGGACTAGAGGTTGAAAATGGATGAAGGGAGTGGAGATCTTGACATCTAATGAAACTTTGTAACAAGGGAAAAATATTAAATAAAGCATCGATAGAGAAGTTGCAAGATTCTAATGTAGAAGTGAATGTAGGAAGTGGATATTTAGTGGAAGTCTATATGTCCAAGGGAAGTATGCAAAGAAGGCTAGGGGATAAACTATTAAAAAAGAGAGAGGAACTAGGGGTTATGAATTTTTGGAGGTGCAAAAGGCTTCCAAAAGCGCAATGAGGGATGGTACAAAAACATATGTGAAAGTGAATGTAGGGTAAGGATGATGCAAATGAGGATAATATCCTAATCCACTTTAAAAGTTATCAAAGAAGGATAGGAGGAGATGTGAAGAAACATTATAGAAGTGGACAAGAATATGAGATAAAATACATGGCAAGATCCACATTAAGATCTCATAAATGACAAATAGGAAGGGAAATGAAAGGATTGAAAGAAGCAGAAAGACTTTGTAGGAATATTGTGTGGGATTGTACACTAGAAGTGGAAATTGGATAGGAAAAAATTATTTGGTTCCACACCCAAAGATTGCAATATTGTGCAAGGGGGAATGACAAAATTCTCTTGAACTTAGAATGTTATTATATTCTTAAAATTTCTAACACATGATACGAACATGATGGATGGGGAAGAACAAAACTTAGGTGATTTTGACAAAGGGAGCCCATTTTGAATATTTTTTTATATCAATTATAATTGATGGCTACATAAGGAAAGATTCCCAAAGCTCACGGACCTAAGAAAATTGCCATACTACTGAGTTGGGCACCGACACCTCTAAGGTTAATAAAATCTTATTCTTGATCTAAATGTGGCACTTCTTTGATGTTTTGAACAAAAACACCAATCTATAATGACCAAGCCTTATCTCTTCCACCAATATCAAATAAAGTTTTTAATCATGAGTGCTTATCATTTGAATCTAAAGCTAGTAAATTTTGAGAGAGAAAATATCTTGCTCTTCTTTGATTATATCTAGTGTGGGAAAATTGAACAACCCTTGAAATGAAGAAAAGAAACAATTGGATCCATCTTTATCATCTTTAGTATAGCTATCATCTTTAGTACAGCTAATATCTTCTTGCTCACAATATAAAACATCACTTTTCTCTTTTAGTTTTAACTTGACTTCATCCTTTGCAAAGAAAATGTGGCACACCTACATAGATTCTTCTTCTATTAGTAGTCCTTTAGCTTCAAAAAAATTGATAAAAGAAGGTAGAATGTTTGCTTCTATTTGATACTCTTGTTTCTATTTGTAATTTTTTATTATGTGAACCCATAAGATTATTCAATTTATCAATATGAAAAGTATTTCTTATCTCTTGATCTTTGTATTAAGTGTATCCCATAATAGATTCACCCAAAAATCCTTGATTTTTATTTGAAGAGCTATCAATATTCATTTGAATTTGTGCATCTTAGGATAAATTTCTATGCTGTGTTTATTTTTTGCATAAATCAAGCAATATAGTAGGTAGATGATAGCTACTAATAACACAATTGATGTAAGAAACACTTTTTTATTAAAGGATGGTGATTTTATTGAAGTTTTTAAATGTTCAAAAAACCAAGTGACCTGATTGACACTTTTTGTATCTTTTTTGAACTAATAATATGGTTTGCCAACTTGATAGTGTATTCTTGAGCCTCCCTCATTTCTGTAGAAATTCCTTACTCATGAAAGAAATAAACTTCTAAATATTGAGCATTGATAAGAAACTTAGAAGAATCTCATAAGATGGATTTAGAGTATCAACAACAATGGTAACTAAATGATCAAATCATGTGATGAAATATCACATTGGTTCACTTTCATCTTTCTTTCCATTTGAGAGTTGTGGAAACAAAACATGAATGCTCTCAACAAATTTGAACTGTTTCCAAGACTTCTTGTTGGCTGATTTCCAACTCATGATTGAACTAGCAACAAGGTGGTTGAATCAATCAACTATTGTGCCTTCTAATGTTCACATAAATAAGTGGACTACAATAACTTCATTTGCTACAATTGAAATTAAACATGTGGTCATGAAGACTGAAATATGCTTGTCAAAATGCTTCTTTCTATCACCAAATACTTGGGAAATTTTATTTCTTGATCCCCTAGGAAACTCATGATTTTTGTCAATTCGAACAAGCCAATTTGTTTTCTCCATGGCAATAATAGAAGTGGGCAATTGTTGCCAATGTGGTTACCCACTTGATTAGGCATAGAGGAACTCTTCTTCTAAATTTGAAAAATATTTGTGAACTCTAAAACCTCTATGCCAAATTGAATGATTTGATGGATAAGATGTTAGCCTATTTTCGTTCCTCGATAGTGTCATAAAAAAATTTAGTATTTTAATTTGTACCTTTTCATGTGACACAAAACAAAATAGATATTGTAAAATCACTTTTCAAATTAGAAGAGGAAGTTCCTTGCAAATAAAAAACTAACAAAAAATACTAAACAACATTTACTTGCAATTTACAATTTTTACAATATTTTTTTGGGTGGTTTCTATTTATTCTAAATGAAATGTAAATGCATTATTATTTGTGTGTTGCCTAAGGTAAGACTAAGGTGCTTTTCAACTTAAGGCAAACAATTTTTATATTTTTGACTTAAAAAAAATCTTACACCTAGATGCTTGCCTTGTTCAACTAAAGTTGGATACATGACAATTCATGAACACAAGGATTGGATAGGTTTTAAAAATAACAACACAAATATACTTTAGTAAATTAATTGAAAGAATGAATAGAAAGTCATAATTTCTAACTTCAAATAGATCTACAATAAAAAGATTGAAAATTTAGTAGAAGTGATTTAATCTATTTCGACATACATAGAAATAATTTAATAGTAATTGAAAGCAAGATAGGCTTAAAAAATTCTATTAAAGAGTCATGAATTTGGATTAAAAGTAACATTGAATAACAATTTCAATAATATGCAGGTAGAAGAATTATTATTTATCGATTTCTTTCCACTATGTGCAATAAGACAAACATTTATATTATTCACAAATAACATGAAATTAAATAAATAAAACCAACCACACTTCTACTCTAACTATGATTACTTGTATAATGAACAAATTTTATCAAGAGTTATCTCATCCACTAATTCTAAAATTAGTGGATAATGCAATTGAAGTGGAATTATTGATCAACATTTTACTGTTATCTCTTGAAACCTCTCGACTATCGTATGATGAGGTGGATGGTCTAAAAATAGTTTCCATTGAGTGATAAATAGTAATGCTAAAGATAGCATGGGCTCCCTGCACTAAAAAACAACACATGCTATAAGTAGGTCTCACTAGAAAATACCAAATACTTGGATATGGTATTTTTGAAAATGGTGATGGCAAAATATAGAATTTTCATCAAGCAACTCTAGATAACTTTAATGATTCTACAACTTTTCCTTTGATCACGACTTATCCTCCCAAGAACCTTGAAAATCTACTCATTTGTCCTGCCTTTAAATGGCATGTCATTCTTCTATTAGAGGTGCTTGAATATGGGTTGACAAAAAATTTGTTTTAAATTGACACATGTCTAATCTTAGACATGCTTGACTAGTAGGCTAAATAACAATGAAATTTCCCCCTCCATTGTATTGGTGCACACCATTGTCTAAACATGCCTATACACTACACTTGAAATTTTCAAAATTGCACCACCTTTATATTGACATGCAACATTGTTTAGGTGTGTAACTATACATTGAAGGGAAAACTTAACTAAACTCAAGCTACTTTGTATTGGTGTGTGCTAGTCTCTTGATGCATATCAATACTGTAAAAATATTTTCAACTTTTTGAATGAAATTCTCTTTGTATTAGTAAGTGGTAAACTCTTAGCACATGCCAATATATTGGAGGCATTTTTTTCAAGATTTAACTCCTTTGTGAAATCACATTTGATTCCATCACATTTTGGTAAATCTTTTTCGATGATAGGAAAAAATACATTGTTCTTTGTGTTGCACAACTATATGTTCGCATTTTTGTGGTTTATGCTGTGATTGTCATTGATGGACACACACTTGTATTGAGATCCCCTTTATATGTATGAGCTTATGCTCAACCGGTATTTGTTCCAACCGGTATGTTGTATTCTAGTCTTTAGACTAGTGGTGATTTTGCAGAATGTGTTTCCCGGTCTGAAGCGGCATGTTGACCCCAAGCGGTTCGCAGATCACAAGCGGTACAAGGGAGAAAAGAAGCACAACACATTCTTACCAGTCTTCATTTTTGTCAAACTGGCAACCGGTATTTTGTATGAACCGGTAATACTCTGTGATGAGTTACCAACCGCCATTTTGTGATGAGTTACCAATCCACAGATTGTTTGACGGTGCCGACACATTGACGGTGATTCTTGTGTCGTGTTACTGAGTATGTCTAGATTCATTGAACCTAGGAAATTGTAATGTAATCCTATTGGACCGACATGAAATCAGATTCCTTTAAAAGGACATCATGTCTAGGGTTTTCGAGTTGTTGTTGCTATTGCTGAAAGGGTTAATGTTGAGCTAGGGTTTAAGGTGGAAGTTGAGAATGATCTTATCTAAGAAGATCAAGTTGTAATTGTGAGAGAGAGAGAGAAGACTGAAGTAATGCCAGAATGCATTAGCTGTGAGCAATACTGGATCTAACCAAGCAGTTTGTGCTATTAGATAGATCAAACACTTGTTGATTACTCACATCTTTGACAAGTCTGTAGCCCCTAAACGGGTAGGCCTCAAAGCCTTTGTAAAATCCTCTAACAAGTTGGTTTACACATGTGAATCTAAAATCCTCTAACAAGGTAGTCTTTAATCGGACTTATCTCCTAACAAAGATTGAGATTCCTAACAGGATCTGTTCTAGTGAAGAACATTGTAAGACCTTAACCGGTCTGGTTTCTATTCTGCAGATAGTGACTTGTGAGTTCCATCTCACCGTGGTTTTTTCCCAGTTGGGTTTCCACGTCAAATATCTTGTGTTATGGTTGTATTGCTTTTGTGGGTGAATGTTTTATTAGCATTTTGGTTTGCATGTGTGGTAACCGGTTTGATTGTCAGACTGCTTTACCGGTTTATCTTTAGACAGTGTAAGTGTTTTAGTGCAAAGATTTTTGGCATACTAATTCACTCTCCCTCTTAGTATTCATCAATTGGTATCAGAGCCAACCTTTCTATAAGTTTAACCACTTGGAAAGAGATATGGGGGAATACACCTTGAGGGAACTTACTCAATGGCTCACTAAGTCTGAGAAAGCCTATGATGATCTTATGGTCAAATACAAGGCATCTCAAGCAAAAAGAAGAGAACATGCAGAGAGGCTGATGGAAATATCTGAAAGTAGTTCTGAAGATGAAGCTAACATGGAAGCTATGATTGCTGAAATGAATAAGTTGAATGATTCAAACTCCAATCTGAGAAAGGAGTTGGAAGGACTGACTATTTGGTTTAGTCAAGAGCTTGAGAATCGGAGAAAAGCTAAAGATCTAGTAAAAGACAGAGATCATGAGATCTCCAAGTTGAAACATGAGATTAGTGCACTAACTGCTCGCCTTCATGAGAGTAGAATGGAAAAAGAAGACATGCAAGGAGAACTGAACAATGCCATCTCTGAAAATGCAATTCTTATGGAGACAAACACTGCTATTTCCAAAGAACTCTTTGAGTCAAAGGAAATACTTGCTAAGTTTGGCAAAAGTACAATCAAGCTAGAGAAAAAGCTTGAGTCATCTAGACCGGCAAAGAATACCAATGGTCTTGGTTTTTTTGGACATGAGGAAGGAGAATCCTCAGGAACAAATGCTGAAGCATCAAAGAAGCAACCGACACTCAAAGGAAAAGGTAAGCAAAAATTCAAACCTGTTTGCTTTAACTGTCTTAAAGAAGGACACACTACCAATGTATGTAGGAGCAAAGCCTACAATAATTTTCCTTATTTTATCAACAATGTACCTAGATTCAATAAGTTCAATGGTCATTGTTATGAATGCAACAAGTTTGGGCATAGAGCATTTGAATGCAGGTCTGTAGTGGATAACATTGGAAGATATCCTCAGAGGACCCAAGGAACTGGTCCTGAATCTTTTATGAACCGGTTTAATATCTTCAATCATCAATCAAGAAGCAGTGGTCATCAAGCGGCAACCAGATGGAGAGAAAATTGTATGATCTGTCATGGTCATGGTCACACTGCTGCAACATGCAGAAGGAAGAATGGAAACATGTACAATGAACCTTGGAGAGCACCTGGACTTGTTTGCTATCACTGCAACAAACCAGGTCACATTGCAAGATTCTACAGAAACAGAAAAAGTATATCTGATGATATATCGGTTACTCAGGAAGGAGAAATCGATGTTGAAAAAGTTCAAGGGGACATGAAGAAAACATGGAGGAAGAAACCAACAATGTTGGAAGAGGAACCGGTTTCTGCACCTAGTGTGGAAATATCGGAACCGGCAAACTAAGCCTCAAAGGCTTAGGGGGAGCAAACAACGAAATGCTTTCGAACCACTGGTTGACACCGGTAAAAGACCTTAACCGGTATGCGATACCTGTCGCTTGGTAGAAGACCGGAAATGGTAAAAAGGCAAATTAGGGTTTACGCCCTAATAGAGAAGCATTAATGACGGTAGGTGAGAGACATGTATAAATGCATTTTTCAAATCATTTCTCACTATCTGTTTTCGAGCGAAGAAAAGTTTTCAAGTGCAGAGCGAAGAAAAGGCGATTTGAGCTTAGATTTCAAGAAACTGAATAACCTTGAAAGAGATTCAAATCCAGTTTGCAAGTGGTAGTAGAGAACACAAAGCAGTGATTTAGCATCCAATGGAGAGTGAAGTGAAGCAGAATCAGGAAGCCCTAAATTCACGTTTGAAAGGTATTTTTTGTGTTCTTGAAATACTCTTCAATGGCTTCCGCATCTCATACCAGTTCAAGTACGTCAATTGAGTCAGAAAGTTTTATTTAGAGGAAGTCAAAATATAATGCTTTGTCACAAGTCCCGGCTGGAGTCATAGTCGAAGAAGGAATTTTTGATTATATTGATTGCAAAATAGAAGACCTAGGGTCTTTAGCCATTCATACTTAGCTAGGTCTATTTTGCGGAAAGGACAAAAGGATCAAACCGGAGTTTAGTATCTTGAAGAAGAAGAAACTCCATAATGCAACATATTTTCTGGAAGACTTCACAGAGGATCACATCAGGATCATCTTGAGCAGATTCCATGGTGACAAGATGTACCTGGAGAGAACGCATGATATCATGCCCGAGGCAATTCATACAGTCACCGGTTTCAGCAACATAGGGGAAGTACCAGCCCTGAGAATGGTAAGCAAAACGGAAATGACCAAGCTCACCGGTTCAACAAGTGATTCACGAGGTATGACAGTCAATCCTATCAAGGATGATCTGGTGAAATACGCCTGCATGGTGATAGGCTACAGAACATTCTCAGCCAATAGGATCAATTTTGTATCTGCTGCAGTGGTAAATGCCGCTTACTGGATGATTAAAGAAGATAAATCATTTGACCTATGCACCAGTATGCAGAGGCAACTCCTATTGAATCTAAAAGCAATCAAAAAGGACAATTCACTGAGGTTTAAGTTTGGACAACTACTAGTAGGGTTGTTTTTCTCTTTCCAAGGCTACTTTCCGGGTGTAGGAGATGTCCAGTGGTCCCCTGACCAACTGGTAACCAAGCAGATAAAGGAAAGTGTGCAAGCCATTGGAACCGGCTACCCTGAGGAACTGAACAAATACTTTGATGAGTTCAGAAGAAAGATGAGTCAGAGGGTAAGAATCTCAAGAGACATAGTGAAGAAATATGAAGATGACATCTGTTTCACCATTTAGGTGGACAAATGCTTAATGGAGGCTGTTGAGCCTAGAATGGAGGAAGTGGAGCCAATGGGTTATGAGGTTATGTATGACATGCTGGAAGGGTATGCCTCAACCCTTATTGCCTCGCCTCTTGATCCAAAGGCTAAGAGAACCAGAAGAACCGGAACCTACTTGGAGAGGATTGCATCGGTTGAAGAACCATCGGAGAAGAAGGGAAAAGAACCGGCAGCTAAGAAAGCTAAGGCAGTGCCTATAGCATCCGGACCAGCTACCATTGCAACTCCAAGAGTGACCAATCAGTCATCGGCAAAGAAGAAACCGAAGGTAACACAGGAAAAAGTTTTCGAAAGAAAGAGGAAGAGTAAGGCAAATGAACCGGACTCCGAAAAAACAGAGTCTGATGAACAACCAAAGAAGGCAAGACAGACAAAGAAGATGAAGAAGAATGAACCAACAACATCAGCACCAGTAAATATAGATATCTCCTCTTACAAACCTTTGACACATTGTCAAAGAACAGTAAAGAATATTCGGAGAAAGTTACTTCATGATTTAATAGATTATTATGATGAATTCAATAGTGAAGAAAAAGATGAAGTATTGCAGGAAATCATTCTTTATATATGTAAAAATGACCGGTCACCATTAGAGATTAAATCTCAGACACTGGATTCATTATTTAAGGCATTAGATAGTAAATGGCGCATTGCCATTGAAAAGGAACAAGAGATTAGGGAGAAAGTTTTTGCATAGTACTTCCCCGAACTCTCAAATTCAGAATTATTTGATGTATTGGATCAAAATAAAGGTCTCTTCTTCACAAGGAGAAGAAGACTCTAGTTGTTGGAAGGGAGAGTTGATGATGTTGAAAAAGATACACATCAGCATATGGCTCATGCTATCAGCTGTCACAAAGCACGAATGGCCAACCTCCAAGCGGAAAAGGAACCGGTTATTTTCAAACCGGATGAGGTTTTTGATGAGGAAGGAAACCTAGTGGAGGAACCAATCGACACCATAGATGTCGATGCCCTGGATATAGAAGATGTCACTCAGGACATACCTTCTGAGGGAACTGAACAGGGGCAACAGGCCGATCAGGGTGGTGAACAAGCTGTGGACACACAGCAAGCGGAAAAAGATCAGGAAGAGAAAAAGAAGAAGGATGATGATGAGAAACAGAAGAGAAAAGAGGAAGAGGAGAAAAGAAAAGATGAAGAGAAGAAGAAGCAAGAAGAAGAAAGGAAGAAGAAAGAAGAAGAGGACAAGGAAGAAAAGAAGAAGAAGGAAGAGGAGAAGAAGAAGAAGGAAGAGGAAGAGAAGAAGAAAAAGGAAGAGGAAGAGAAGAAGAGGAGGGAAGAAGAAGAAAAGGAAGAGAAAAAGAGGAGAGCAGAGGAGAAGAAAAAGGCAAACGAAGAAAAGGAAGAAGAGAAGAGAAAATAAGCGGAAAAGAAGAAAGCTGAAGAAGCCAAGGAACGTGAAGCGGCAAAAAGCTCTCAAGTAGAGACTCCGAAGGCAACCGGAAGTCAACCATCACCGGTTGATCTCTCTAGTCCTATCGATCTCCAATCTGCAAGTGAGTCAGAGCTTATGCAGAGCATCAAGGTTGCTCAAGAGCGCCTTGAGATCATTTGCAGGAAAAAGGAACAAGACATCATTCAGGCAGCTGTAGACACTCTTACCGGTTTAATCCTTGGTACTAATCTTCTTGACACTGATTCATCACTAACACAACTTAAACTTCTATGTACTGTAGTGGATGATCAAGTGTAGAGTCTAGAAGAAGCAGCAGAGGCCAATGTAAAGAAAGAGCACCAAAAGGCTCTTAATGTTGCTCTAGTAAAGAAATTAATTGAGCTTAGGACTGAACTGCTAAAGGATCAAAAGGACATAAGGAGTGCCTTGGATGAGGGAAACTTGCTACTCAGCAAAATCTGTCAACCTCATCTATTCTGTGATGATGTGCTAGCCAAGAAGCAATAGCTTCAAACGGACTTACAGTCCTACTTGAGCACATTCAAGACTCCTTACGACTCCTTTGCAGCATATGGGCAAACCGTTCACCGGTTCCAGATCTAATCAACCAAGATGGAGCAAGAGATCAGCACAAGGTCTAGGGATTTGCAGGAGCTTCAACTGGTATTACTTCCACGACTGCAAATTCTCTAGAAATGCTATCTGAACCTGGATGCCTTGACAGTCACACAAGAACTGAGCACAATAGATGCCATGGAGGAATAAGTATCACAAATGCAGACAGAGAAGGAAGTGGCGACCTCCCTACTTGAGTCCTGGTATCTTTCCATGAAACAATTTTTGCAGGACTATAAAGCGGGTTTTGACAAGTATTATTCATTATTGTCATAAACTCTTTTATATATATAGAAACAGGTTTTTCAGCGGTACTTTGTCATTGTTGGCAAAGGGGGAGAAGTATATCTGGTTTTTGGTTTTAAAATTTTGAAATTTTGATATATCAGGGGAGAAGTATCTGTTTTGAAATTTTGATATATGCTGTGATATATGCTATATGCTCTGATGATTATGCTCTGAATGCAAAATTGCTATACACGTTGTTGATTAAGGGATAGTGTCTATGCTTAGGGGGAGCAATTTTGTTAATGGCAAGTTTTTCTGTTGTAGAACACTTAGATGTCAAAATTTTATTTTCCTAAGTGTTGCCATCAATGCCAAAGGGGGAGATTGTTAGCATTTTTGTGGTTTATGCTGTGATTGTCATTGATGGACACACACTTGTATTGAGATCCCCTTTATATGTATGAGCTTATGCTCAACCGGTATTTGTTCCAACCGGTATGTTGTATTCTAGTCTTTAGACTAGTGGTGATTTTGCAGAATGTGTTTCCCGGTCTGAAGCGGCATGTCGACCCCAAGCGGTTCGCAGATCACAAGCGGTACGAGGGAGAAAAGCGGCACAACACATTCTTACCAGTCTTCATTTTTGTCAAACTGGCAACCGGTATTTTGTATGAACCGATAATACTCTGTGATGAGTTACCAACCGCCATTTTGTGATGAGTTACCAATCCACCAATTGTTTGACGGTGCCGACACATTGATGGTGATTCTTGTGTCGTGTTACTGAGTATGTCTAGATTCATTGAACCTAGGAAATTGTAATGTAATCCTATTGGATCGACATGAAATCAGATTCCTTTAAAAGGACATCATGTCTAGGGTTTTCGAGTTGTTGTTGCTATTGCTGAAAGGGTTAATGTTGAGCTAGGGTTTAAGGTGGAAGTTGAGAACGATCTTATCTGAGAAGATCAATTTGTAATTGTGTGTGTGAGAGAGAAGACTAAAGTAATGCCGGAATGCATTAGCTGTGAGCAATACTGGATCTAACCAAGCAATTTGTGCTATTAGATAGATCAAACACTTGTTGATTACTCACATCTTTGACAAGTCTGTAGCCCCTAAACGGGTAGGCCTCAAAGCCTTTGTAAAATCCTCTAACAAGGTGGTTCACACATGTGAATCTAAAATCCTCTAACAAGGTAGTCTTTAATCGGACTTATCTCCTAACAAAGATTGAGATTCCTAACAGGATCTGTTCTGGTGAAGAACATTGTAAGACCTTAACCGATCTGGTTTCTATTCTGCAGATAGTGACTTGTGAGTTCCATCTCACCATGGTTTTTTCCCAGTTGGGTTTCCACGTCAAATATCTTGTGTTATGGTTGTATTGCTTTTGTGGGTGAATGTTTTATTAGCATTTTGGTTTGCATGTGTGGTAACCGGTTTGACTGTCAGACTGCTTTACCGGTTTATCTTTAGACAGTGTAAGTGTTTTAGTGCAAAGATTTTTGGCATACTAATTCACCCCCCCCTCTTAGTATTCATCACTATAAACTAATTTCAAGTTCTCAATATGATGTGTTTAGCTTACTTTTATGCACCTTCCTAAAAAACTATTTGTGTTGTTGGCCATATGTTGTCATTGATGTCAACATACCATTGATGTCAACCTATCATGCATTTATAGAGATGGGTTGGTGTAGATGAAGAAGCAACGAAATGGTTTGAGACCAACATGTTTGAGCAAGATGGTTTGACACAAATATAGACATTGGATTAGCATAATTGAGGACAAGCAAGATAGTCTGGAAGACCAACAGATGTATTTATCACATAAGATGACAATACGACAGTCTGAAAGCATGTAAGCTAGTAACACATTGTTTATGTTTTTGATGAGGAAGTGCAATCATATTGTTTAGTTTCTGCATGATTAAAGGAGTTAGATGAATATCATTTGAGTCTTTGTTTATACTTGTATTTGAGGAAATTTGTGTAAGGCATAAATAGTACAATCCTTATGAGAACGTCTGCATTCCACCACATCACAACATTTAGCCTTGTAGGTGTAGAGTTAAATTTTTTTAGTCAACAAGGAGGTTAGTTCCTTATTTTCACATCATAGCATCTTCTACATTGAAAGTTAGATTTGATTGTTCTTTGGATTGCACTATGATGGAGTTAAGTGTCTCAAAAGTTTACTAGAATGCTCTACATTCCTTCAGAGTGATAGATATGAGTGTGCAGTCTTGGGGATATGATCAAAGATGTATAAGGGTTCATCCATGCAAATTTCAATTGATTTGGTTGCAATGCAATATCCTAAGTATTAAGTTGTCACAATCAATCCAACATGCTCTGTTTTCATCAGTTCAATGGGTTTCTCTACTTGTGCCAACACATAATGATCAGATACTTTAGAAGAAGGTTGTAGGGATACTATGCGTAGACTACATTGCTCATAGCTTGATCCAAATGATTTTCTTGGTCTCTCCTTGGTGGCACAAAGGTGTACATTTGTAGTTTTGGTGAAGTTT
This sequence comes from Cryptomeria japonica, assembly GCF_030272615.1. Classification (NCBI taxonomy): domain Eukaryota; kingdom Viridiplantae; phylum Streptophyta; class Pinopsida; order Cupressales; family Cupressaceae; genus Cryptomeria; species Cryptomeria japonica. The sequence continues at coordinate 450,627,764 of NC_081407.1, read as the reverse complement.
GCTAGTGGTGCACCAACAGTCTTGTTTCCTTCACTTGTGGTTTGATCCTAACCTATTACATTTTCTTTGAAAGATGTGTTGTAATGTTTTTAGGCTCGATAATCCTTTGGGTTGATCCATAACTCATTCTATTTCATAATGCATATGTTTGAAGCCAACTTATGTGGTATCACTCTTTTCATCTAAAGGTCATCTTAGAGTCGACCTAATCATTCGTTTCATCTGAAGGTCATCTTAGAGCCAACCTAATTGGAGTTTTGAGACATTGTGGAGGATATATAAAGAACAAATCATTTTGTGACGAGTGTCAATTCAGTAAGATGGAGTAAGTGTGTGAAATAGGGACTACAACATCTACATGTGATAGATGCATCATTTATTGCAATTCAAGACCATTGTAATTCAAATTTTCATGTATCTTTCTATTAGATGGTGAATCTCTTCAATAGGTCTTTGTATTTTTCTTTGAGGTAGTGAACCCCTTGAGCATGTTCTTTATGGGGCAATGTGCTTCCTTGGCAGTGAGCCTTAAAACAATATTGTAGTAGTTGTTCATTTATATTTTGAGATAGTTCTCACTGTAATTTTTTCCTTATTGGGTTTTCCACATAAAAATCTTGGTGTCTTTGTGTGTAATGTTGTGCATGCTTTACTTTCAGTTCATTTTGGCAAATCTTATTTGATGTTTAATTGCAAATGAATTGCTTAAGTAAAAATTGAATCATCTTTTCCCCCTCTCAATTTTTCGGTGTGTTCAACATGCACGAATCTCATTCATCGTCACATTTTTTCTAGCATTAAAAAATGATTGAAATGAGCTTTTTATATGGTGTGCTTGTGCACCATTCTAGATATTCACTCAAAAACATGAGAGTAAACACTTTGATCAAGTGTGTTCAATATCTTGCAAGTCATTTAAATAAAAGATCCTTGTTTAGGTGCTTGTCATTACATTGTATTTTTAGATTTTTAAAATGTCACACTTCTTGTATTGGAATGCACTTGTATCCTAGCACAAACCTATACAATAATTTTTTTAACTACTTTCATCTTAAAAATGCACCTTTAGTCTATTCTTCATGCACCTTACACAAACAAGCCTTTCCTCAAATGTGTACCTTGCAAATTGATCTTCTTAGTGCACTCCTTCCAATGATTGAAAATTTCAATAAAACTCCATCCATTTGTTTCAATGAATCAATAGCCTTTTGCATACACCATTGGTCTAGAGGCATTTTCTTTTAAAATTCATTTCTCCTTTACGAGGCATGCATTATTATTTTGTCAAAATTTTAGTCTTTCTTTGCTCTAACACGTTTGCAATCTTCTTCAAATGCTTCTAAACTCTTTTACATTACTCTTTGTTGCTTTGACACGCATTCATTCCATTTAATGTGTTTCTTTCTTTGCTTTTGGACTCTTGTAAAATTCTAATGCATGCTTTTGACCTTACTTTATCACTTCCCTTCTTAAAGTGCACTCGTGTGAAGAATCATGAAAATTAACTATTTTGTATTTAAGTGCCCTTTGCCATAAACATGTACCATTATACTAACTATGAATTTTAATTTTCAAATTTATTTGCATTGGCTTATGCTAATACACTAACAATCACAGTTTTGATATCTCTTCTTTGGAATGACTTGCCTTGTCTCCCTTGCATAGACCTCTACTCATCAAATCTAAATTGTTAGAAATTTTAACTTCTTTATCCAAGCACAAGCCCAATCTTTGACAATTATTTCATGATCTTGCGAGAGTTAAAAAATAATCAACAAGACAACAAAAAATAGACAAAATTCCAAAACATTTCAAGGGTAGATGAATTGGACACAATACAAAGTTTTGGTGTGGGTACAACACATAGCATGTCATAACAAAAGCTTGACCGAGTTTGATTTTGATGGCTTGTGAGAACCCAATTGGAGATCACTAAATAGATCTAGATTCATTTGAAGTTCATAGAGATTAGTGCAACTTCATCAATTGCACCCTTGAAAACCTATACAATTCAACCATCTTATTCTTTGGAAAGGATGATTCCAAAGCCTTAATGTGCCCCTCATGTAGAACTACTTTGTAGGTGAAATGGTTATTCTCGTTCCATAACAATAAGATAAATGGTGTAGATGATAACATGTTAATTTGTAAGAATATTTTTGCCATTGAACATTTATATGAAAAATATGAAAGATAATTTTTCTTCCTAGAAAAAAGATATACAACCCACTTAACCACCAATGTGTTTGAACTTTATTTTTTATTCTATCAATAAGTTACAATTTAATTTATTTTTAGTTACTTTGATATATACATATCATGCTTAAAAACATTTCAAATTTTACTTAATGATTAAATCCAAAATTTGAACAATAAATGTTTTCTATTTTTTTGGTTCAATTTAATGAGAAAATTATGTTTAACATCTCTTTGTTATTGAATAAATTGGATTCCTATCATTCTTACAAGATATTATACTACTAGTAACTTACCAAGTTCCTTAAACTATATTCAATGACATACCGAAAGTACCTTGAAGCGAGGCTTCAAGAAATAAAATTACAACAGCAATGATATGGAGATCAAGGGTACAGTTAATAATATGGAGACCAAAACAACAATTGAAATGGGAGCTTTAAATATCAATCAAGAATGTTGTAGAATGTCTTTGGCATCTTATAATTTTGTGAAAGCAAAACCTGCAAAGAAAGATAAAATTAGTAGAAAATCTTATAAAAAAATAAAATTCCTGCATTTATAAAAGGTTACACTTCCATTCAAAATCACAAAATATCAAATACCTTATGTTTTAATAGGCTTGTTTGTACTATTCAATTATTTTTTTAGCTTGGAAGTAAAAGTATCTTTTATTGCCTATATGCCAATTCCAAACAACTCAAAAAAAGTGCATTGTTGAAGTCAAAATTCTGCATCAATGGTACTTGAATTAAAAAAACATGATATGACAAGCAACATTTTCAACTCTCTAGATACAACAGAAAAACCCTAATTAATCGACAATAAGAAAAGAAAGGCAAGATACAATACAATTTATTGTATTATATCATGTTTTACCTGTCATAGTTATTTGAGTGAGATGAGAGATACAAATTCTTTGACTAAGTATTTAAATATTGAGAAAATTTATATATAAGAACCGCCAAAGTCTTCACTCTTTCTAACTCTAGCTTTAGAAACCAGAATAAATGCTTTGACAGACAGATCTGATGCAATAGACTTCAGAAGGCTAATTCATATGCCGACTAAAGGCTAACAAAGGAATCAATGCTTCTAATTGTAAAATTTGAGTTCATGGTTTTACTCATTATTCTCATGATGTTTCTTCCTATTGTACTCAGAGTATTGAGTAGTAGTTTTGACATGATAGACTTATACATGTACCGAGAAAGACTAATTCATATGCTGACTAAATAGCTAACAAAGGAACCAATGCTCCTAGTTGTAAAATTTTAGTTTGAAGGTTAATGCTCCTAGTTGTAAAATTTTAGTTTGAAGGTTAATGCTCCTAGTTCTCATGATGTCTCTTCCTATTGTACTCTGTCTTGAGTGATCCTTTGCTGCTCTTAATAACTACTTAAATATTAATATCTTGTGGTTTCTTTGACTTTGTCCAAACTCCAAAGTACAATTGGAGTTATGCAGATTTTCTCACCAACCTTCTTTTATATCTCAATTGATGAGCTTGTGGATTTTCTTAGACAATGATCTATGTGGACAATGGTTGCTTGCTTCATCATGTTGTAATTGTTATTTTAATATTTGTTTCTTGGTCATCCTCTCTCATTCTCCCATTGGCTTGCAGAGTTAGTTGATACACTTTTTGAGTTTTGTGAGCTTTTCTAGCTTGCGGTCAACCTACATAAAACTAAGGTCACAGTGTTCAACATCACCAATAATGATCTTTCAAGGATTCATTTACTGAAAGGGCTGGTGTGGTGTTTTAATTAGTATATGGCATTTTTTACTTATTTAAAACTTAATGACCATAACGACAATAACAAGAGTAGCAGCAATAGCAACATCCACACAAGAGAGAACACAACTTTATATAGCTTCATCAGATCTGGAATCAAATTTGCCCAAATCCTCATCATCTTATCTTATGTAGCACTTCCAAACTTTTGGAAGTATTTCATTAATGCAGGTCTGCCTTTCTACAATTCATAAGGTGTTTTGCTATTATTCATTCTATATATTCCCTTTGTTCAAAATGTAAACAACTTCTCTCCAAAATATGTCTGATAACTTGGACTCATTAAACATTGTTCTTGCCATCTCTTGTACAGTTTGGTTCTTCCTTTCTACAACTCCATTCTGTCGTGGAGTCCTTGCAGATGAGTAATGTCTCCTTATTCCATGATACTCACAGAATTCTTCAAACTCATTAGAGGTAAACTCACCTCTTCGGTCTGATCTCAAACGCTAAATTTTTCAACCAGTTTCATTTTCAGCTAATGCTTTAATAGATTTGAACTTCTCAAATGCTTTTGATTTTTATTTCAAGAAAGTAACCCATGCCATTCGAGAATAATCATTAATAAACAAGATAAAATACCTTTCTCCTTGAAAACTCTTTGTTCTTGCAAGCCTCAAACATCTGTATGAACAAGTTCCAATGGCCATTTTGTTGAATACTCCTTAGTCTTGAAGCTTTCTCTTGTTTGTTTCCCTAGCTAACATTGTTGGCATTGTGTTGTCATTGATGTCAACCGGTATAGCATGTTACCGGTATAGATTGTCACCAGTAAGTATGGGATGTCAACCAATGAGTGATGTGTTGGCAGTGTGTTGTTGCCAACCGGTAAGCATGTGACCAGTAAGAAAGCAAGGTTAAACAAATGAAGAAGGGAAGGCAACCGGTATGTAGTTTGATTGATGACATTCAACGGGACTCCCACCGGATGAAGATGATGTCACCGAATGAAGAGAAGACTGACAACAATTGTGCTGCCTCAAGATAGCAAGAAAGACATATGGGAAGTCTACCGGGTCATATGTCTGGTTGAAGATCTATCTTCTTATTAGTGCAATGACGGAAGTAGAATGAGCAACAAAGATCCACTCCCACTGGGTGATGGTAGGTTAAGTGCTTCAGTCCATCCACTCCCACCGGTTGGTGGCAATATCATAACCCTCTGGGATAAGACAGAGAAGTTAAAGGCAAGTGATTGAAGACTCATATCGGATGACCAAAGTGAAACATAAAGATGCCTCAGGTATGTGAAAAGAGAGATATGCACCGGATCAACAAGAGAAGGCATGATGAACTACTGGGACAAAAGAGGAAGAATAAGAAGTGATGAGTTTGTCACCTTGACAAACTGGTTGAGATGAGAACCTGGTTGATGAAGAAGAAGGAAAGGTTTTACAGTTGCAAACATGGAGTTACCAGGATGCAAATGGAGATTGGTGTTACCATAGTTGGTGACAGTTGGAGATTGATGGCATGGAGTCATCGAGTATGATTATCGATATGCAAGCAGGTGTATTATCAACCGGTAAATAGGAAAAGAGTGGTGCTCAAGCAACTGGTACGGACAATAGGAGAGGACTCCAGTGTTGCGGTTTAGAACATATGTTCATAACATCGGCATGCATCTATGAGTGAAACCGCATCAAGATTGATGAACCGGAGAGCACACTAATTATTGATTGATATGTGCTTTGTGAAGAAGAATGAATACCGGTCCAGCATGTAGGTAGGTAAGTTCACCGGTAAGGTAAGAAGACTGGTAGTATAAGGTGTATACTGGTAGAGTATTGTTGGTCAGTGACTCTTCCTAAACCGACGCAGTCAACTGAAGTGGATGCCGACAGAGTTGACACGTGGTCTCCAGGTGGCAAATGTGCAGTTGTAGATGAAGGGTACGTCGGTGAAGTAGTTGCCAACTAAGTCTGTGTTTAATGCAGTCGGCGAAAATCACGAGTGAGTTGCAGAGGATTGCAGCTCGATGCAGATTGAAGCAGATCGAAGGACGACTCTTGGTGAGTTGATCGAAGCAAGATATTTGATCATCTTGTCGATCTGGAGAAGGAAGCTACTGGTTCATTTAATGTGATTGACAGAAGAAAAGCCCATGTTTACCAAGTTTAGTAAACGTCTACAGAAAGGAAGAGATATGGCGATGCCGTCTGATCTGTTGCAGGTTGACAATCTCAAAGAAGAGATCCAATGTGATTTGATATGGATTGAGTCGGTGAAGCAAACTCTTGCGCGCCAGGGTTTGATTTTCAATTTTGGCAGGAAAGCCTGAATATAAATATGCAAATTGAAGATCTTAGTTGTTGTTGTTGTTGAGGCCGATGAAGGAGATCGGATGCTAGATGCCGGATGCAAGTGAAGAGTGCAGACAAAATAGTCTGAGTGTTTAAGTGCTAAACATTGAAGCGACTGAGAATGTTGAAGAAGGAACCGATAAGTGTGATGAGCAGGTATTGATCTATCTGTTGGAGGGTAGACTGCTGAAGTGAAGGCAGATTGAGAAGTGAGAGGAAGAGCAGAAGAAGATTTGATAGACAAGGTTGAATCAGCAAGGTTCAAGGTTTACCGGTAACCAGTTACACTGTCTGACAGTTCATCTAACCGATAGAATATAAACTGGTAAGTTAGCAACAGTGAGTGTAAGGGACAGAGTGTGAGTGAGAGAAGATCCGGCAAGGCGGAAGCAAAGCAGGAGGGGAATCAGGAAGAGAGCGTGAGCATAGAAACGGTATAGAACAGAGCAGGGTTGAACCGGAAGAGAAGAGTTGAACCGGCAGAGAAGAGGCAAAGTGACAGAAAGAGGACTCAACCGGTAAGGCAGAGACAAAGTAGAGGAAGGGTTAGAGAAGGCGAGCAAAGAATTGGTAGAGAACAGAGCAAAGGTGAACCGGTGAAGAGATATTTGTGAGAGTTACAAAACTAATTTGTAACAAGGCTATTACTATTGTATTGTTTTGGTAACATCCATTGTAATCACTGAGTTGGAGCTCAGTGCAGGGGTTGGTGCTCCTTGGGTTGGTGCCCTAAACATTGTAATACAGTTGTTTATTGTGAGGTTGGATTGGAGCAGTAGACTCTAGCAGCGTTTCTCACCGAGGTTTTTCCCACATTGGGTTTTCCTCGTATATCCGATGTTGTGTGATGTATCCTTGTGTGTGCTTGCATAATGTTCTCTTCCCTTATCTCACCGATATGTCTTCTTGGTCTTTGATATGTTAACCAGTATTCACATTTAGGATTAAAAGGGTTAAGATTGGAAACCACTGATTTACCCCCCCTCTCAGTGGCATCTTGTGTTCTACAATTGGTATTAGAGCCATAGGTTCTCGGTTAGATAAGCTTTCTCCAGCTTGGGTAGATTTTGGTTTGAGAAAACAATGGTTTATTCTGAGTCAATCTCTATACCGGTGTTTGGTGGGTCAAACTATTCCATTTGGAGTTGTAGAATGGAAGTCTACCTGTCCTCATTAGGCTATGATGTTTGGATGTTGGTTGTTAATGGTCTCTCTAGTCTCGTCAGTCCTCCCATTGGTCTTGAAGCTGAAAGAAGATCTAAGTGCAATGCGGATGCCATGAAAGCTATACTCAGTGGACTTTCCGATGATGTTTCTTCAAAGGTGGATAGATGCAAATCTGCAAAGAGTTTGTGGGATAGATTGAAGAAGCTCTATGGAAATGAACCTAGCACTGCAGAACCAGTTTGTGAGAGCAAGAAGAGAAATGGAACACACGAAGATACAGATGATATTCGTAGATCTGTCAGCTGCTGCAACAATGATGAAGAGGAAACTCATCTCTTCATGGCTCAAGAAACACAAAGTGAGCTGCACACATCAGAAAATGATAACAAAGATCAATCCTACCAGCAAGATGTGTTTGGCAGTGATGAAGAAGACGAAGAGGAAGATGAAGCTAAAGTTGATCTTGAAGGAGAACTTGAAAGTGCACTCGAGGAGATTAGCAAAGTAAGAAAATAATACAAGATGTTCAAGAATGTTGCTATTGTGGAACAAGACTAGTTGTTCAAAAGTCTTCAAGAGTTAGAGTCCACCATTGCAAATCTGACAGCACAAGTGGATGATGATAAAAAGATAAACGAATAACCAAAATGAGATTTGGATACCAAGAAATGCAAGTGTAAAGATTTAGAATCAGAGCTAGAGGCCAAGGACAAAGAATGTCAAAAGTTAAAAGGAGAAATGGAGAATCTCCGAAAAGACCTTGAGAAGTGCCAAGATGAGCTCAAGGTGAGGATCCGGTATGAAGGTAGCTCTGAAGCCTTGGATAAAATGTTGAACAAGCAAAAACACTCCAAGGACACCAGAGGAGTTGGATATGATGTCGGTGAGTGCTCCACAAGCAAGGCGTTCTCCAACAAAGAGATTCAGTTTGTCTCCTCAAGTGGAAATAACAAAGGACAAACCTTCACTGTCAGAAATGCTCCAAGAAGGAAGATAGACCTAACTACAACTGGTGAAGACCGGTGCTGCAAGAAGGAATTATGTTGATCTTAAAGGGAAAGGAAAGCTAAGAGAAGAAGGCTTCATCAGAAATGGTAACTTAAGAAGACAGCCTAGAAGACCTTCTGCCGATAAAAGACAAAGAGATGCTAATGCCCACAAGACAAGACAAGCATGCAAAAGGAAGGGATTAAATGAAAGGACTGCAGTGACTAGACAACTTAAGGCAAGTCCCCGGAGAAGTAGAAATGGAGAAGCCAAATCGGTAAGATCACCTCATGCTTGGCAAAATAAATTTGTAAGTTATAAGCCCTCTTTCTCCGGTTATTGTTTTTCATGTAAAGGATATGGCCATAGAGCAGATGAATGCAAAATGAGGTCTAGGAATAGACAAAAATGTTTTTCCTAGGAATAACAATGTAGTCTATCAAAGATGTAATTGATTTGGCCATAGAAGTCATGAGTGTAGAAAGAAGAACTTTCAGTCATGTGGCAGCCAGTGTAACAGTTATGCTCAATATGGAAGTAGTTATAGAGCACATGAGAGTCAAAGACTGGCATGGAACAAAAGGAGATTTGTTCCTGCAAGATCAAAAAATCTACTAGTTCTGGTAGTTGGTTACAATAGCATGACCAGAAGAAGAGGAGCAGATCAGGTTAATGGAAGACTCTATGATCATCCAGTTGGCATGCATACAGTATGTTACTACAGCAATGTTTTTGGAAATACTGCAGAATCTTGTAGAGCAAGGACCAATCAGCAGAGACAAGTCAACATTGCTCCCAAGATTGCAAATGAGAAAAGGAGGGAGATCAAGCAAGTTTGGAGAAAGAAGCAAGAGGATAAAACCATGGGCAGGCACTGTGCATTCAATGTACAGGTGATATCTCGTAAGGCCTAAAGGAGATGCAGGACTTTAGGGGGAGCTACATTTTGATCATATCATTCACCCCCAATTTTGAAAAGGACAAATGGAAGGACAAGCTGCTGCCGGTACAAGGAAGAAGATGAGATGATTGTGTGTGTAGTTATTGCCTTGGCTACACATCTACGCATGAAAGATGGATTACTGCTGCAAGTGTCAATGGATGGTTCAAATTGCAAATTGGCATTAAAGACATTTGACTTGGGAAGATGGAGTTCAGAGGAAGGTGTTCCGGTAAAGATATTGGTCTGGTATAATAAACCGGTATGTATAGTATGTTACCGGTATGGATATTAACCGGTATTGCAAATTATGTGAGTCAATGTGTTCCGGGATCATTGTAGTGACTCCTGTGGCTTGGATTGAGGTAATTATGTCTCAGGTGATATTGGAGAAGTCCTGAATGACAATGTGTCGGTCCGCTAGCCGACCTTATATGCATGCATCATTTTGATTTAACCGGTTTGATAGTTGATACGATGGTGTTGTGGTTTGGCATTGTGGTCATGTAAGATCATGTCACAAGTTGTGATGGATATCATGTAAGTGGAACACCATCTGTAGATCATGTACACTCAACTCTACCAGTACAAGGTGTAGATTGGAGCCTTGGTCTAGAACCTGACAAACAAAGAAGACCTGAGATCTATGGTTCAGGGATAGTTACCTGCACAAGGGGAGAATATACAGTTGGTATCAGATTGGTACCTGCAATCGGTATTAGGTTGGCATTTGATCCCTCTATCTCAAGTGTTGCTGGATGAGAGGTAGCAGAGTATAATAGTCAAAGGGGTAGAAGCAACCGGTAGAAAGTTCTGTCAGTTCCCTTTGCCATTGTTGTCAAAGGGGGAGAGAAAATCTGTAGTATACCGGATACTACATGTGTTGACATCAATGCCAAAGGGGGAGATTGTTGGCATTGTGTTGTCATTGATGTCAACTGGATTATGTTGTCATTCATGTCAACCGGTATAGCATGTTACAGGTATAGATTGTCACCGGTAAGTATGGGATGTCAACCAGTGAGTGATGTGTTAGCAGTGTGTTGTTGCTAACCGATAAGCATGTGACCGGTAAGAAAGAAAGGTTAAACTAATGAAGAAGGGCAGGCAACCGGTATGCAGTTTGATTGATGACATTCAACAGGACTCCCACCGGATGAAGATGTTGTCACTGAATGAAGAGAAGACTGACAGCAATTGTGCTGCCTCAAGATAGCAAGGAACACATATGGGAAGTCTATAGGGTCATATGTCTGGTTCAAGATGTATCTGCTTATTAGTGCAATGCCGAAAGCAGAATGAGCAACAAAGATCCACTCCCACTGGTTGGTGGCACTATCATAACCCTCTGGGATAAGACAGAAGTTAAAGGCAAGTGATTGAAGACTCATACCGAATGACCAAAGTGAAACATAAAGATGCCTCAGGTATGTGAAAAGAGAGATATGCACCGGATCAACAAGAGAAGGCATGATGAGCTACCGAGACAGAAGAGGAAGAATAAGAAGTGATGAGTTTGTCACCTTGACAAACAAGTTGAGATGAGAACCTGGTTGATGAAGGAGAAGGAAAGGTTTTATAGTTGCAGACATGGAGTTACCAGGATGCAGATTGAGATTGGTGTTACCACAGTTGGTGACAATTGGAGATTGATGGCATGGAGTAATCGAGGATGATTATCGGTATGCAGGCAGGTGTATTGTCAACCGCTAAATAGGAAAAGAGCAGTGCTCAAGCAACTGGTATAGACGATAGGAGAGGATTTCGGTGTTGCGGTTTAGAACATATGTTCATAACATCGACATGTATCTATGATTGAAACCACATCAAGATTGGTGAACCGGAGAGCACACTAATAATTGACTGATATGTTCTCTGTGAAGAAGAATGAATACCGATCCAGCATGCAGGTAGGTAAGTTCATCGGTAAGGTAAGGCAAGAAGACCGGCAGTATAGGGTGTATACCAGTAGAGTTTCATTGGTCGATGACTCATCCTAAACTAACACAGTCAACTGAGGTGGATGCCGACAGAGTTGACACGTGGTCTCCAGGTGGCAAACGTGCAGCTGTAGATGAAGGATACATTGGTGAAATAGTTGCCGACTAAGTCTGTGTTTAATGCAGTCGGCGCAAATCACGGGTGAGTTGCAGAGGATTGCGACTCGATGCAGATCGAAGGACGACTCTTGGTGAGTTGATCGAAGCAAGATATCTAATCATCTTGTCGATCTGGAGAAGGAAGCTACTGGTTCATTTAATGTGATTGACAGAAGCACAGAGCCCGTGTTTGCCAAGTTTAGTAAACATGTACAGAAAGGAAGAGATATGGCGGTGTCGTCTGATTTGTTGCAGGTTGACAATCTCAGAGAAGAGATCGGATGTGATCTTATACAGATTGAGTCAGTGAAGCAAACTCTTGCGCGCCAAGGTTTGAATTTCAGTTTTGGCGGGAAAGCCTGAATATAAATATGCAAATTGAAGATCTTAGTTGTTGTTGCCGTTGAGGCCGATGAAGGAGATCGGATGCTAGATGTCGGATGCAAGTGAAGAGTGCAAACAAAACATTCTGAGTGTTTAAGTGTTAAACATTGAAGCGACTAGGAGTGTTGAAGAAGGAACCGGTAAGAGGAGTTTAACCGGTAAGTGTGATGAGTAGGTATTGATCTATCTGTTGGAGGGTAGACTGCTAAAGTGAAAGCAGATCGAGAAGTTAGAGGAAGAGCAGAAGAACATCTAGCAAACAAGGTTGAACTGGCAAGGTTCAAGGTTTACCGGTAACCAATTACATTGTCTGACAGTTCATCTAACCAGCAGAATATAAACCGGTAAGTTAGCAGCAGTGAGTGTAAGAGACAAAGTGTGAGTGAGAGAAGATCCGGCAAGGCAAAAGTATAGCAGGAGGGGAATCAAGAAGAGAGTGTGAGCATAGAACCGGTATAGAACAAAGCAGGGTTGAATCGGAAGAGAAGAGTTGAACCAACAGAGAAGAGGTAGAGTGACAGAAAGAGGACTCAACCGGTAAGGCAGAGACATAGTAGAGGAAGAGTCAGAGAAGGTGAGCAGAGAACTAGTAGAGAACAAAGCAGAGGTGAACCGGTGAAGAGATATTTGTGAGAGTTACAAATCTCATTTGTAACAAGGCTATTACTATTGTATTGTTTTGATAACATCCATTGTAATCACTGAGTTGGAGCTCGGTGCAGGGGTTGGTGCCCTAAATCAGCAAGGGTTGGTGCTCCTTGGGTTGGTGCCCTAAACATTGTAATACAGTTGTTTATTGTGAGGCTGGATTGGAGCAGTAGACTCCCAACGACTTTTCTCACCAATGCTTTTTCCCACATTGGGTTTTCCTCGTATATCCGGTGTTGTGTGATGTATCCTTGTGTGTGCTTGCATAATGTTCTCTTCCCTTATCTCACTGGTATGTCTTCTTGGTCTTTGATATGTTAACCGGTATTCACATTTAGGATTAAAAGGGTTAAGATTGGAAACCACTGATTCACCCCCCTCTCAGTGGCATCTTGTGTTCTACAAACATTGCTTGTAGAGAGTGTTTGAGTGTCAACCCCTCAGAGTCAATCATCAAACCATGTCAATCCATCAATGATCTTGGGTGGCCCAATAGACAACTCAACCTGTTCTACCTCATAATTATACACCACAGCTGGATTCCATGTCTCATTCATGTCATCAGGAATAAGAGCCACCTCATCATTCGACTCAAAGAGTGGATTATCCAAAGTCAAGTCAGTACTCAACACACAAAGAGGGTTATCAATAATTTGGAAAGTATTCCCTCTATCCAACATAGGCCAAATATGCTGCTGTCCTAAATCTGAAAATGGCAATTAAGGACATTGCTTTAAGTCAAAGACTTCCTGAATTTGGTCAAGTTCATCAATCACCTGTTTGACTTCCTTTGCCATTTCTTTGTTTTCCTGCTACCTGAATTGTTCAATGACAACAACCTGGTTTTTTCCTTCATGTAGAGCCGTTTGTGTATCCTCCAATGTCTCCTTAGTTTCCTTAAGTTCTATGATGAGCTTATTGACTTTATCCTCCTCTTTCAAGTTTCAATGCATTAGCATAAACTCCAATAACCTTAAATATGTGATCTCTATCAGAAAGTAATTGCAAATAATCTGATTTTAGTGATCCGAGAGCTTCTTTGACAACCTGCAAATCTACAAAATAAGATTCACCTTCCACTCCCTTTTGTCTCCTCTCAAACTGGTTCTTCCGTTTGAGGGTCTTCTATGTATTTGTGAGTGTCATCAAAATTGTACTAAGGCTGCAACAATCATATCTTCGGTGACCTTCAACTCATTCTTCAAACTATGTATCTCAATACCATCAACTTGAAAGACAATTTTTTATTGGTCCTCCAAATCAGCCCCTTGAGTGTCATCTTCTTGGTATATTTTAGACACAAAATAGGACAGCCCCTTGGTTAATGGGAAATTCATTATCTACTGCAATATTTTCCGATTCATAACATAAAGCTCCATCCAACAACCTGTTAATCCTTTCCATTTTAGAATTTTCCAAGTAGGCATCCTCAATTGTATCTACTTCCTCATCAAATTTGGGAACTTCCAAGTTACTGGTTTTGCCCTCCAAAATGCAATCATGCATAAATGTATTGCTGCTAAAAAACACAAATGATTCATCATACCTTTCAAGGATGTTGTCAATGCCATAATAGGCCTCAAAAATCCTTATTGGATAGATCTGAATATAAAGACAAGGATGCTGCTATGTCATCATTTTCAAGCAATTCCTCATCATATGAAGATTCATGCACTTCATTGGAGACATCCTGAGGCTCTAACATACCCCCATCTTGAGTTAGGCCATCTACTTCAAATTTTGTAGTCTCATCTATTTCCTTGTCCTCATCTATTTCAGCACCATCCACACTATATTCCTGCAAGGCATACCAGTGCTTAGAGCTCAGCTCAGGGGAGTCTCACGACTTCCTCTAATCCTCACAATGCTCCTTAAAACTCTTCACATCCCTTACTCAGTCTATAAGATCCGTATATCAAAAAGGGACCCTCATGTCACCCAATTTGCTAGTAAAGTCCATGCCCAGCAATAATGATCTCTTTCCAAGTGTCTAACTTCATAATAAAAGATGAATATTTGGCACCCAGCTTTAGAGTAGTTGCGGCTATGGTAATTATAACCAAGTGATCAGCTTCAGGAAACGATGAAATTATTCCCACACCAAATATACAGGGCAGAAACTTCAAAGAAATGCTTCCTAAGTGCCCAACAACTAATAAACCAGGATAATCGACCTACACAAGATCTGTAAGCCCAGCACAAGACCATTAAACCTTTCCATGAATTGCTCAATCATTCTCCACTGATCCCTTACTCCAGTGCACCAAGGAATGAGTGAAAGAGCAGCCAAAATAACTTCACCAAGAAGCACGACCTAGTAATGAAGAGCGGCTAACATCTACAAATCTCCAAGTCTCTCACGCACCAGCAGGGTAAGTGTCCTCTGTATTTAGTTTGTTCCACACACAGCAGGTATCATTTCCACGCTAGAGAATATAGCCATCCAAAGAAAATACAAATCGATTTTAAGTGGAAATAAACTTCAATAACCTTTGGCAATTTTACTCCAAGCATGAAGCGGCCAATATCAAGAAGTTTGACTCAAAATCAAGGAATAAATCAGCCCCATCCAAATAGTCTCACTTTTAGAACCAAATCTCCAAAATTATTTTGTTGGCCCTTCTCAAAAACTCACAATTAAATAGTTAAAGAAATTCCTTAATAGCACATATGCACACAACACCAAATTGATTTAAATACCAAATCTCTGAAACCATATGATTTTAAATTAGCAAACTTGGCATCTCGAAGATGCATCTAGAATGAGGGTTTTTGTCCTCACCCAACCTTCAGCACTTTGATGATCCCTATGGAAACGCTCTTGTGAAGCATGAGGGTTTCTGTCCTCAGCTCTTGAATCCTTTGGGGTTTTCGTTTGGCTGGCTAAATTTGGCCTCAAGCACAAACCAGAAATCTCTGCAGAGAAAACAAGCTTCTCAATCTTCTGTATCTTTTGAATATTCTTTCCAGATGAGACCCAGCTCCCTTTTATAACCTTTCCTGGAAACTTCCGGAAATAAAGAATTAAAATCACACTTAATTTTAATTCATCTCTATTTCTCCAGAAAGTGACTTTTTAAACTATTTAATATTTAAGAACTAGGTCACTTCATAAATAATTAATTAAAGTTGTCTTTTAATGTACTTTTTTGGACAACTTAAAATTAATTAATTATTTCCACGGGTTCATTAGGAACCTGAAAAATGGGTACATTACAAAGGGCAACAACTAGCTACAGCAGTAAATATTGAAGGGATTCTGAGAAATATTCAATCAAACTAGGAATTTTCCTTGCTGCTAAACAATTCTGAGCATTGATTTCAGTCACTAGAAGACACGACATGGTACTGTTATTGACTGTCCTAAATCTGCACAAAAGACCTGTGATGACTGATTTGGCTGCAAACATGAGGTATTTGACTCATGTAATGACTGAAATTAATTAGTATTGATGTTTGGTATTGTTATTCCAGTTTGGGTGATGTTGACGTTGTTTCCAAGACATGTACTGTGCTATGAAAGAATGAATGCATTTTGAACCTTTTTTATTTTAATTATATATATGCATATTTTAAGGTTGCATTTTTGTTTTCTATTTCAATTTTCTAAGTTCATGTATTCTAGGGTTCAATTGTCAACAAAAATTAAAATTTATAATATGATCTATACATAATGGTCGCAAGTTCAAGTTTAGTGGCTCTAGCAAAAAAATAGACAATCCAAACTGATCAAACATCACCTGTATGAAAATATTTTACAATGATTGTATTCTTTGGTGTTGCACTCACCACCAAGTTGAGAATAATAAGTCATAACCAAGTGAAAGTTCACTTATGTGGACCAACCATTGAATTAAATTTTGTAAGGGCTAAACAAAACAGGGTTGCCAAATGAGAAAACTATGGCATATGTCCAAGAATTGAGATATAACCCTTGTGTGTGCCAAATTGGATGCATCTGATTTAGAGCTTGCTAGAGTCACTCTAGATGATGATGAGGACCTTACATATGATGGAGCTAGTGGAGTTGCACTACAACTGCTTGTGGTTTTAATGAAACTGAACCAACTAATTATTTAAACTTGATGCTTGGATGGATAGCCAGGTGTAGGTTTTTAATGAGTTTACTATTTTGTAATGATTTTTGTTTGACATATATGATATATCTGTTGGCATTCTACACTCTTATGAGAATAGTTGATGTTGTCATTGATGGCAACCAATTGGCAAAAGACTCATATATTGTTGTCATTGTTTTGTAATGTAGTTATCTTTTGTAAGCCGACATGGTATATTGTAAAAGACTCATATATGTATGAGATCTTATAGGTCATCTTAGGTATGAAGATGGATGAGAAGTATAAGACAATTTTGTATAAGGTGATGTAGTTGATAGCGAAGGTTTTGGTTATTGTCTGAGCTTAAACCGGTACTGAACCTGACATATGAGATGTTGTTTTGAGCAGTACATTGTATTGGATTTTGATAATCCATTTTGTAGTCAATGTGACTCCTATTTTGTGATTGAGCAGTGAGCTCTAGGCTGTTGGCCTCCCTGTATGTGCAGGCCCCTCATTGTAAGTAGTATTTATTCATTGGCCAGTGAGTAAATATTGTGGGTCACGATTCCCATCGAGGTTTTTCCCACACCGGGTTTCCTCGTTAAATATCTTGTGTTATAGTGTGTTCTCTATGCTCTCTGTTATTCTTATTTACTGCATTAATTCTTATTTACCGGTACACTGTTTTGGGATGCAAAGTTATTAATAAGTTTAATTATTCTACAAACCGGTTAGACACTGATTCACACCCCCCCCCCCCTCTCAATGTCTTTGGGACTGTCATTGAATCTAACAATTGGTATCAGAGCCTGGTCCTCTATTTTCAAAAGCCTAACAGCTTGAGGAAGATTATGACACCGGTACAGATGGAGAACTTAAGAAAATAGTTGGAATGAGCTCTTGAAGATTTTGATGCAGAGAAATTGAAGAATATCAAACTTGAAGATGATCTAAGGATTGCACAGGAATTCATTAAAGGACTTCGGGAGAATTTTGCTATAGCACAAAATAAAATAAAAGAACTTCATGAGAAGATGCAGAATGATGATGATGAAAAAGAAACTCTTAGAGACATTGCAAACAAGTTGAGACAAGAAAACAGTAATATGAAGAATGAAATGCAAGATATGACTATGAGGTTATGTAAAGATATTGAAGACAGAAAGAAGAATGAAGAAGACTTGACTCGGAGACTTAATGATGCTGGAAATGAAAATCTGAGACTTAGTCATGAAAATGATATGTTGAAGACAAATCTGATTCACATGCAACATGATAAAACTGAGCTTATGAGACAAGTTGGAATTATGGAAAATGAGTTGGCTACTGCAAATAAACACAAAGACAAATTCAAGAAAAGTTTAGAGGAACTTGATGACATGCTGAAAAGTTAGAAGCCTAATGGAGATACTAATGGACTTGGATTTGAAGTTGGAGAAAGTTCCGGTACTGCAAACAATCAAGATCAGAACAAACTGGTAAGACAACCTAATGCTTATAAATTTAGTGGGAAATGTTTCAATTGCAACAAATATGGTCACAAAGCAAATCAGTGTAGATTTAGAAATAACCAGAATATGAACTCACCCACCAGTCAATGTTTCAAATGCAACAAAGTTGGTCATAATTCAGAAAACTGCAAAATGAATGTGAAATGCTATGTTTGTGAAAGATATGGACATTTATCTAATCAATGCAGATCACAAACCGGTCAAGGATATGGAAAGGCTATTCAAAGGAATAATGTGACTTGTTATGCATGTAACAAGATTGGACATATTGCAAAATTCTGTAGAAGCAAGAATGCACCGGCAAACAATATGAGATCTAGCTTGAAGGGAAAAGAGAAGGTAGAAGAAGTAAAGCAAAAATTTTCTAAACAATGGATTAAGAAAAGAGATTAGAGAACTGATGAAACTATATCTTCATCGGTAGAACAAAGTAACTCTCCATCGGCAGGAGATTCTTCATCTAACTGAGGAATAATCCCTTGGAGGTATGGCAGCGAATTGAAAAACATGCATTCTACCCTCGGTTGATGGTGAGAAGATACATTTCTTCTTTACCGGCAGGTGTGTCAAGTTTTCACTTAACCGACGAGCATTTAATGATGTTTTAGAGAACATTTTGGCTATAAAGCACCGAGAAACCCTCATTTCAAACTCACCGAGCATTCAAACTTTCTATGAACGTGAAATCGAGCAAAGGCATTCAAGGCGAATCTGAGAAGTGTTTATCAAGCATTTAGCAAACATCCGGATAAGAGGTATTTTTCATAATGGCTGCTTCATCTTCTGTTCCTGAATTTATTCCGAACCCTACCATTGTGGAGAATGTGAAACGCCTTAGGCCCGTATTCAAAATAATTCCCGAGATTGTGAAGCAAGACGACTCTGTAGGAGCTTTTTCAAAAATACCTAAAGGTGTAGCATTTGCAGAAGACCCTAGGATTTACATACATTGCAATATAGAAGATCTAGGATTTGAGGAGTTAATGAAAATGTTTAACAAGGTCATTTGTGATGGACATGGAATTGTTAAACCAGAACATAAGATTGTGGAAACTTTAGGTTTTGTGGAGATACTGAATATCCCTCAATTTCCAGAGGAAGTGGTAAGAATTGTATTAAGTAGAGCACATGGAGAATTCTTATGGTTGGATTCTGTTTGTAAGATAACCCGACAAGCAATTAGGGCAATTACTGGTTTACCCTCAATCGGTAGTAGACCTGATAAGACAAAGAAGATTCCCAACAAAATGGTGACAAGCCTAACCGGAGCAACATCTGACAATAGATCACTTACAGTAAATGAGATTAAGGACATTAATGTGAGATATGTAAGTATGGTCCTTGGATACAGAGCCACACATGCTAACAGACTCAATTCTGTTTCTAGTCTTTGTATTTATAGTGCTTATGAAATGATAAACAACAATGCTAAGATAGATGTGTGTGAATGGTTAAAAGATGAACTTATTGATAACCTGAAAAAGATTAAGGGAGACAAAAAGGGTACTTTCCGCTTTGGAAACCTTCTGGTATGTTTGATGTTATATTTCACCAAAGAGATCCCCGGTACAAGACCCAAAGACTTTGGTTATGATACACCAGTAGGAAAACAACTACAAGAAGCTTATACCCGCATGGAAACTGATAGAGATAACAACATAACAGACTACTTTAAATCTTTCCAATCTAAGATGAGAGCTAGGGAAAGGATTCCTTAGAGCATAGTTGAGAAATATGACAAACAAATCTGTTTTGTCATTAAAAGAGATGAAACCTCGATGGAAGCAGTAAGCCGTAGAACTATTTGGGTTACTGAAATGGGATATGAGGTTGATCTACATGTTCTGGAAACGTATGCAAAAGCACTGCTTGAAGCACCTAGAGAACCATCAGAGGAAACATATCTAGTAAAGTGTCAATGGAGAAAAATAAGAAGAAAAGAGACAAATTCATTAGGGATGCATCTAAGAAAGCACAAGGAATCAAAGAAAATGTCATGAACCTTAGTGGCATATCGGCTAGTGAGCTTGAAGGACTTCAACCGGAGGCACATATTTCACCGATTGACACATCTTCTGACAGTGACAGTGGGAAGGTTGTTGAGTTCAAAAGAGTGGAAAGAAAAAGGAAAGCCTCACCGACACCTTCTCCTACTCCGAAGAAAACAAGAACTTTAAGGAAGAAACAGCAGGCGGTTAGGGAACCAATGAAGAAGCTTACTCAAAAGAGAAAACAAACACCGGTTACCCCTTCATTGAATGATTTACTGAATGAAATAACAGAGGAAGGTAATCTATCTAATGTGAATAAATGGTATACTTCTTCAAATGATACTGACAGAAAAACTATTGAAGAAATCATTGTTCTTCATTTAGACATTTATAAGAAAGTTTTGATTGAAGTTGTTGATGAGCTACCAAATGATCTCTACATGAGACTAGAAGCTAAAAGGCTATTAGTGATGGAATTAGATAAGAAATTGAAAGTTGAAGCACTCTTGGCTGTTCACCCGGTTAACTCCAAGGAAGAAATAGATGAACTTATTTCCTGAGGCTAACCGATCAATATTTGCTAGTGGACATCGGCAAGTGAGCCTGATGGCTGGAAGAGTGAAGGAAATTGTAGAAGAAACAACAGATAATTGGGATATATTCTTTGTAGAGAAAGAAAAACAAGAGGAAAAGAGCAGACCCGAGAAGACATTTAAGGTTTATCAAAAGGACAAAGGTAAAGGAAAAATTGGTGGTGTTCCAAACATTAAGATTACTGACAATCTACCACCGCCGCCTTTGGATACTGCACCGGTACACTCAGAAGATCCACCGGCTAGTAACACTAAAGGAATAAGACATGATGATACTAATCCTGAGTCGAAGATACTTTTTACAATGAATGTGGATACACAAGAGGTAAACATTGTTGTGGATAAGGAAACCAATGAAGTTAAGTCAGACAATGTTGACAATAGCAACATAGCAGAGGAACCGGTACAAATTGTTGAAACTGTGACATCAACACAAACAGAGCAACCGGCACAGACTGAAGAACCTACTGAAGATAAAGGTACTAGCATAGGGCCACCGGAGACTGAGAATCCGACAGTAGAACTTTCAAAGAAACAAACAGAGGCAGAGGTGCACACAGAGACAGAGAAACCGACAATCACAGAAACATTGCAACAGTCTGAGAAACCTTTAAAGGTTGAGATGCAAACACAGACTGATCCACCAGAAGAAAATGCAAGCAAAATGGACACATCTGATGGAAGCAAAGAGGTAATAAAAATGATTGGTCAGACATCCAGCACATCTACAAGTGAATTCAGACCTACCAATGTTACAGAGGTACTTTTGGATTCAATTAAGAAGATAACAAATTGCAATGCATTGGCCTATAAGGCAATTGATAACATACTACCCATTCTTAAGTTGATTGCACCAAATTGCAACACAGATCACATTAAGGATTCTTTAGGTAAATTGGACACATTGTCCAAATTTATTGTTGATAATGTAATAACTATTGATAAGGTGAATAGGACACAATTAAGGAGAGAGTTGAAAAAGAGAAAAACACATTCTTTGAAGACACTATAAAGAAATGTACAGATCATGTAAATACATTATTACCGATACTTAACTCTACAATTCTGGAGTACAAGGAGCTATATAGGGAAACATGCAAACCTCACCTTTTGACAGCGGACATAGATAAGGAGATCAGAAAAACACAGAAAGAAATTGATGACATAGCAGATAATATAATTGGTTCATTCGGACATATATCAATTTTTGAACAGGAAATGGCAAGTTTTGAGAAGTTAGAGAAACTTGAGAAAGAAAAGGCAAGGATAAGGTCAAATGCCCGGGAACTTAAAGGTAAACTTGGTCCTAAGTTGGACAATCTTATCACTCAGAGAATTGAAATATCTAAGGCATTAGTTCAAGGAGAGCGATCACCGGAGGAAAACATGCATTATCTCACCGGCATGATCCAACAAATTGAGGCAACTTTGAATGATAGCAAAAGGTTTATGCATAGTCTGAATTTAATTTTGGTGCACATCTTTCAGATTGTAACCAACCGGTTATAGACCTTGAAGTGAAATTTTTGTACTCTTTTGATGACATCCTTTGTCATTGATGTCAAAGGGGGAGTAGTGGAGAAAAATACATGTATAGAGGAGATCACTTGCTCAGGGAGAGCACATCTTTTTGGAATCTTTTTGGACTTCAGCTTTTGGAAACAATTTTTGGATTTTCTCATGAGTGTTGCTATCAATGCCAAAGGGGGAGATTGTTGGCATTCTACACTCTTATGAGAATAGTTGATGTTGTCATTGATGGCAACCAACTGGCAACCATCTGGCAACCAACCGACAGACACCGGCACTGACAATAGATTTCTACACCGGCAGGCACTTCACCGGCATCGGCAACAATACATACCGACACTCAAGCCGACATGGAACAAACTTTTGTTTATTGTTTTGTAATGTAATTATCTTTTGTAATCTGACATGGTATATTGTAAAAGACTCATATATGTATGAGATCTTATAGGTTATCTTAGGTATGAAGATGGATGAGAAGTATAAGACAATTTTGTATAAGGTGATATAGTTGACAGCGAAGGTTTTGGTTATTGTTTGAGCTTAAATTGGTACTGCACCTGGCATATGAGATGCTGTTTTGAGCAGTACATTGTATTGGATTTTGATAATCCATTTTGTAGTCAATGTGACTCCTATTTTGTGATTGAGCAGTAAGCTCTAGGCTGTTGGCCTCCCTGCATGTGTAGGCCCCTCATTGTAAGTAGTATTTATTCATTGGCTAGTGAGTAGATATTGTGGGTCACAAATCCCACCGAGGTTTTTCCCACACCGAGTTTCCTCATTAAATATCTTGTGTTATGGTGTGTTCTCTATGTTGTCTCTGTTATTCTTATTTACTGCATTAATTCTTATTTACCGGTACACTGTTTTGGGACGCAAAGTTATTAATAAGTTTAATTATTCTGCAAACCGGTTAGACACCGATTCAGCCCCCCCTCTTAGTGTCTTTGGGACTGTCATTGAATCTAACAATATCACTATCATAGTATCAACTATTCAAGGTGATTTCAACTCTCTCTCTCTCTCTCTCTCTCTCTATATATATATATATATATATATATATATATATATATACAACATAGGATTTTTTTTTAAGCATTTAAATTTGTATATAAAAAACAAAATGAATTCTCAAAAACTGTCAAAGATGTTGAATTGTCACTACCTTATACTCACCACAACTATTTAATCAATGTTGGATAAACAAAACTAACTTCACATACCAACCCAAGTTCAAATTGTTATATCTTTTCACTTGCCTAGATATGAAATTTATGATGATGATTTTCAAGAGACAATCATACTTAATTCATAATAGTTATCAATTAGTTGGTAGCTATTATATCCACTATACAACTTCGCATTACAATGTGATTTTGTAATCCCTATGTATTGAAGAATCAAATTTAATGGAAAACACTTCCTCATGGTTTATAAGACTCATTTGATAGTTGATACATCTTGTAATTGAATTATTCAAAAAATATGCTTTTTAAATAAATTTTAGTATTTTTTAAGTTGTCAAGTTTCAGTGAGAAAATTGTTTTGGGCTTGCCAAGGCCAAGTTGAAATATTCCCCTTAATTTTTATTCAAATTTTTCTAGTTACAACACCACAAGCACCGGTTAAGATTAGTAAATGAAAATCAGAAACACTGCTGAAAGTAACCCTTCCACGTTCTAATCACCAAGAGCCCAATGTGGGAAGGTGAGAGCATACGGTGCCAAGGGGATTGTTAGCTCAATGATCTTCTGGAAATTACAATGCAAAGTACAAAACTGGGCGGCAAGCCAGCCCCTTCCGCTTATCCAGCGGGTGATAGAACTTCCATAGTAGTTTGGCGGTGCAACCAGCCAATTACAAGATTACAAGGAACTGAAAATAGCAGCAATCACTCGACCACGTATCAAGTGGGAGGACTAAAAATGGAATTGCAATCTACTCAACCATTTATTCAGCGAGGATAGTGTTACAATAAATAAATAAAGGCGGCAAGCCAGCCTCTTCCACTTATTCAGTGGGTCTTGAGCAACAATCCAAAAATAGATAGCTGTTAGTACTACTAATCAACTTTACAATGCATAATATGAATTTTCTGATTATGAGATATCACTGTCCAAAAGATAGGCGGCAAAGCCAACCTCTTCCACTTTATGCAGTGGGACTAAGAGTAATCAAGAAACTTGTTGTTAGTACTACTAACCAGCATTACAAGATGAATATGAATGGTAAATCAAGTGCTGATAACAAGACCAACCGCTGCAAATAATAACTAGTACCTTTCCTACTAAGCCAATGAACTCACACACCCGAAAAACAAATCCAACCACGAATTCCAAAATCTGATATACATGAACAATAAGTTGGAAATGCAGACCAGCAACACTAAACCCCACAAAAACACTTCTAACTCAACCCACACTCAACGAAAAGACCCCAAAACGGAAGCAAATGAAAGATACAAGGCACGCGATAAGGTTAGAACCAGAGTTCCCAAACTCGCCGCGAGTCAGGCGAGTTTGCCAAGTTGGCAAGTAGAGCTAGGATTGGCGAGTTTTGACAACTCATGACTTGGACTCGGCGAGTTTTGCTCATAACTCGCTTGACTCAAGCGAGTTAGGCAAGTTATGGTAAAACTCGCTGAGTATGAGCTCTAGGACTTGTGCCGTGGCATGTCAGACATGGCAGACAAAGAGGTTGAGGCTGTGGCTATGGCAGAGGAGAATAGAGCACGATCCGACACAGGCACAACTGATGTTGATCATTGTGGCACCTCACAGGCGGAGACTATGGCTACTCAGTCATCCAGGACCTACCTTAGATGCCTTTGTAGGAGGCAAACAGACTACTCTGAGGCTGAGGAGAGGCTAGAGCTTCTATTTGATGATGTTATAGTGTCTTTAAGCTTTATTCAATAATGGGTGCACGAAACAAGTTTTAAATCGTTAAAAATCTCTAAATTTCAAGGTTTTTTTTATTTTGTCGAGTCATTGCCGAGTCACGAGTCGAATCAGCCTTGTTGAGTCCAAGCCGAGTTTGAGTTTGGGAACTTTGGTTAGAACCAACAAACTGCAGCCAAAACCACGAAATGAAATACGGCTAGGGCAGAAGTACGATTTGCATTTAAAAAAATAAATACTCAGCACTAAGCACTACAAACTTACAAGCATAATCGCCTGGGGCATAGGAAGAGAATGAGCCACTACCCAGAATGAACTGACACACGAGCAGAGAGTTATGAATGAAAACATGCTACAGCCACACCAAAACCAGCAACTTACACGCACTCCAGAATCTGAAAACTCGAACACACACTAGCAATGTGTTACATCCCACTTGTGCCCTAGTTGTTAATATGCAGTATTTACACCCTGATACATGTTTGCCCTAGTGCATTTATGATATACATGCAAGATGTTTATCGTGCCCTAATTTTTCATGCTTTAATTGATGAATTTATAGTTAATAGTGTGACATAATGTTTTACCTTGTCAACGAATTATGAATTGTCAGAACAGGACAAGATTTGGATCTAACTAATTTTATTGGCCAAATATGTGCAGGAGATTGTCGTCCTCCGCAAAGGGAGGGAAAGTATCATCAGGCCGGGAGGTGAAGGAAAGAAAGAACTCATGCTGTTTAAAACCCTAACCTTAGCCAGGTAAACTTATGTTGACCTTGTCAAACCTTGATAGTTGTTGCATCAGAAAACCTAGATGGTCCGTGTAGAGAGTTTAGGGTTCATAACCCTAGGTTTTGTTGCGTTTTGAGGTATCTCATTATTACTATTATTTTAAGGAATATTTAATTAATTATTATTTTAAATATCTCAAAAAGCTCATGATTTATCACGCATAAATATTTATATAACTATATATTCATATATGTAAATATATGAATATAATTTGCAAATTATTGAAAGGTTAGGTAACCTTTAAAAATAAAATAAAATAAATAAATAAAGAAATGGGAAAACCTTGTTATTTATTTAAAAAGAAATAAATAAGAGGCACACCTTTTAGTCGCTAAGGTAATAGTGACTTAAAAGAAAAGACTTTTAAACAAATATTTACACCCCCTTATTCATTAGCGCTATGCTGACTACATATTATTATTGTTGAGTAAATCAAAATCTTTTATTGGGCAATATGAGAAGTTTGCCTTGATAAAAAAAAATGGGATGCATATAAAATTATATTACTGCATAACCTTGATATACATTCTTATCGGGCATTTTGGAAAGGGGGAGAAATGAAAAATCAAACTTTTTAGAAGCTTCTCGGGAGAAAAAGATTTTTAGCGTGAGTCGAGAGTCTTCTGGAGGAGCTCAAACACAAAACGCGTGAAGAGGGAGGGGGATGGGATCTCGACCTTTCTCGTGAAGGAATCACGCATGCCTGGGGCGTGATTTTGGAGGGGGGGAATGATTCTACCTGACCGTCCAGAAATAAGGAATGGAA
Source organism: Cryptomeria japonica (assembly GCF_030272615.1). NCBI lineage: Eukaryota > Viridiplantae > Streptophyta > Pinopsida > Cupressales > Cupressaceae > Cryptomeria > Cryptomeria japonica. The sequence goes on along the minus strand of NC_081407.1, from coordinate 450,601,096 downwards.
TGTGCGTGGCTTTGAAAGGGGTGTATTAGCTCTACGTTTTCTTCCTGGAATTGGGGAAGGAATTTTGGTCTGAAAATATTGGAGCTTTGAATTTGCTCCTTCCAATACTCTTCATTCTATAAGCACTACAACCTACTGGCGGCTAGACTTGCAATTACCTATTGGGAAGTGTTCAATCTGCAAGAAGAGGTTCAATGAATTATGTACCAGGTTATGTGCTTCAATCCTAAGCTGAGAGAAATATTTTATGTTTCCTGTTCTTGTCTTAGTCACCTTGAATTTGGGAGGAATGAAACGATATTCTTTGTTATCTACATTTGTTTTATGTTTTGCTGTAATTTGCAGAGTTTCCAAAAGGGTTAACGATAAAGAAACCCTTCCTTTCTTTTATAGAGAACATCTGGGGTAATAAGTTGAGTTTTTCTCTTATGAGGCAATATATTTATTTGCTCAAAATGATAACACACAGCCATACTGTATAAACACAGCAAGGCTGTGCATATACAGTATGACTCTGCAAATTTTTGAATGGCTGAGAAATGAGTTTATCTGGGCTAGGAAATGAATACGTGTATAATGCCTTGAAATGTAAGGCCATGTTTTCTTTCTTTTGCCAAAGGGATTTATATGCACTGCATGGTATTATAGTAAGACTGTGAGGGTAATATTGATGGATGTGAATCATTAAAACCATGGCCTAATATTGTATGATTTTGAGAGAATAAAAGTAAAACCCAAGAACTGGAACATTATGACACATTGGGTTATAAATAACAGCTATGAACAACTCCTTTATCAGTAACTAAGAAGCTTTGTGATAAGATACAGCAGGACTGGCTGAGTTTCATTTTAAAAATATGTTAAGGCAAAATGTCTTCTAGCTGGAAAATATAAAATTCTGTGCTTATAGGGAACAGCTAAGAGTATCCTTATCAGTAGATAAAATAATACATCTTGTGTAGATTTAGATGGCTATGAACGTTTTCCTACTGGCAGATGAGAACACCTTCTCTAGATGTATTCATAGAGTGGTTGTGACAATTGTAACTTGATAATGAGATAATGCCATACAGTTCTTTAGGGAGTCCGATTGTGAATATATATATCTTCGTTTGAAGAAGATAACATTAAACCATGTCATAAGCTGTATGATTGTGAGTGTTTCATTAAAAGGCAAGGGAAATATATTCATTGAAACCTATAGTAAGATTGAATTCAGTTCGAATTATTGGATATAGCATTAACGAATACTTGAATGATTGTATAGCAATGAAGCCTTGTAATTTTGAACAGTGTTGGAATTGCAACAAACCCTTGTAGTTCTAAGGAGCGTAATATTCTAAGTTATTCATAAAGAATATAGTTGAGTTGTTAAGATTAGAATTTGACTCAGTCATTTGGACATTCATCAAATGGGGAATTACACTTCAGCAGTGTTAGCGATCTGCACAATCTTAAGAATAACTTCCAAAGGAATGGGTTATAGCTTATCTTCTTTGGATAAAGGAAAGCAGGCTTAAACAGTTTTCTGCACTCCTAAATGCAGATTGGCATACTAGGAACTGAATAAGAGCATTTAATAATTGCAGCAGTAGCAAGAGCAATTACAAATGCAGAATACAAAATATTAAATGCACAGGAGAGCTGGTAGCTCTAAAGCCTGTCATTCCTTTATCAAAACTAAGGAAGATTATTTCAGATTAAGTTGGAGATATAGGACATAGAAATAAACCAATACATCTAATCATATTATGATCCTAAACCTCAGGAAGAGATTGGATAATGGCCACTTTATTCAATTAAACCCAATATTGGATAACATGACTGTGGCTGTTTAATTCAGTATGGTGAGAAACGATAGGCATGATTAGCATCTCAGCACTCATTAATGCAGTTGGGCATAATTATGCTGCAGGTGCACTTAAACTTTAGCAAACCTTCTGTAGTGTGGAAGATTTGATAGTAAAGAGTACTTTAACGCTATTTAATGCAGATAGTCATATGTATACAAATACATAGATTCACAACTTCCTAATGCAGTGTGGCATTCAAACAAAAATAAATAGTTTATTTGAGCAGAATAATAGTAGCACGAATAATCTTAACATGCACATAACATAGAAGGTAGTGTTGATGAGGGAGACAACAGTTGGTTGCCTATCTCAATTTTTCCATACCAAGGTAAGAATACCAGTTTAAACCATGCTACAAATAAATTAAACATGAGGCAACTAAAACGAAGTAAGGCCTTAAACCTCAGGATGAGGCAGAGTACTAGCCGATTCAATTAAACATGTCAGACTAGGGAGAACTATTGTCTAAATGGTAATCATGTAATATTCATGAGTGAAAAAGGGCATCGTAAGTTTATCTTTTGCATCCTAATATCGAAAAAAATTTAAGAAATGCCAAATATGGGTTAGTTCTTGTATTTACAACATTGAGACAATGGGAAGTACAAACTAATCCACTATTGTACTTAAGACCGGTAAATTTGTACAGAACATTGGATCATAATAAGAATGGTGAATTTGCACATATACCTTAAGCCTGGATTCATCCTTGTTCATGTGAGAGAGCAGGTTGCTAACTCGAGGGCACATGAATGAACTCTATATTATATTAACCTAGGATTTGTCAAGGGAAAGGTTACAATCTAAGAGTATAAGTCATCTCGAGTTGGTTGACCAGCATGGAAACTTAGAGTCCAAACATGTACGAAAGCCAATGAGTCTCATGGAGTCAGAATGCAGTAGCATAGAGACAAACATGAGGAATCAGATACTTTCAAGTATTTAATCCAACCAAGCAGGACGATGAACAAATAACTTCATGATTTAACGAGTTTGCAATAACCTAGATACCCTTAGTCAAGTTGAGGCTACTGCTGTAAGCTTCAACCAATATGTTAATCTAGATACACAACCCAGTCAGAGGTCATACTAGTTAGGGGTGGCCTATAGTGTATGACTGATCTGTGTAAGATTACCCTTCAGTGTAGATGGCATGAGTTTCACTTCCCGTTACCTCCCTGTGAAGGGTCAGGCCAATCTAGTTGGATATGGCACGGGGGACTAGTAAGTCCGTGGTTGGGCGGAAAAGCGCCCTAATGATACTTTCCCTCCTCACTGGTATCCAGATAAAGTTATGAAGTTCAAATGATAGCATCAGATGAAATGTACCTTCTAAACTCTCTCTTTCAATCAATGCAATGTTATTTATATTTTTATCTTATGTTTAAATTTCAGTTTAGTTCTGTGTAATTATTTTCAGTTATTGTTATCTCAAAAAAAAATCTACTCCTTTTATGTTAAGAAGAAATGATTATGTTAACGGCTATATTGTTAATGGCTATATTTGTTTCAATAAGTTATATTTATGAATAAATGTTTCCTCTAAATTTTTAGCATGTTACACAATGAATCCATCCATCCTTTTGAGTGAAGAACAGTCACCAAACTCAACTAGTCGCTATCTTTCAAGCGAGGAGCTAAGCAAATAGTCTAGGAGGTAAGCATTCCTCGAAGCATTCCAACAACATTTCGACAACACTTCGTTATAAAATTCTTGGATGCCAAAACAAGAGCCCAACACTCTTATTTATAGCTTTTTGTGTCTCCAAATTCAAATTCACATTCCCCCCAAATGGACGCCAAACCCAAATACTCATTCACTTCATATTATTTTGAAATTTACATTTGATTTCTCCTTTTCCCCAAATCGGCCTTCACTAAGAGGCAAATATACTTTATAAAAATATCAATAAAGCATTATGTGGCGTCCTGTTGATGTGTGTTTTATGCACATAACATTCAGAATAAAATACCAAAGTACTTTACCCTCTCTTGAACAAAATCACCTCAGATGCTAAGGATAAGATCAACTAAAATGATTCCAAGGTTTCTACAGTCAGGTCTTGATGAGTGGGTAACTCAATGGTCGATGTGAATTGTTGTTTTCACTTGGGGACTTACACAATTGTTCGAATTAACTTTGCTTATCATGAATATGGAATAGGTGTGCTAATAACTTAAGATTTGGCAATGTAGTTTTGGACTCAATTCTAACAAGACTTCAAAAAAAGGCAAAAGGTAATAAGGTTCAGGAAATCTATTCTAAGCCTAGGAATGTAGGAAATAATGAACAAATTTGGTGGAATCAAACTAGGCAAGGTCTCACCATCAAGTCGAACAGATTTTGACACGAGCTTAGCGCAATCATCTAAGGTATACTTAATAGATTTTTAAATTATAACCATTAAGCATTGAAACCATCCAAGTTGATGCATGACAATGGATATGTAATAATCAAAGTTAAGTTTGCATAAATTTCCAGTTGATCACGCACGACACACTTCCAATCAGCAAGAGGCTAGTGGTATGGATTAACAAATTCCACACAAATATGCTCAACAATTCTTTCATTCAATCTAACAAATATTGAAAGCAAATTCCAAATCTAAATTATAATCTAACTTGGAGGAATTGAGAACCTTGGATGCAAGCAACACTTGAAAAACAAAATCACCATCAAGTCGAACAATGACTTATATTCAAAAGTTGCAGCATATACCAACAATTCTACAAAATCTCTCTCTTACAAATGAGAGGCAATGAGATATATATAGAGTCTCATACAAAATGGATGGCCAAGATTAAAACTAAATCAAGGGCCAAGATAATGCCAACAAAACCTTAGAATTGCCCTAATTAGGGTTTACATAAAAAATGGTGCAACCAACATATGGCCCAATAGAAAGATACCTAGTTATCAAATAGGGAATCTTCTAGAAGATTTCGTCCTGCATCTCTCTCTCTCTCCTAGCATACTCCAAGACTCTAACCAATACAGAATCTAACTCCATGGAAATGCTGGGTAAGGTATCCTGCTGTAAATCAATCACGTCCAATGCATCCGAGCAAGCATTCAAAGTGTTCTCCCAATCTGGCATGAGCTTTTGCAAATCATGAACATGAATCAACAAAGAGACCAAGTCATCTATCTGACTCTTCTTCAAAGAGTTCAACTAATTGAAATACATGAATTTCATTTTGTCTCTCAATTCTACTAATTGTAACCCACTAGCTTCACTGACATCAACCCCCAATAACTCCTCAATTGAGGCAAGGATCTTCGGCTGAATATCATGAATAGATCCCTCCATCTCTGCACAACTCATTTGTGCGCTCTCATAAGTGGATTTCTTCATGGCTAATGAACAATACCAGCCATGGAAATCGTATCTATCTCCATTGTGCACAACATTCTCCCTGATCAACGTGGACATAGGAATCTTCTTCAAGGCTCTGAGGCGCGGAATGGTCTTTTCTTGAATGGGTCGGAATTCTTCCCAAACTCTCTCCAAATACTGTATTCTAAATATAAGCCCTGTTGTCCTGTCATAAGCCTGGACAAAATGAGTAAGGAAATCATTCGCCTGTCTCTTTGTATCCTCAATCCATTTCTCCACTTCCAAGAGTGTATCTCTCGCTACCTCATAATATGTATGTAATCCACGATCAACTGCAATAGGGGAAATAAGGGTGGGATTCTCACGCCTTATCCCTGTGATGTACTCTCTAAGTATGATATTCTTTGCTTCGTACTTCTCTCTTTTCTCTATCTCACTATCCAATCTCGCATTAATTGCCTTAAGGGTATCGCCAACCTCTTGAAATTCCTGCTCTTTTGTAATATGGCCAAGGGCAACTGAGGTAATCTGGAAATCCATAGGAGTAGCAATGTCCATCGTCACATCTCCAATAGGAACAACCTAAGTCACCAGGTTCAGCCAAATTTCATCCTTGAAGTTCAAAATTCGTCGAACTTCACAAAAAAAAGAAATTTGTTGAAATTCGCCACACTTAAAAAAAAATTTTTTTTTTTTTTTTTTAACAAATTTTTGGCCTTCTTCTTTTGTTAATATTTTTTAAACACATCTTCTTTTCTTTGATTAAAACCCATTAACCCGTTCTTTCTTCAGGATATTTATGTCTGTTAGAACCCTCAATTAGGATGAGAAAAAAAATGCTGAAGATGATAATTGATTACCCAATCAGTGAGGTATTCCAGTATTTGGTGATTCTGTTATTCTCATAAGACGAGATAAAGATGTTACTTACAATAAACCCTTATTAGCAATTCATATGGAACCATCGCCCATATGAAAGATTGGTTGTTTTATAGAATATATCTGGCATATTTATACATATGGCGAACTTAATTCGAATTTTATACATTTCGAATTTTTCCCTCATCGAACTTCATTCGAATTTCAAAGTTGTCGAACTTCGAATTCGAATTCAAACCTAGTGACTTAGGGAACAACCACCTGCGCATTCCGCATTCCTGTCTCATCTCTAGCTATGTGTGACAAAATCTCAGCTTTCCTAGGTTCTTTCTCCTTATTGCTTCTTGCTAAGTAGTCATCAATATCATCAATAGGCTGCACCTTGACCATCTTCTTACTTTTCAACATACTCCTCATCAGCCAATCAAGAATAGCGACCATCTCCATACCATCATCGAGACACATCTCTCAATCAAGCCCTCTCAATGCTGATATAACGTCATCATCATCATCAGGATTATCCCTAGTCAAATCATATACATTATTTTCCAAACTAACCTCCAAAAGGACAGTAGGGGATCCCGGCTGATCATCATCCTCATTAGGTGGAGCAAATGTTATTGTGGCATGTAAATCCTGAATATTTTCTGGTAAAATCACTGTGTTGGAACATTGCTCGGTCTCTTTGTTTTGTTCTGCCATTTCAACTTCCTTGATTGATGAGACACTGAGAGGTGGTGAAGGAATGATAGGCGAAGGAATGATAGTCTTTTGCTTCTTCTTCTTGACCTCCTCAATCTTCTTCCCTCTAGCCTTGACTTCTCTTAGTGTGTTCCTCCTTTGTTTGGGAGCTTGACTCTCCTCATCCGCATGAATCCTGATATCACTGATAGTCCTCTGATCATCCTCAGAAGTGGATTCTTCTTGTTTCATCTTTTCATAAGTGAAGGCAACACCCATATCAACTAATCTGTTCATCTGAATATCCACCCATGCTCGAGAGAAACTTAAGACCTCTCTCATCAATACATTCAAATCTATTCCTTTTGGTCCTAACCAATAAGGCAATAAAATCGCCTTCTTCATTTCATTTTCATATTGTGGATGCGTATGATCCTTATCATCTAACACCTGATCAGGAATGAGGAAAAGTCCACACTTCCTCATGAAATCCACTGACATTTTGGACCACATTCTTCTCTTTACAGCCTGCTCGTCCATCAAATTGGCCCAATAATCTTCTATGTCTACCTTGTGGATGAACGTATCTCCCCTGATCCTTCCAACTTTCTTATCTGGATCAAATCTTTCTCTTTTCTTATATGTTGCAAATTGATAGAATGCAAGCTCTTCACTTGTTGTACTTGTTGCTAAGGCGGATTGGCAAACCTCCAATGTCTTCCCCATTGAAATAGGAAATGACATGCCTGTTCTGTGCTTTTCTTTCTGGATAGAATCAAACTCCAGAAGTTGTCTCACCACTTCCAACAAGATCACTCTATTAGAAGGATACCTAGGAAGCCTGTAAGGTTCGGATTGAAATCCATGAATCCTTAGGTATGTGAAAGTGGGAAACTGTACATACCACGATCCATATTTCTCTATCATCTTTGTTGCCTCCTTGGACAACCTCCTGTGGATTCCACCTTGCAACATTCGTGTTATGTACATTGTAAATACATCATTTACACTCTTATAATCTTCAATCGATACATGTTTAGCTGTGGATAGCACTCGTAACTCTTGAATTGTCCTTGTCCATTCCCGACTTCACCTCTGCATATCAATCCCTTGTATGTAACAAATCGTGCAAGCAGGTACACCAAATAGGAAGTCATGGCGAATGACCTGGATCGCTCCACATTCCTCAACTAAAAATCCAGACTGTCACTTATGATTTTAGACCAATTAATCAATGTTCCTTTAAGACAATCCTAGATGAAATAGAACATCCATCCATCGTATATTCCACCCTGCGGCATCCCCATCACTCGATTAAGCAGAATACTAAATCACTATATTCATCTTTGAAGTTTGTGCATGTGAGTGTCTTGGGAGCCTTGGAATGATGAGTCCTAGGATCAATCATCCACTCCTTATTCACTACAATCTTGCACGCATCCATCTTATTTTTATTTATGTCTTCATGTTCATCCTTAGTTACATCTTTCATGTCCGCTCCACCTAGAATTCCAAACACCTCAGCAATCGCATCCTCAACAAGGTAGGCAATGATGGCACCCTTAGGAGTCTTGATCATTCGGGAGAGAGGATCATAGAATCATGCACACTCCAAGATAAGCTCACTGCACTGTATGGTCTGCGGGAATCCAACGGCCTGATAAATGCCACTCTTCACAATGTTCACATAAGCTGGGGAAGGAATCTGGCTTCCAATTCCAAACATACCCTGTCACATCTGGCTCATGTTCAAGAAATGCAAGTTCATGTCTGTAATCTCCTTCCATTTGGATGACATCTTGGATTCTAGATAGAATTCTGTCTCAACTATCCTCTGTTGTTCTCTCCTTTCCTTGATTCTGGACTTCGACATCATACCTGTACGAAGATAGAAATTAGAACTTCAAAAAATATTCTTGGCAAAAATTCTGATTTCCTAATGATTTAGACAAGTTTGGGTATGGAAATCAGGAAAATAATCCACATTCTCAATAGATTTTAACAATAGAATGCAAAATGTGACAAGGGTTAGGGTATAAAACCCTCATGAAATTCATTAAAATTAATAATTTTTAGACCAAAGTCTGAAAACACCTCCTTATACTTAGAAATTTTATTCAAATTAGAGTGCAAAGGAGTATACCGGATCAAACAATGACTACAAAAAGGTGTGAAAGGTTGTGTTTTCACACAACTATGTCTAAAGACACCTTCCGAGGTCAACAATGGCTGCCAGCAAGTCTGAAGACAGCCTGCAACTTCACAAATTAATCTCTAAAAACATGTTGCAATTACCCAAATGTGCACAAACTTGATGAAAATCGATTTTCCAAGGCAAACATGGGAAAATATGAGTATGTATGTAGGGCTGGAAATGAAAACTTAGTCTAAAGACAAGTCTGAAAATGGAGTTTTCAGACTTACCAGCACCCTTAGGAATGATGATAAACTCAAAAAGTGGCCTCGGAATGAAGCAAAAATGCTTCCCAAATGAAATCGCCAAGTTAGGTAGGTGGCTGGAAATGGAAATTTTCTGAGGACAGCCCCCCTATCAATGGATTTTCAGACCTGCAACAATGTGTAAATGGTCTCAAAATGCACACAAAACTCCACAAAATTCCTCCAAATGCAAATCGCCTAGGTTGGAGTTGGCTGTGCAATGAAAAATTAAGTGTGAAAATTAATTACCAGCCAACAATGGAGGTCACACAAGCTGCAATAATGGCGTCAAACTCAAATCTGGAAGTTATCACAGAAAGGAATGACAATGGCAGCCACCAAAAATGGCGCCAAATAATTTTAAAAATATTCTTGCCCTCCTCCAACTATGGCGCCATCTCCCAAAAATCACACAAGTTTGAAAAAATGTCTTCAAATGTACTCGCATGGCTGTCAAGAAAAATCGCCTAAGGCTGGGAATGGAGAAAAATGAACAACGGAAACAACTTCAGCCTTCAATGTGTCAACTTGACACTTCGCTAAAAATCGCCAACTGGAGAAGATTCGCCCAAATCAGCAACACATTTGGCAAATATAATAATATTATAATGCTGGCGTCCTCCTTTTAAACTTGATTTTGCCTTTTACTTTCACCATACAAGCAATGTGGGATAAAACACTTGTACTTATACTTGCCTAGCAAAAGTCGATTTGCTTCTAGAAGGTGAAAATTATTATATGCTCATTGCAAATCATTTATTAATTGTTTTTATTTTTTAAATAATCATTGCATTTTGTAAAAATAATTAAATTTGGGGCCCATTTATTTAAAATATTTCAAAATTTGAATCAAAATGGCCACTTGGGGAAAATCAATTTTACTTGGGATAAAAATCCCAATAAAAACCATTAAAAAATTATTAAATACCCCTTCAAGGGAAAATTGCACTATGTAGGGATAAAAATCCTATTAAAAATCTTCATCAACTTTGAACAATTGGATCCAAGGGAAAATCGACCCCTATTGGGATAAAAATCCCAACTAAAAATTTATCACTTAGCACAAAAAATCATCCTAGGGGAAAATCGACCCCTGTTTGGACAGTCATCCGGACACAAAAATCATCAAAACATCCCTAGTGGAAATTCACCTAGGGTTTGGAATGAATATCCGCATTAAAATCCATGAAATCTTGTCACAAAAGTCCTGGTGGAAAATCGATCCATGTCAGGAATCATCATAAAAGTCATCCACAACTTCTTCCACACTCCTAGTGGAAAAACGAAGGTAGTCAGGAAAATTCCCAACACTTAGCCAAATTCTTAGTCATCTGGTGGAAAATCGCCCTTAGTATGGATTTTGAATGGTGGAAAAATAGGGCATGTCTGGATTCCAGTGGAAATTCATGTCCAGTCTGGATTTTGAGTGTGGAAAATCATGGGTAGCCAGGAATATGAAGGGAAAAACACCTCTAGTGTGGATTTTTGACCTTTTGACCCTTAGAATATGGATTTTCATCCGGAATGTGATGATTTTTCCACTCAAAACCACTAGAAAACTTCAAAACTCAATAAAACTCATCTGGACTTGGGCAAATTCATCAAAAATTTGAGTGAAACACTAGGAAACCTATCGGGATAAAGTGCAAAATCAACTTGAATACCTTCGTAGGAGTGAGAAAATAACTCTAAAAGGTCCTGAAACACCTTAGCACTTTAAAATCACCGACGTGGATGTTCAAAAACACGTTATTGCTCAAAAGGTTTACACTTAGACAAAATTAGGATCATTTAAAATCTCAACTTTACATGCTTGATCCTATAACTTCAAAAACCCTAAACGACAATTAGACATGATCAAAAATCCGAAACTCGGGCACGGGAAATCAAAATTGCCCACTATGCTGCCAAAACCCTAAACTAACAATGCAGAAAGTAGGAAAGAGGGGGTCGCCGTTTGTAATGGGGTGATGTGTGAAAAGGTCACAACACGTCCAAAGGTGATAAAGTGCATTATATTATAAAATCAACTTGTTCCTCAGGCGTCCAATATGAATAAGTGAAATATATTGCAAAATTAACTTATTTCTCCCTTAGGTGTCCATTATGCCTTAGCTAATATTTCACTTAATAAAACATTTTTACTCAACAAGGAATCGCCCAACAAGCACTTGTTTACACATTTTTAAAGATTAAAATCTTTAATAAAATATTTTTAAGATGGATGCCCCCAAAAAGTAGAAATAACTTAAGTCATTTAATTAATAAATGACTAGATCCATTTGATCATATAATCAAGTTGAAGAAGTTGAAGCCAATTTGCCTGCCAAAAATAGAACTGAATCTCTAGATCATCATGCCAAGTTGGACTACCATAAATAGCCTGTGCTACACGCTCAACCCAAAACCCTAAAAAATAGTACTTATTAAAAATAGTGTCTCCAAACTCTGTTAGGGCACAAACCGAGAAGCAACTATCACTTACTAAAAATAGCATATTGCTAAAAATAATGTGTACAAATGCAATTTAACCACATATTGAGCAACCGTCACAACTTCCTAAAAATGGTAAGTTCGAAAAAGTCTTCAGATTCGTTTGCATGTCACACCATCGCGAGGCTCTCTAAAAACCCTGAAAAATAAATTGTCCTTGCCCCCACTTACTAAAAATAGTAAGTTTACCAAGCTTCGTTGATTGCTATGCATGTACCATCATTGCGAAGCTTTCTGAAAACCCAGAAGGAATCCAAAATCAAAACTGTAAAACTCCAACGTGCAAGCCACCAAAATTGCCAAAATATCCTCCTAGAAAATAGGAAACCATAATTATGGCTCTGACTGACCAACGGGTCTCGAGATTGGCCAACAGACCCCAAAACAAACTAAAGCGGAAAAGGGGACATTACATAAGTACTCTTTGAGCTCGAGTTTTCAAATATTATATTTTCTATATCGGTACTCCCATACCATACCCAATCTTATACTAGAATCAACAACTTAGATATAAAGTTTGAGACCACTAAAACTAATTGATAAAAAAGTACTAACGTTTGAGCAATAAATTGAAGAACAAATCACACCAATTAAAAATAGCTTCTGAAAAAGAGACTTATCCTAAAAAATGGTCCGACTTCATATAAAACAACTTATTAATAAATGAAAAACCCAATAATTGACTTCAAACAATATCCTTGAGAGTTGTGCTCTAGATTTGAGATTAAAATCTTCTAAATTTCGTTACATAAACATAATCTAGGACTGCTTGAAAGTGATGCCTAAACTAAAATAGAATCTATTATTTTTAGTTGCATCCAAAATGTTTTCAATAGCATAGGGTCTCATCAACAATATTTGTTATCTTCATCAACAATTGTGACAATTTCAGTGAAAATTCAACTTTGTTAGCATCACTTATCCAACAAGTTGATTGCACATCAGTTTTTTCTTTATTCTGTCCCTTGATATCAAATCCCTATATCTGCAACTTAGTCTTCAAATCTCATTGTATAAAATTTCCCAATATTTAAGTGATGATATTTTCCTATTGTTTTTCTAACCTACAAAACTAATTTTCAACTTTCTCATCTTGCACCAACTCTCTTACATAATAGAGCTCTGATTTTATGTGTTTTGTATGTGCAGGAAATACTAGACTTTTAGCTAATTGTATTGCTTCACAATTGCCACTAAATATCACAGTAGAAATTCTTTGTTCCTCTTAGATCTTCTAAAAACTGTTCTTGATCAACCTACTAGTGTACATACTACTACTAATGCAACATATTCTACTCTTGTGCTAAATCTTCCAAAAACTGTATTCTATTTCTTTTGAAGTCTATATAATCAATCCACTTCCTAATATAAAACAATGCGCTAATATGCTCTTCTATTATAAGAAGAACAAAGCAAGTGAAGAGGAGAGGCAAGGAACGAGGCCTAAATTCCCCCCCAAACTATGGACCAGCCCAGGTTAAGGAAGGAATCTTGGGCGTTCCTCTCCAAAATTTGGTGGTTGACTTTGGAAAAGGAACACGCATTGTTTCTAGGGACATCACACATGCTGCAATTACTCAATGCGTCTATCTTGAGTCCAAGCCAAGATAGTCCTAAGATGGATTGGAAGAAAGGCAACTCAAATTCGGTGTTTTTTAAGTCCAAAAGTCAGATTATGTGTAATATCACCATAATTTTTTTTTTAAATTTAGCAGTTTACAACACAATTTGGCATCGTTAGGGTTAGCTATGAAAATACAATAATTATGAAAACTACAACCCTTCCACTTTCTGATCACCAAGTGCCCAATATGGGAAGGTGACAGCATACAGTGTTGAGGGGATCGTTAGTTGCAAAATACTGAAAATTATTACAATACTTGGGCAACAAGCCAACCCCTTCTGCTTATACAGCGAGTGATGGAAATTCTGAAACTTCCTAGCGGTAAACCAACCAAGAACAAACCAAACAACTGAAACAACAATCACTCTACCGCTTATGCAGCGGGAGGACTGGAAATGAAGATTACTATCAACTCCAACGCTTATTCAGTGGGAGGACAACATTACAAACAAAGATAGGCGGCATGGCCAGCCTCTTCCACTTATGTAGTGGGGTATACAAGTAAATTGTAGCAAAGGGATTGATCAGTACTACTGAAACAATCTTACAATAATGAATCTTGCAGCTACTGTCAGAACAAGAGATATATCAACTCTAATAGAAAGAAAGTTCTACTAGAGATTACAATGGATAACACTGAAATTGCAACCCAAATACACACTTAATCAAAACTGAAATGAAACTATCAGCAACACCAAAAACTAACCAGCAACAATGAAATGCACACAACTCACTCAAAACTCCACCAAACAGCTCCAAACCGGTGGCAAATGAAAGCTAGAGGATAGGCGATCAGACCCCCAACTCAACAACCCCATCAAACCACCATTAAAAATGTTGCACGCTGCCCTAGGGTTGGCTGGAAATTACGGCCAGCAAGGAAGTTCGATCAGCAAGAGAAAAATGCACACCAAACCACTTGACACGAAACTCCAGATGATGAATCGTCCAACAGAGAAGCTTCCAACGAGCTATTACCCAGAACAAATAGTCACCCGAGAAAGAAGATATGACTGAAAATCACCTACAGCCACTCCAAAAACCAACAAATTGGAAACACACCCAACAAATCAAAACTGAAAGTCTCTCAATCTCTTCGATCAGCACAATCTATCTCTTTGGATGAAAGATAGTCACAAATAATCAACTAGGTACTGTCTTTCAAGCACGACACAGATGGTTGCTAGGAAGCTCTCAACTTCGAAGCTCAATTCTGGCACCATTCCAACAACATAACATTATCATTCATCAAGCGTTTCCCAAATGAGAGCTCAACACTCTTATTTATAGATTTTGGAGGCTCAAATTCAAATTCACATGGCGCCCAAATTCACTTTTTTCCACTTGCATTTCATTCCATGACCCCTCAAGGCTTGGCGTCCCCTCTTCAACCCTCCTAGTCGAACTTTTCCAAGGTCAACATGTTATAAAATAAAAACATCATAAAGCATGAAATATTTTTCATTCTTGGAGCCACCTGACTTAGGAAATAAAATGAGACTTAGGATAAAAATATATATATTTCCCTTCCTAAGTCGTTCCTCCACATAAATTAAATATTAAAACCTTCGGCTAAGGTAATAATATATAATAAATCACCTTTGATTCAACAACTAATTAATGCCAAATAGAGTCGAAAACTGAAGTACTGAAACCATCAAAACTGAACTAGGTTGGAGCTATGCATTGACTGCTAAGAATAGCACTACATCATATAGCACTTACTAAAAATAGTAAGTCCTAAAAACAACTCCAAAAAGATTGCTCTTCGAACCTTGAGGATGAGCTCAGAAAACCCAGAAACCCTAACAATTGCCACCAACTTACTAAAAATAGTAAGTTTAGAAAACTTCCCCAAACAGAATGCATGTTACACCTTCACGAAGCTCTCAGAAAACCCAGAAGGAATCTACAGTCTGAATTGTAGAATTCTAACTAGTCCATCATCAAACAGTACACACAGATCTCCACAAAAGTTGGAAACCCTAATTTCTACTTCCAATTAGCCTACGGGTCTCCGAAATAGGCTAAAGGCCAACTAAACTTCTCATCACTGACAAGGGAACATTAAATTATGACTTATTCCTAAAGTGCTTGCAAATGCCTAAGAAAACACTAAAATCCACCTTAAACATCTTCAAGTTTGACTTTAGCAAGTAGACAGTTAGAGTACTTTTCCCAATCCCCTTACAAATGCCTAAAAAAAGGCCGAAGTTCACAAAAACTTGAGCAAAGTTTGGTGTTTTCAGAACTTTTGGCATTCCAATCCCCTTCAAAAGTTTCAAGTTTAGGCCGAAATTCATCCAAGCTTTCCAAACTTTGGTGTTTTCATAAAGGTGGGAACAAGCCTTATTTCCAATGATCCTTCCAAGGCCAAAATTTCTCATTTTGTGCCAAAATTCGGTGATGATCCTAATACTACTCCAAATGCCAAGGTTCATTCCCAAGTTTGTTTCTCAAAGTTGGATTTTGCAGTCACAAAAAGGTGGGATTTAGGGCATTGAGGACCTTTCCTAGACAAACAAAGTAGCGATTGAAGCTCAAAATCAGGAATAGTCTTCATTCCCAAGGTGCTTCCCAAGCCGAAATTTAGGCTGAAGTTCATCCCAAGCTTATGAAGTTCAACATTTTCACAAGATCAGAACAACTCTTGTTTCTTTCAACCTTGCAAATGCCTAAGTTCAGGCTGAACTTTGCACAAGCTCTCCAGATTTGGGGTAAGAGTGTAGAACCTGATTTGACTTTACCCTTGCAGGATTTCCTTATGCCAACTTTGATCCTTGGCTCTTCCCAGATCACTTTCTTAAAGCCAAAAAACCCTCATAGATACGATGGCAGAGTAATGCTCAAATAAAGATACTTCGGGGGATGAGTAAGAAATGAGTGATGACATAGGATGGAATGTGATGGTGAGAATGAATAACTAAACGGAACAATGGTTGATCCTTGAACTTATGTGTTCATGCGGGATGAAGAGCACAAAGGAGGTCATGTGGAGATTCTTGGGACAAAGAGGGCTCTGCGACACTACAATCCGGAGCACCAATAGAGGAAGGGACCATACAAAGAAGCCAAGTGTCCATGGCATTGCCTAAATATGTCAGAAAGATCACTGTGATAAAAGAGGATGAATTCCATGTTAGCACCCTAAAGAAGTCAATGAGTAGAGCCAAAGACAAAGTAAGAGTGGGTTGGATGAGCAAAGGCCACTACCACCATTAGCATGGCAACAAGTTGAAAGCCAGGGCATGAGATTGAAGGAAGGTAGTGGTAGGCACAAAATGCTACAGGAGTATGCAGAAATAGAAAATGAATAGTTGGGAATGACAGGAGTTGGATTTATTGTAATATCAATTATTTTATTGTAAAATGACTACTTCTAGCCCTATTTAATGCGATTCAAAGGGGGCCACAAGTTAGTTATTTCCTAGCTACCAAGTTTACCCTTTTGTGCCTTTAGCCCCGTGAGCTTTTGTCTTCTAGTGGGGTTAATTGAAAACAGTTGAAGGTAGTTGAAAAGGCTGTTGATGGTTGTTGAGATCATTAACCAAAATTTTTTTAGGACTTCTAGAAGGCAGATCAAAGCCATTAGATGGATGGAATCTTGGCCACTGATTCAAAATGTAAAATCTATAAAAGGCTAGTGCCTCTCTCATTGTAGGAGTTAGAAGGATTAGACAGTCAAAATTTTAGGAGCTAGCAGGTTAGAAGTAGCAGTAGTTAGAAGTAGAAGTAGAATAAAGTAGGAATTTTTTGATAGGAATTATTGTAATAGTAGTTAGAACAAATGAATAAAGCATTGAAGCATGGTGCTTTGCCATTTGCCCTAACTTGTTTGCATGGTTTCTTTTAATCAAGTTAGTTGAAGTTTAGTGACCTTAATGGTGAAATGTGAGGGTATTTGATTTGATTTCGGGTTCATACCATTGGAGGCTTACTGATTGTAAGTCCCTGTGCATGGGTAGTCTGAGCCTACCGTTACTCTTAGTTCAACTATGAATGTTTGTTTTAGATCGTTCCAAAATTGGGTATCTAAATGAATGTTCATAGTTTGAAAATCCTTTTATTTCCCTTGGAGCTTGCACTATTCCTGTGAAGTTGTGAGTTTGTCTCTGGCTAAAAAGGAACTAATTTTATTCAAAATCTATCTACCTACAACACCAACCGTTACTATCATTGTCCTTAGGATCTATAAACCTTATCCCTTTGCTATTTATTTCCCCATTTTGAAACTAAATAGAATCTGATACTTAAGCTAAACCTGAAAAATCTTCAATAGCATAGAACCTCATCAACAATTGTCTGTTATTTTTGTCAGCATCTGGGATAATTTCAGTACTAGTAGTTTAACTTTGTCACAATCACTTATTCAACAATGTTTTTCTCATTTGACATCAGATTTTCCTTCATTTCTACTACCTTGGTTAGACATACTTCGCACTTTTTCTTTGAGAGGTCACCAAATTCAAGTATTAATAGTGATCCAAGATCTAATAGATTGATTACTAATTTACAACCCATCACAAATGGTGGTGGCATTAAGCATCCTTTGGATACTATTGTTCACATAAGGATAAAGAATGATAATTGAGGCATTACTCATGCTTATGGTTTACTATGACTAAGCCCCCTTGGTACCCTATCTCTCACTCTTATGGTTGTGGCTCTATCTCTTCTCAGTGTCAAGGACACCCTCACACGCCTCTTTCACAACACAAATCTCATAAGCAAGCTTACATTATCAAATTTTCTGTACTACTAGCAGTTCTTTGGCTTTGAATGTTAGAAGAGGTTCTCTGTGGAATCTATTGCCTCCTCAAGTTGGCAGCCTAACCTCTTTAGCCTCAGATTTTTCTAGATGATCATTCTCAAAGTCTGCATCAGTACTCCCGCAGTGATCAATGATAATATTGTTGGCTCCTCCAACATGTCCCTGAACATTGAAGCTTGAAAATTTAGCTTCCCACTTGGCTGGTCTTCATATATTTTTACTACTTTGCAAGGTTGCTCTCTTTATTGATTTATAATTCTATTGATTTGGAAACTAATTTTTAGGTTAACTTCCATGAGTATATTTTTTTTCCAGATATTCTCCCTTTTTCAGTTTTGCTTCGTGTCTAGATTCTCTTTCCCCCTTTTCCTTTGGCATTGTACTTCTTGTACATTCCAGCTCATTGACCTTTCTGGATCATTTGTGGACATTACTATAATTTATTTCTTCCTCACAGTTCAGGGTCTTTTTGCAACACTCTCAGTGGTTAATAATCATGTTAATGGGATCTTTTCACAATAAAATTACAGGTTCAAACTCCCACATTCTCTTAATGGGCTAAATGTTAATTTAGTTTATGACATTTAATATGGAAGAGATGACATGTAAAAGGAAGAAGACATCCCAACATTATAAACAGTTGAATCTTAATTCCCTTATTCATCCACATCTGTAATTTTTTCCATTTCTTGTTATTTTCCATAGTGTTTTGCATAGCTCATGGTATGTTACATGCTATAAATCAGAAAACCTCATACATGTTTCTCTTTCAAGAAAAGCTCAATGTTTTGTGAACATACACTCTACATTCACTTGATTTCCTTTTTTATAGGGTAGTAGTAGGGACAGTCTGTGTTAGAACCATAAATTATTTACAGCTTAAAAATAAACTCTATATGTTAAGATAATATACCTCTGTTGCAAATGCCAAACGTAGCAGTGTTGCTTCAGACCAAGGACGACCAATAAATTGAAGGCCAATTGGCATTCCCAACTTATCATAGCCAACCTTTACAAATAATACAACAGACAATTTACAATAGAATACAGCATAAAAGTTTGAAAATAGAAAATCAACAAAGAATAATAGATTGGCCAAACATTATTTTGCAAAGATATTGGGATAGAACAGACCGGAACGGTAATAACTGGCAGCCCAAGAAAATTCCCTGCCACCTGATACCTCATAAGTGCAGCTGCTCATAAGATATCATAAGCTCAGTTATTTCTTTGAAAACACTGGAAAAAAGCTATAGAAATATAGAATTTGAAATGGTTAAGCATGGACATGGAATTTATAACATTCAATTTTGTTCAAGGCTATAAGAAGAAAACAAAATCAATAAAGAAAATAATATTCATGAGAAACAATACTTTGAAAAATGCTTACCACCATTTATATAATCAAGCTCTCCATATTTCAGTGCATCTTGTTGAATAGGATATGCAGTTACCCTGTTTCAAGAAACAATTATCAAGTTAAATAAAAAGTAAATAACCTCAATTGATTATATATATTCTGCTCACCATGCACCACAGTCATTTCAGTTTGTTTTAAATTAATTTGGGTTATTGTTGGTTCACGTACTTTGTGGGAAAACAAACACAAGTTACATTTTACCTCTCGAAATTAATAAATACTAGCCCTTTACATAATATTTTTAGAACTGAGTTTGAAAAAATCATTTAATTTCTCCTTTCAAAAACTTATTTATCTAACACCTCCTCCTTTCCTAACTTGGGCTCCTTGTTGAACACTTTCTTGACATCACTTCCTCACCACAATGCTCTATACCACTGTCTTTCTTAAGGCATCCTTTGTTCATCTTAGACCTTCCATTCTAGTCCTCCTTAGTCACCTCATTATCCTTATGACCACACTCCTGTTGCTTGAAAGCGATTTTTTCCTTCATTGCTCCTTCAAAGTTTTCTGCAAATCCCTATTGCAACGACTACAGTTCCATGTTGTCACTGCATCACATGTAAATACAACCTCCACTTTGCTTCTCTCCTAAATGTCCCAAACCTCCTTAGAGGTCATCATCACTTTGAGCTCCACCTCGCAATCTTCATTTGGATTCTTAAGAGGATTCAAAGCATACTTCTTGTCTTCTTTGAAGAGAATGTAGGAGTTCACCTATCCATCATGTATGACCTTTGTCAAACTGCCAAGGCAAACATCCAATGGCACAATATCACATGCCACCTCATCTCTATATGTTCACAGAAGAAGTTCACCAAGCACTTCTCTTTCAACACTATCTGATACTTTCCCTCCGACTAAGACACCTTGTAGGGGTTGGGGTGAGCCACTTTCTTGACCCATTTTTCTCCACAATGTCAATTGACACAAGGTTGTCAATGCTGTTATTGTTTACAGAAACCTCACAATTTTTACCCTAACTTGCACACCATGCAAAACAAACTCCTACATTTTGATAGCTCCCTAGACTCCAAAGGTGGCTTCAACAACACTCTTCTTGTCACAAGTATAAACCTATGCTCAATTTCTTCTACTTTGCTTGGCTTTTGCAATGTGCACTCCTATGTCCTTCTATTGCCAACATTTCTTTTCCAATGACATTCAATGGCTCAATGGCCTTGTTGGCCATGCTATAAGTAGACACCGTAGAATCTTATTCCACAATTTTCAATCACTTAGTATTTCCTCAAGCTTCTACTATTATTCCTATTGATGGTAAACTAAGAAGTGCCTATTTCCCTTTCTCCTCGACCATGTCAAGATTTCTTAGAACTTGATCCACCTCTACTACAATCAATTCCTCCTTTCCCTTTTGCATTATTTTGGTAACTCCTATTGAGCTTCTCCTTTGACTTCAAGGCAAATTGATATGCCTCATTGAAGGTGAGGAGCCACACCATACACATCTCCTCTTGGATGGTAAGTTGCAAAGAATTGATGTACCATGCCACCTTTTCATGATCAAAATCATGGTGTCTAGATCAATTGGTAAGTTTGTAAAGCTCCTATATATGATCCTTGTCATGTCCCCTCCTTGATCGTTATTTATAATCTAAATGAAACAATTATTATTATAAACTAATACAATCAATAAATGATTATTTGAAATTATTAATATTTAATTATTAAATATTATTATTAATATCTATTAATATTTAATTATTAAATATTATTATTATTATTCACAAATTAATATTGAAAATTATTATACAAAAATTATTTAGTAATATGTGAATCACATTTTATTATTAATAGAATTTAATATTGTTAATACAATTAATATTACTAATGCAATTAATATATTATTATTTAATTAATATATATTAATATTTATTATTAATAATATCCTTGAAATATTCAAATAAAAATAAATAAATAATATATTTTATACATCATAAATTATAAACTTAATTTACATATTCTTAATTGTAAACACCATTTATATATTTAAATTAATTAAATAAAATAAATATAAATATATTTAAGGAGGATTGAAAGTCACTTTGATTATGGTGCAATAAGATTAATAACAAGCACCTATAATTAATAATAGAATTGATATAAGACTAACAAATAAACATCAATGTTGATTCCCCCTAAATATGCAACTGGTCAAACAGCGATTAAGCTAAATATTCAAACATTGCCAATACTAGTCAAAATGCATCGAAGGAAGCAATTGGTTAATGAACCGATCGTTTAATAAGTGCGATTAGGATATATTTCGAAAGGTTGTGATTTACTTAATAAATCGATTTGCCAGTTTTAGGAATTGACATGTCTATTGGACATTCAAGGGATGCACCCGTTGGGTCTTGTAAGATATATAATAGATATACTTTGCAGATCTCAGGAAAAAAAGACAGGAGAAAAGAATACGGATGGAAAGAAAGGAAAAAGAGCAGTCACTTTGGCTGAGAAATATTCTAGGTTTGAGTTACAATATCGCATGCTGCTGTTCATTATTAATACAGTTAGCATTGCTGATGCAATCAATAATATGAATAGAATTCAATATGGTTATTACAGTTTGACATTGTTAATAGCAAATGATACTAATAAATTAATACAACTAATACACAGTCATTAACAATCATTTTTAAATTTATATCAGAAATAAGATTATAAACGTAATCCGATTCAATAATGTTAACTTACTACTGATAGAAAATAAGATAATATATAAAACTAACTCTACTAATACAACAAAAAGATGTTTAAATATTACGAACACATAATAATGCTAAAATGGAATATAGTACTGACATTATTGCTGATGTTACTGCACAAATGATAAGATAATATGAGCTGATAATAAACAATATCTAATACAATTAATTATTAAAAGGATTTAACAAATAATTCAATAATATTATAATGAATACAAATATATATGTATCTCGACTCTTCATTTTTTATAGGCATTTGTGAACATAGGGAAGGCGGAAGGAAAAAGGCAGTTCGGTCAAATTGAGAATAGCAGTCACCAATTTAATTGGTAAGGAGGAGTCATGTCTTACTATTGATCGATCACCATTTCAATAAATAAATTTATAGATAATATAATAAGAATATTAAAGTATAAATATAATAGGAAGGATAATAAATTTCTTATAAAATTTAAAGTAATATTCTTGTATTATCAATAGAAATTATTATATGAAGAGAGTTAATGGTTTTGTGGACCATTAATAACTTATATAATAGATAATTAGTAAATACATAAATAATTAGTAATATAAGTTATTTCATTTACTTAATTATGTATATATTCAAATCATAATAAGGATAATAGACCTATATATAATAATGATGTAAACAAGATTTATTTTTGCTTGTTATACATACATATATACTTGAAATAATATTAAAAAAGATCATATTTATATATTATAAAAATTATAAACATATATATGGAATAAAGAAGTTAATAAATAAATTGATTAATAAACTACTCTTACTATTATAAATTAAACATTATAATAAAATCTCTTTAGAATTGATGAATTTATATTTTATAATTCTCACATTGAGTTAAAATTGTTGACTCAAGACTAAACCAAGGTAAGTCACTAACGGGGACATTACAATCCTTCATGTTTCTCTATTGTTGTTTCAAATTCTAGAGCTTCTTCAAAATGTCCAATTGGTAATCTCCTAGTAGGAACTTGACTATCAATTTGGCAACCATTCTATGCCGATGTGTGGTCTTCTCCTTGCTATACTTCATACTATGCAGCTGCAACTCCTTCCACCATAGTGTTGTATCCTTCTACAATAATGCACATAGTAAAAACACAATAACACAATGTTTTTATGTGGAAACCCAAATGGGAGAAAACCATAGAAAATTATTGCTTTTAAATAATTGTTCTTTTACAATGTTTGTAGGCACCAACCCCTAAGTTTGTTTGTGAGCACCAACCCACTGGAAGCACCAACTCCCACAACTGAGCACCAACTCAGCAAGAGACACCAATCTCTTTTCTATGAGGCACCAACCTCCAAATCAGAACTAGGTTCCACCTTGATTGTTGCTTCTTCAACAAATGATGGACAATTCAATCTTTTCGTCCACAAACTCTCTTTTTCAAACTGGTATTAATGTGACAATAAATCTACCACAAAATTGATTACAATCTCCTCATAAATCTGCCATACCATTTCTCACAAAACTGACTTCAATATGCTTTATGATTCTCTTTACCTCTACATGGAATCCTCTTCACAAGTCTCATAATATATTGATAATGATGCTCATAGAGTCTACATAATTCTGTCAAAACTGATCACGTTGTCTTTTTAAATCTGCAACAAATTCTTCATACTCTTTCCCTTTAATAAATTTTTCATATATAAAGCCTTCTCTTAATCTGGTATAGAGACTGATTATCTTCAGGGAACATATACACAGTTACTAGTTTCCTTTCTTATTCTCCTTTCAGACGCATTATATTCACCTCATGCACATTCTAAACGGATTTCTAATTTGTATATATATCTTCTTCTTACCCTTACGTGGAAGGGTTATATGAATATCCCTTCATCTTACCCATTTGTGAAGAGTTATGTCTATTGATAATAATCATCGGTTATGTGAAGAGTTTCCCTTCTTATTCTCCTTTCAGACGCATTATATTCACCTCATACACATTCTAAACGGATTTCTAATTTGTATATATATCTTCTTCTTACCCTTACATGGAAGGGTTATATGAATATCCCTTCATCTTACCTATTTGTGAAGAGTTATATTACCATTGATTATGATCACCAAACAGTTTTATAAACAATGATTTATGATTACTGGTTAACACAACTAGATGGTAATATACATGCTCATAAAATAGATGGTAATATTATCGCAGTATCATCAATTGCAGATTGCTTTCTTTCATACCTACGCCATTTCTTTTCGAACCTCATATGGTGAGCCGACTATCGTGATGTAATGTCCCCTTTTCTAGGTGACATGAGATGAGCAGGGGTTGACCTACCATTCGAGTTCCCGTAGGTCAATGACATGGTTAGGGGACTCATTCTGAGGGTCATGGAGCTTTGCAGGGGCTCTGTGAGCCATTTTGGACCTTCAGACGACAGTTCCTATTTTTTAGGGAGAACTGGCAGTTGATTGAATGACCACCTGGGGGACCAAGGAATAGAGCAAGATCCTTTTGAGCAGTTACAAAGTTTGGAGAGAGGTTCCTACTTTTTAGGGCGATTCCCTACTTTTTAGGAGGTTGTGGCAGTTTCCATATTTGAGGTTCCATGGGACCATACCATGGTTTCAGTTTCAGGAAGATTGGGTGTGTTTCCTAGTTTCTAGGAGTATCCCTAGATTTTAGGGATAGGACTGCCAGTTGGCCCATCTTGTCCGGCATCAATCACAAACAGGTGACGAAGTCAGATTCATGTTTGGTTGGTTATTTTGGGCTATTATTGGATCTATGGAAATATTTTAATATATTTAAATATTTCCTAAGTTAGCGATTAAATAAATTAAAATAAGGCTATGTATATAGCCATTTCGGAGTAATAAGGGGTTTTTGGCTTCATCTGGTTTGATATGCCTATGTGTTATAGCTCGTTGGAAAGGTCTTGAGCTTTGCTACATGATTCTCACCTCCCAGAGTCTTTTTGGATGCTTGAAGCTATTTATTCGCAATAAAGTGATATTTTTCTGTAGTTTGACGCCATAATTGGGAAACTGTCACTTTAATTATAAAGCGCAAGCTTTATTATTCTTTAGGGTTCGACTTGCAAAGGGAAAGGAGTTATAAGGAGATGAAAACCTAATTGATAGAATCTTTGATCATTTTGAAACTTGCGAATTTGGGAATTGCTCTGGAAGAGTGATTTTGGTCTGGGACGCAAACCCCAGGTCTAAGTTTGCTAGGACATAGCCCTCAATAGGAGTTGATAGTGGATTTATCTAGGATTGCACAGAGATTGTCAGAGGTAGAAGACACATCTTCTTGTCTTGAAGATTCAGCGTGCATATTGGGGGTTTCAACAGGGCGGCTGGTCTATTTCAGCTGGCACGTGATTTGCAGCAGCTTCCACGCCTCCTTTGCAACCACGCCTTGTTTGTATGTTGGCTTGAAGGGTTGTATTCAGCTTATTTGGTCTTCCTTGTTCGTTGCTAGTAATATTCCTCCATCTGGCATCAATCCAGATTGAGAACAACTCCAAATAAATGTATGGATTCTTGCTGAATACAAAACTAGGTTATTTGCCTAGTATGAGTTGCAGTATTTTCAAATTGCTTAAGTGTTCTTACATATGAACATTGTTTACTGTTTTATTTCACAGTTGTTGCTATTTATCAACTACTTTACTTATAACATCAAAACCCAAAAAGAAACAATCCCTTTCTGCAACTTCTGTCTATTCTATAAGATCACCAGAAAATTACAAAAATATAGTATGTTTAATTAAGAATTTACAGCAGCAACAGCAAAAAGATCCATTTGGGATCTTTCACGTGATTATGAATAGATTACAATGTGACTTGCCGTATGAATTTTGTCACCCGAATCTTTTGGTATTGAGCATGATCTCGATGCAGTCTATGGTCTCTTAATACTGATGTTTAATTCAATACTTAGAATGAAGTTAATCCATATATTTCTTCTATGGTCTGGTCATTTATTGACTGATGCACAAATACAGTCTTGATTGTGCCCATTCCTTTTCATTAATATCACTGCCACTTTAATTAATCTGTGCTTCATTCTCTTTAATAGAATTGCTGCTCATTTCTTATAACATGTATTACATAATACATACATAAAGTTGCTTCTTGTGTTTTGATTTTTGCTCTATTATAATAATATCTCATTAATCTGAAGCAATCCTTATTGCTTGACTAACTCGCTGCCTTGTATTTTAATCAAGTCCCATCTATTGATAGATCACTGCTCCAATACACTATATTTGTTTCCCTTCCTTCAATGCTAGACATTTCTTATTAAATCTGATCGCTGCATCTTCTAATTGTAACCGGCTATCTCATAAAATCGACCACAAACTGTACATGATAGAGTCGATCATAAACTGATCATAAACAATGAAAACTCACCCTTTATTCTTGCCATATATACAACTTGTATATTACATCATTGATATTCTTATATCATTAATCGTTGCTCTTAACAAAACCGTTGACTTGTCTATCAATTAGTTAAAGTGATTAATCGTTCGATTGCTCCAGTACTTTCTTTATCGCTGCCATTCATTATCGGTTTGGAATTCTGAAGATGTAAGTTTGCAAATCTTAGAGTAATCCCTTGTCGACATCCTTCTATCTGCTGTAGCAATCATTTCTCTTCATTGCTCTTGGATCTATTAGCTGCCATATTACAGTGTGATCAACATCTCAACTCTGACATATACTAGTCTATATATCTTATTTCTGATTAGACTCATTAGGCAAATTTGTAATTGTTGTCTTCTTATAAGTTTGTCACCATTATGTTTATCAATATAAACATATTGACGACCTTCAACATTAAACTTAGACAATGAATTCCTTCCATAATAGCTTTGACATCAATGACAATATTTCCAACAGTAATGTCCCCATTTTTATGCCATCTTGTTCTACGAATGTTGGCTAGTTTTTGGGGTTTTCTTTAGGTTTTCAGGTGTGTGGGAAGTGTTCCAATGTTTTTGGAGAGCTTGAGTTAAAGATTCTTGGTTTTTGACAACAATTCTTGTGTCAGTTGGTGACAACGCTCTTTATAGCGTTTTGGGATTTTTTAGATCTTTTTGGGTTTGTTCTCCTCAGCCCTTGGAAAACACTGCTATTTATAGCAAGTACTCATCTACTATCAATTTTCCTGGGTTTGTTGTCCTCGGTCCTTCTTGTCACAAAAACTTGCACCCTTGTTGAGCTATCAACTCAACAACCTCGTGAAACATGGAAACAACCCCGAAGTGTGGGACCTTGCGCAAGGGGGTTGAATCTCCGGAGAAGGCCAGCTTCCTTCTCAATCCAAGTGCAGGTATTGAACCAACTCAACACTTCAAATTTACTTCTAAGCCTATCCTAATAGCTTGCAGAGGAAAAGGGAAGAGAGAAATGCTTAAAATGAAAGGACGTGATGCACCAAGATAAGAGATGTTTCTCTCCCCACCCGAAATGACACAAAAAATCAACTGAAATACCCAAGAGATGCACAAGCTTTAGTTGCATGAATGACCCCAATGCATGTATGGAGGTTAGAACTTGCTGAATGCCAAGAGGGGAGAAAGTTTCCCACAAGTCACACTCAGAAATAAATTAACACAACATATATGAGAGAAGAGCCACAAAACATACACCTATGATGATGGTAAAGAAACATACACAACATGCATAAGTTGAAGGAAGGCAAGAATGATAATTTCAATTCATTCAAAGACCAATGGCCAAACTTACAGTTGTAGAAATGCAAGATATACAAGTCTTTAAGAGAAGTGAAAAGCATAGAATTGCTCAAGCTAGCAGGGAGAGAACCCTTTACAATGAGACCTAGCAGCTTTATATAGAAAACTGGTTGCAAGAGTTGTTGGAGAATTAAAAGCCTTGAGTGTTGATCACGCCATCTGGAAGTGTTGCAAGCCGGAAGGAAGTTGGGAAGACTTCGGAAACACAGGTTACCGAAGTTGGCAAGACTTGGGCTTGGAATTCAGAACTTCGGGATTCTGGAGTTTCGGGGGTTGAGGACTTAGAAACTTCGGAACCTCAGGGTTTCGGAGTTCCGGGAAAGAGAAGAGGAGACTAAGGAAAGGAACTTCGGAACCTTGGGGTTCCGGAGTTCCAGGGAAGAGAAGAAGAGGCTAAAAAAGGAACTTCGGAACCTCGGGGTTCTGGAGTTCCGAGGAAGAGAAGAAGAGGCAAAGGAAGGAACTTCGGAACCTTGGGGTTCCGGAGTTCTGAGGAAGAGAAGAAGAGGCAAAGGAAGGAACTTCAGAACCTCGGGGTTTCGGAGTTTTGAGGAAGAGAAGAAGAGGCAAAGGAAGGAACCTCGAAACCTCGGGGTCACGGAGTTCCGACAAGACAACACTTCACACCTCATAATTCCATTGCTTTCTCCTTGATCCAACTGGGGCAGCGCTGGTCAATGGAACATATCTCTGATCGGTTCTCACTGATGGACCAAGGGTGTCATAAAATGACAACAGTCCTCAAAGAACACTGCTACTTATAGTACGTTTTTCATCTGGCACCGATCTTTCTATTTTTTAGGGTTGGTTCTCCTTAGTACTTAGAGAACATTATTTATAGTAAGTTCTTGTGTTGGCACCAGTCATCACCTTTCGGATTAGTTATGTTCTAACATGATTGATTTTCCATTTTTGGTGTCTTGGCAAGTCCCTATAAGGTGATGGATATTATTTTAATATTTGAACTAAATTAACAAAGTGACATTTAATCATTCACTTTAGTGTTTAAACTTTAAATATAAAAGTGTTATGTTTTGACCCCCAAAGTTGAACATGTAGGTGATGTGGGGGGGAGACTTAAGTTGTTTCTTAAAATATATTGAGAGCTTTTACAGGGAAAATAAAATATTTGAATTTTAAAAGTGCCCTAATTCCCTCCAAACTCTATATATTTGGACTTTTGGCTCTTATTTCTTCATTAAAAGATGTTGCACACAAAACAAGATGTCGCTGGAATGAACAAAGTTCTCTGAGAATTGATTGAAGATGGAAACCCTTGTCAAATACACTAATTTCGGTGATGAAAGATCCTCCCTAGCTGGTTTGTTATTTTCACACAAGAAATGCATTGTATTTCATAGATTTTCTAGAAGCGGGGTTTGAAGGCAATAAAAATACTCAAGATATTTTGATTGTTGATTTCTAGGTTTGCTTCTAGATTCATTCTTTGGTGTTTGCAGAGATTTTGTGGTGTTTTTTTGGAGATGTTTTAGGTGTTCTCTTTTCTAGCCATGTAATTGGGGTTTTCAGAAGATGCCCTAGTTGTAGAGTCTCCTTTTAACATCAAAAAATGAAGCTGGAAAAGGTTTAAATTTGCGGGTGATTGATCATATTGATTTCATAAGTCTTTGACTGAGTTTGGAAGCTTATTGGTGAAAATATGTGTATTGGAGGGATGAACTAAGCCTTGTGGGTGATCGTTGTTAAGTGTTCCCTTGCTGACTGAGGCTACAGTAGTATATTATCAGCTCAGAATATTCACTCAGACCTGCTGGACAGTCATGTAGCAGTGCTTTTTTCGGCTTACATGAGTGTTGGGTTAATATGTGAAGGGAGATGATGAATGGATGATTATGCATGCTAAAAGGGCGAATCTAAAAAATTTCTTTATGCTGTTATGACTCTAACAGTTCACAAACAGATCTAATAAGTGACTGAAACTGTATGACACAGTTATCTTTTGATTGGACTTGATGTTTTTAAAGGCTACCTGGAGTTGCTGGGTGAGCTGGTTGCTGATCTATGCTCTAAGGAGGTGTCAAGAAGAAGTTTCCTTCGCTGTTGGGTGATATACCTGAATAATCAGTCAATATCAATGTGAAAAAGAAGTCATTTTCAGACCTGCTATGGAGCTTGTAATGACAGTTCTGAGGTATTTAACGTTTGAGTTCATGAAACTATGCATTTTATGTAATGAACTCTCTATTTTAAGGTGAATACATTAGCAAACTTGTAATTGCAGCCTTTACATGTTGAATAATGTTTTATCAGACTTATAACAGCAGCATAATATCAAATGCATGTCCTTGTTGAGTTATAAGTCAAACATTTTCAAAAAAAATGAAGGGGAGTTATTACATAGATCAAAGAAGTCTTCACACTCAAAATACTCCATCTTTGTGATCCTATCAATCAACTCATCTAGATTCACTAATCTAGCAAAACTTTAACTTCTCCATACAACAACTTTTCCTCTCCTTAGTGTAAATTGAACTCTTTAGCTAGCCCTTGATCCTCTTCCTTGGTTCACTCCAAATCACTAGGGTCTTTCTTGCCAAATCCTCTGTGGCAATCTTCCATGGCATTATTCACAACATTTCTATAATCTTGTCCAATCACCATGCCATATTGCTGACTTCAGCTCAGCCCCTACCAACAACTCTTTTAAGAAACATTGTCAACTATCGTTCAAACAATTTTTGTGAGTGAAAGTACTAGTCACACCAAGCACAAATTGAGCTTTAGGAATTTTCAAAAATCTTCATTGTGTTGTCCATGTTTTTGTATTCACAAAATTGGACAACCCCTTTGAAATTTTTATTCAAAATTAAAAAATTTATTCTCAGGCACGCTTCCCAAGGAAAAAATTGCTTCTTTCTGAACTAGACTAATCTTCGGTTCATCCTTGATCCATGTTTCAAATTTCATCGTGTTCCGAGTTCGTTTGCAATGTCTTTCCTTCAAATTCGGGTTTTTTCCTCTTGACTGCGACTGGAAAATTTTCCTTCTTTTGCAAGTTAAGAGTATTCTTTTGTTTTTAAGTTGTGGGGGTTTTTTCTAGCAATTACAAGTGATCTTTATAAAAGACTTGTAACTTGTAACTTGCTTTTTGTTTTCTATTTCCCTTTTTGTCTTTTAAGTTGTTTTGTAGGAACTTTTTTGACAAATTGCAAGTGAATTTAAAATTACAAGTTAATGAGAACTTGTAAGTTCTCATAAAAGTTCCTACTTTTTTTTATTTTAAACTTGTAATAGGGATTTTAAAACCCTATTACAAGTCTTTATGTGCTTTCCTTTTTAAAGTTTTGTGCTTTTCTCTTCTAGAAACCCGATTTTGCTAAATTGAAGGAAAGTAAGGTTTTTTTTAGCATGTAAAAGGGTTTTTAAAACCCGATTGCATCTTTGTGAGAGGAATTTTTTGCTTGTAGTCCGATGTGAGGAACCCGACCTGCGTTTTTGTCTCCAAGAAACCTGTTTTTCTTGGCATTTCTTTTGAATCCGAGTTGCAAGGAAGTGGGTGTTGAATGCAAGAGGCATGGGAGACATTTTCTCCTCCATTTGCTGGTTCGTTTTGCCACGTTTTTGCCTCTCCATTCAACGTGGGAGTTAGGTGTTTTGGATCCCTTCCTTCCAATGTGGAGATCAATACGCTTAGTGCGTTTTGTTTTTGGACTCTCCTCTTCATGCAATTTTTGGTGCTTGGAAGTTGAATACAAATCCGTTTTTGGATGCATAAGGTTTTCAGCGTGTTTGCCTTCTTCCCCTATTTTTTGAGCTTTTCAGTTTATCCCAAGCTCATTCTTCTTTGCTAAGGGCATTTTGATCAAGCAAGGTATGTATTTTCAGTTTTGTTTTTGCTTTCTTTTGATTGTTTTTAGATTCTTGCTTGATCATGCTTTGTAAATAATTTGTTCTTGCTTGAATTCGGTTTTGTAAGAGTTCTTCCCAAATTTACTAAGTCCTTGAATGCAATTTGTAGATTGCATTGTCTTTTTCCCCCTTTCTATTTTTCCTATTTACTTGCAATTGGGTTTTTAAAATCCGATTACAAGTAATTGTGATATGTTGGTCTTCCTCTTTGGTTGAAAAGAGTTAACATTCTTTTGCCAAAATTGCAATGTTGAAAGTTGTTATGAAACTTATCCACTCAAAATCGGGTTTTATAAATCTGGTTGCAAGAGCTCTTCCCATTTTACATGTGATCAAGATGAAAATATTCTTCTATATCCATTCGTGGTCATCCAAGGTTACTATCTTTGGTCATAAGCTTCATTTCCATCATTTCCCTCGTGTCAAAATCCTATTCGTACCATTCATCACATTTTCATCCATTTTTCCCATTAAGTCTACTTGCAATCGGGATTTTAAAACCCAACTGCAATTACGTCTTCACAAGAGTTTTCCCCCTTTTCCATACTTACAATATGTCTTCCAAGATCTGAAATTGGTCAAGAGTCAAGTCTTTAAAGCCTCTTGTTTGTTCATCACTCCTTCCCCAAGAGCTTTAGCATT
This sequence comes from Cryptomeria japonica, assembly GCF_030272615.1. Lineage (NCBI taxonomy): Eukaryota > Viridiplantae > Streptophyta > Pinopsida > Cupressales > Cupressaceae > Cryptomeria > Cryptomeria japonica. Next base: position 450,568,593 of record NC_081407.1, on the reverse strand, counting down.
AGGGTTTGAGTTCTTCCCATTTGAAGAAGATAATATGGCTTTTTCAGCAGATCGTGATGTTGCATTGACACTTTTAGATTTTCATCGCAGCATTACAAAATCTTGTTCAATGACCAATTTGCCAGAACCATCTTCCCAAAAGAAGATGAAGTACAAATATGACAAATATCAGAATGAGATCTCTCCTTCTCAAGTCTCTTCTTCATTGGATGAGATTAAGGATATAGAAATCAGACATGTAGATATGTCCTTAAGAGGATTAAAAATCCTGTGGATCACAACATGCACGCTTGCTGGATAGTTTTGACGTGTCTGAAATCGCATTGCTACGGTTCCATCCGGCCAACGCAGAATAGAATGATCTCGCTGAGTATACTATCCTCTCTTGAGATAAGGAAATCCCTAATGCTGTTCCTGTTGATCAAAGGGGATGACCTCAAGGTTTTGATTGTCAGGTCTTGACTATAGGATTATTCAGTGGTTGATGTGATGTGCTGGGAGCACAAGGGGTCTTACGTTTTGCAACAAGGTGGTTTGCTGTGATTCTCAAACTACGAAATAAAATCAAAAGGGAAGGGATAGGAGATCTAAAACTAACAACACGGGTATGCAGGTAGACGTATTCAACTTAACCAATTCCTGCTTGGCCAGAATAGCTCACAACCTTGCAGGAACGGTGCAATCTTCAAGGGAACTTGGAAGATTTTCAGACTGCAAACACACGGCTAGGCACCCAATTTTGGCGCAGCTCAGACGGACACCTGCAATTGAACTAAGCACAATCAAAGGCTCAGGTTAACCATACGAAAGGATACACAATTAGTATATCCTCAATGGTATGAGCCTGAATCTATCAAATACCTGCACACCCAAAACAAAAAGATCTATCTAAAATGCTGAAAGAAACCATGCAAACAGGATGAAAACAAGACAATAAACACCAAATCAATGTCTATATATTGATTTCAGCTGCCTATTACAACAATTTCTGCAGCATCCCTATGCTACTGCTAAGATCTAACCTATTCTAACTTCTAAAATCTAACTCTCTCACCAGAGTCTAACTATCTAACAAAAATCTCTAACCCTTTACAAAAGAAAGGCTTCTGCCTTTTATAGATTTTACAATACGAACCAAAGGCTAGGATTAATTGCATCCAAGGGTCCTGATCTGCCTTCCAGAAACTAGCAGCCTTAACCCATGCCCATTAAATTCTCACCCATCCATTCAACCACAATTCCAACTACTTGCCACTATTTGGCTTTAATTCGGTCAATCTGACAGTTGGACATAACTGTCCACAAAATATCTTACGTGGGACCCACAGGCAGTTTTAAAACAGTTTCAGTTTTTAAAACTGAATTCCTGGAATTAAATCCAACTTGTGAACTTTTCTTGAGAACGCATGATTGTTGTACTCGAAGTGTTCTTTGGTCTTTGGTCCCGGTGGTGAACTTCATCTTTGTTCGGCGGCACAGTTCCCAATACTTCATCGCTTTGATCCCGCACTGCATCTTTTTCAGCTCTCAGTGCCTAGCTCTATCGTTTCAGGCCTTTTTCCTAGTTCCTTCTGAAGACGTTCCGTGGCCTGCAAACAATCAACCTTACTTCAATAAATCAATTTGAAAAATTAATTAATTTAATTAATCAAACATTAAATTTCTAAATGTCTGGCTTACTCTCGGTGAAGCTCTTTGTGAGATGTATCTTGAAACCCGATCTTTAATTTGCTCTCTTGAACGAAATTCAGGCGAATCAAACCTTTGAGAGATTTTGTTTTATTTAAGTGTTAATGCCCACTTAGCCTTTCGGGCCCTTTGAAAGCTTTTTGCGAGATTATCATCTTGGCCATGTAGTGATATGAGCAAACTTTGTTTTAAGTTGAACGTCCTTAGGCAAACTTCGGGCCTTTGGGGGGCGATTTCAAACTTCGGCGATTTAATACCTTTTGCAAATTTTAAACTTTTTGCACTTTTCCCTTGGAATGCAATTTTCGGCATTTTGAGGGGTTTTGAAAACTTTTCAACTTTTCGCCATTTCTCTCCATAATATGCTTTTCGGTGATTTCAGGGGTTTTGCAAACTTTTCTAACTTTCCGCACTTTACCTCAACTTCGGGTTTTGGAGGCACTTTGCAAACTTTAAACTTTTTCTTCCTTAGATGGCGAATTTCGGGATCATAACGTGGTTTGCAAACTCTGAAATCGCGCTCTTAATGCGAACTTCGGCAAATGGAGAGGATTTGAAAACTTTATAAACTTTTGGTACTTACCCTTTAGATCGCGACTTTCGGCGTTTGGAGAGCTTTTTAAAACTTTTCAAAAAATAGCGACTTACCTCTTGGAATGCGATTTTCGGGGTTTGGAGGAGGTTTGAAAACTTCTTGAAAACTTCGTGACTTTACCCTCTTTAGTGAATTTCGGAGAATGAGGGGGTTTTGAAAACTTTAAAAAACTTTCGTGATTTTCTACTTTACCGAACTTCGGCGTTTTGGAGTGATTGCAAGGTTTTAGAACTCTATATTTCGCGCAATTATGCCAAACTTCGAGATTTTGGATGGTTTTTCAAACTTTAAAAAAAAATTCGCCCTTTTGCCTTTGTTGAAACCTCGGCGATTTTAACACTTATGCAAACTTCGGCAAATGAGAGGCTTTTTCAAACTCCAAACATTGCGATTTTGCCTTTCCACACATCGCGAACTTCGGAGGTTTTGCATCCCTCTGCAAACTTTACAAAACTTTGCGATTTACCCTCTAGATCGCGAATTTCGGCGATCTCAGCCACTTTGCAAACTTTAACTCTTAGCACTTTACGCCTCAATTCACGAACTTCGGCGAAATAGAGTCCTTTGAAAACTTCGGGGGTTTAGAGCATTTTGCAAGCTCGGCCTGGGAGGTCATTTTGCAAGTTTCGGGTGGATTGGAGGGTTTCGCGAGTTTAGGAAAGCCTTGAACGATTTGATTTTTAGCCATAGCAAACTCGGGTGATTTGGCTTTGAGGTATGAAAGGTATTTGCAGAAGCATCCATTTCTCTCGCACAGGCAAACAAAAAAAAAATGGGGTCCCCTATCAACGGACGAGGTTGGGTGTGCAAGCACAACAGATAGTCATATTCATCTTGCCTACTCCTTCCCAGTGGCTGCCCTAGAGCTGGAATTTGTTCTTGCTTGTGCCACTCACTTTGGTTGAGAGACCAAATCCATTAGAGATGATGATGGAGAGGTTGTTATCCACCTTGATGCTGAAAACATTGAGAAGATTTTCAAAATGCCTACAACACCTATTTATGTAGAGATTTCAAAAGAAAGTGCAGCGGAATACTTTATGAAGAGGGAGAAGGAATGCAAGCGTCATATCAACAAGTGGACTCAGGAACCACGAACCTGTCTTACCCGGTGGGTTAAGTTGTTTCGCTGTGACTTCAAAGGAGAGATTGGCAATTACTCTTTTGAGTAGGATCATGGGTTTAGAGCATTCTAATGTCTTTGAACCATGGATGTACCAGTTCATTGTACTCATCAAACAGTCCCAACACATCTTTTGGGGTGAAATCATTAGTGATGCTTTATGTGAGCAGCTTGCCAAAGTTCCTACCACTTTGACCTTCTACATGAATTCATATTTGGTGTATATAGCAGCATCACTCAGACATTTCCATGGTCTTTCTACCAAGGGCAATCGCTCACTTGTGCCTGTGTGGGATTATTATGATCAGCTACCTTTGAGACCTAGTAGATTGCATTATAGGAGAGTTCAAAACGCTTTCTATGGTCACTACATGTGTTTATTTGATAAAACACTGAAGAATAGAAGGGTGTCAGATGCTGCATGGAAGAGAGTTAATGAATATGGTTGTCTTTTCCTTCAATTCCCAACTTTTAATTATATAAGAGTTGGATGCTACAGCGGACAGTCCTATATGCTTCCAAGATACCCAACCGATAAGATTATTCTTATGGAATTGGGAAGACGACTCATGGCAGTTCATGCACAACAATCTATTCGACATAAGGTTGGAATGGGGATATCTTCAAGTAACCCATTGCAGATTGGTCGATATTCTCTCATGACGTCTACAAAGGCTAAGGCCATGGAGACCGAGATGCAGGAGATCAAGCTTAAAAGGTTCAAAGCAAGGGCAGATTTTGATTACCCGGGCATGAAAAAAAGAATTAAAAGATCTTTCACACATGTGCATCGCATAGAGGATATTTGGGTTGATCTTCGTACAAAAGAGGAGATTCGTAGAATGGACTATTTCAAGCTCGCACTTGAGCAAATTGTTGACTTGAACCCGGTGAACATTCCTGAAGGAATGATTGATGATGGAAATGTACTTGATTCCGAGAATGTTGAAAAAAGAATTGACGAAGCACCACTTCCATCAATTCAATGGTCACACAAGGAATGTACCTCTATCCTAGATAGATTTCAGCCTGTTTTGGCGAACACCAATGATTGGCTCAAAAGCAATGGTGTTAGACTCATCAAGATTAAGATTGGTAAAGAAGATGATTCTACAGTGCCTGTCAAATGCAAGTGTGAAATCACAATTGACAACAAGGAGGGTGCATCATCTTCTAGTACAAGAATCAAGTTGAGAGTTAGCAGAGCAATGGTACTTCCTCCTAAAGAAGTAACAGTTCGAGAGATAGAGAAACCTAAGCTTCATATTCAGGTTATTGATTCTGAAGATCCAGAGGAAGAACAACAAAAGATGATGCTCCTAGGTCCACAACTTCGGAGTCACCTCATGAAGTTCCTCCTCAAATCCCTTTGGATTTACCTATGTCTCCTTTTGACACATATGTGGATTCTTTTTCCACCATCCACATTGCTTTTGTTCCATTGAGTGTGTATGCTTAGAGTGTCATTCCAATTTCAGCATCAGAGCCATCTCTTGATCACCCACAGGAGGATTTGTTGAATATCTTTGAGGATAATCCTACATGTCTCTTTGTCTGGCTTGTCATTGTCAGAGATTGATAGTTCTACTTCCAGTTTCGACAAGTTCATGATGCAGTCGTCACATCCTTTGGTTACCAAGCGGGCAATAGTTGTTGTTCAAACAGAAACTTCTCCTAGGGTGACAACTATAGTTCAAACAGGACCTTCTTCTTCATCACCTCTAGCTGTTTCTGAGACGGATTCAATGGCTTTACCTCCATTGCTAAGCTCTTTCACTCCTAAAAGAAAGAAGCAGGAAATTTCTCCTGATATCTTTGATTTTTAGTAGCTTAAACAATCCAAACCCAACGCTGCTAAAAGAGCTAAGACAGTTTCAAGAGTGACAGTTGATAGCAACGAGATGAAAGTTGCAGAATTTGTTGAACCAATTGTGGATAAGCCGCATGAAGAGAAGCAAGCTTCTAACTACAAAATCACAAGGGTGGAACTGGGTAAACAAACACATGCAGTTGTCATGCATGATGCTCAGCATTCGGTGACTTCATTGGTGCAACGGTATGATGAACTCCTGACGAAGAAAGACAAGACGGAAGAGGGGAATTTGCATCTTATCTCAGTAATTCAGAGAATCACCAAGTTTTCCGAAGAAGGGACCAATCCTTCAACTTCTTTCAATGCAAAAGAATCAGTCCGAGAAGTTGAACGAGCTGCTTTGAAAGTGCAAGCACTGGATTCTTGGGTAGATCAAATTTTTGATCTATGTGCTCAGGTCTTGAAGGAAGTATTCCAGGTAATGGTCAAGGTGGAAATGACCAAGGGGAAACTGAACCAGACTTCTGAAATTTTCAAACAAAATGTGGAAAAGGTTGAAAGCAACTTGAAAGTTTGGCACAAGATGCCACATGAAAAGCTGAATGTTTTACAAGAAAATGGCATCATTCTTACTAGAACCATGTATTTGGAATTTGGAGAACTTCTAGAGAATAAATCCCTTGTTCTGAAAGCACTCATTGAAGAAATTGATGATGCCTTGAGATTGTGCATGGAAATGATGCAAGATATTGTTTCTCATTGTGAGAAAGTTTCTTGTAAGATTGTAAATCAGGATGGGGAGTTGTTGTCAGAAGAAGATGTTCTCTCAGATTTGAGAAGAAAGATTCATCAGGAGTGGGAAGATGAACAGTTTTCAGTTGCATCAATTCAAGCTTTGGTGAAATACCATATCTTTTTGCAGGAAATTCAAGCCACTCTTGGGAAGCATAGTCTTAAGATTCTTAGTTGCTGTGATGTTGTTATCAAAACGGTTATTGTTGCTAAGAATACCCATGAGCCAAATCTTGATGAGTTGCAAGGAATTATCCAGAAGTTTGAAGGATATATGGCCAAGCATGCTGCTATATAAGTGTTTTGGACACTTAGTTTTAAATTCAGAATTGTAGTTTTCCATTCGACAAGTTTACTTGTAAAAACAATTTTGTAATTGCAAGTTAATTCATCACTTGCACTTTTGTAATTACAAGTAAGTTGATTACAAGTCAATTTAGAATAGGACTTGTAATTCTTAATAAGTCTTAGTTAGTTGTTGAATGGGTCCAGGTTAGTAGGAATCCTCCCTTCTTTTTCTCAAGACTCCTTTCCTATCAATGCTTGAAGGGGTCTATTGTAATTTTTATCTTTAAGAAAGCAAGCAAACTTTGCTAAAATTTACAGCAAGAAAGACTTTGTGCATGTGTAAGTTGAAGTTGAAAGGAATAGAAGAAAATCATTCAAAGATTTAAACTTTGTGTTGAATCCCTTGAGTTTTGTATTCAATATTGCCCTTCTTGCATGTGAATCTTGAGAGCTTAATCAAATTTGGATTGCAGACTTTGTGCTGCAAAAATTGGAGATTAATATAGATTAAAGTAAAGTTCTTATTGAGGGAGGTTGTAGAACTTTGTGTCTACACTTGTTCTTGAAAGAAGTTAGAGTAGAAATTGATTTTGTGTTAATAAATAGCTGTGAGACTTTGAGTTCACGCTAGTTCTTGTTGTCTTGTGTTAAAAGTGAAAATATATTTCAGACCTTGTGCTATTGTGTCTTGTACTTGTTCTTATTATCACGAAAGGGTAGATAGGATTTTAGATATTCAAGACTTTGTGCTTGATATTGTTCTCATGTCCCGAAAGAAGTGACGGAAGTCTTTGTGCTTTCAAGAAACTTTATTTCCTTTCTCTCACTTTGTTTTATAAATTGTTGCTGCTGTTTATTGCTATTACTTTTCTGTGAAGAGAAAAGAATATAGTTTTTATTGAAAGAAGAAGAAAGACTGTTGTCTCACCCATTTTAGTTTTAGTTTAGTTTGTAGATAGGGGGAGCCTCCCCTAAATTAGGAGAGTATCATACTCACACACTGTGGCTGAAAACACAATTTTGCACATCCCCCAGGTGTACAAAATTTTCAACCAACACATTGTTCATTGAAGTGCACTTCACTCTCCTACTAGTTGACACAAAGCAAGGTCTGTGAATCCAACTAAGGACTGTAAAACTAAGCAATAATCTTAACACAAAATTACACATGAAGATGCAAGGAAAAGAAAAGATCTTTATTGATTTCTAAAATTCAAAATGTAAGAAAGGACAAAACAGAGAATTATAACAATACCAAATGATCTCCTTCAATACTGAAAGATATGAAATTCCAAGATATGAAGATAATTCACAATGCAATAAAAGATGCGTACTTATAGACATCTAGGTTTAAAGTAGAACCCATTACAATATCCCAAGGATTAGGACGACCCTATCAGGTTGGTGTGCTATAGAAATTTTAACATATCTGCCCAAGGTGGATCAATACAAGTGTGGATTCTTCAAGGCATGTTAGGGACTATAGGTGTCAATTGGGATCCAAGTCTTCTGTTGTACAATAGTCTCCCATGACTTGGCATGATGCCATATAAAGAAAGATATGAGTATGAAAATCATACTACTCACAATCAAATATTTCGTCCTCTCAAGTAAAACTTTCAATAGTTGTGGAAACTTTAGGGCTAGCCAGTTCGAATGATAAGACAAATATATCTAAACCTATAGAAGTCCCTTATGTTCTTTGAGTGTAAAATATAATCATGCTACTACCACACAACTAAAATTGTTAACATAAGGAGAAAGATTCAATAAGATCCTTCTTTGAATAAGTGCAGTAAGAATGCAAAATCCCTTATTGCTAACGTATAACAATCTGAAAGACTTAAAAAATTCCTATGAAAGTGCAAATTTTATCTCTAGATGCAAGACAAAACCCTCCAAAAATAGAGATAACAAGGAAAATAGCACAAAATTTATTTGGTTGATCCAGAATTATAGATGGCCAGACATGCTCCTAAATCATATCACTTCAAGTAATAGGTGCTAAGGTCATTGTGGTTGAGGATCACTTTTGCAAATGGAGCCTAAGGGAGGTATTGGAGATTAGCAAGCATGTGCATAACATAAACAAGGATCATGCCTTAGGCTTAATTCAAACTTAAACACCCATTATCATTAAAACAAAGATAATCTTCTCATCTTAGAAGACTGAACCTCTAACCTATGCAATTAGCTAGTTGTAACTAACTTATTTGAATTTATGCATCTAATTTCATTTATTAGTTTCAACTACATGTGGCCTGTTTTGCATATTGTCCTTGAATAGTGTTATACAGAGTTGCAAGGAGATGCATCTGCAACCACTTAGAATGCATCTTTGAAACTAGGATATATTTCCTATCTCCAGTATGGGTTTGGAGATGTCCCCAGTTGCAAGAGATCTCTCAACTAAGTCTCCTACCATTTGCCAATTCAAAAATCCTAAAACAATGGCATCCCAAAAAAGCATAAAATTTAAAAAAATGAAAAAGCAAAGCCATGAAATGCATTACATTGACTCTCTTAATCACATCAAATGAGGGAAATGAGTGGTAGAAAACTTCCATGGAACCGTGTGATGGTTTTCACGAGATTCAAAATCTATTTTAATAGTTGTGACTCACTATAATATGTTAATAGAGTTGCCTAATTTTCTTCCACTAGACCCATAGCTAATAGCACTACAATGTTTGACAATAAACTATAAAGAAGACAGTATTTCATTAATGAAAAATCTCTAGTCCAAGAAGCCTCATGGATCACTATTGAACCTATAGAACTTCTAAACCTATTAACAATTGCCCTACATCATCAAACAATAATCTTTTTAGTTTTCCTCTTGTTGAACTTGACATACATACATACATACATATGTACACACATACACAGGTGTGTGTGTGTGTGTATCTGTATGTGTATCCATATGTGTGTATGTATATGTATGTGTATTTGTATGTGTATGTGTATGTGTATCTGTATGTATATATGTATGTGTATATGTATATGTGTATATGTGTATATGTGTGTGTATCAAACAATAATCTTTTTCATTTTCCTCTTGTATATATATGCATCTTGCAGTACCTGTCTCCTACTTTTTCTAAAAAATTGTGTACTTTTATAGTTCTCCCATACCGGTACTAGTCTCCTAGGAACTATGATGTTATCTATATAAAGAACTCTATTTTGCATTCCTATCATACCATTTGCATCCCAATGACTTCAAATCCCTTATCTTTGTTTTATAAAAATTGTACCCATCTCCTACTAATTCCAAAAAATGGCGTACTTTTACTATTCTCCCATACCAGTACCAATCTCCTGGGAACTATGATGTTATCTATATAAAGAACTTTATTTTGCAATGCTATCATATCATATCATTTACATCCCAATGACTTCAAATCCATTATCATTGATTTGTGAAATTTTTTTGCTTCTTATAATCCGTTGCGGGAGCCTTTAATCTCTAATAATGTTTATTATATACATAGATAGAACAAAAGCACTGAAACCACATACAATTTGACAAAAAAAATTTATTAAATTCAGAATTCAGAAATTGACTTTTTAATCCAAGCATCTGCTCTATAATATATTGGGCCAATCGCAGAGAGTTATTTTATCATGCATTCTTAGTTCTTGCTACTAAGTAATATTGTATTTTTATTTGGTAAATTTTAATCCTTTTAACTGAATTATTAAAGGTACCATACAAACTCAAATCACAATGGCTACATCCAACTGTGTCTCCACCTCCAAAATAACTTCAATTTTATCCTATGAGCATCATTTTAATTTTGCTACCAGAAATATGAAATATCTTCAATTACTTACGCAGTTGTGGGTGTAACAATGACATTTGCATTTTTGAAAATCTCCATATGATAATACATTTGTCGATATCTGCACACAAATTAAAATTAATAATATGAATATTATGTAGTTGATTCCACTCAAACTATGGTTCACGCAATTGGTCAAACTGAAAGTTCAATTTAAATCCAGACATAATGTCTTGAAGATTTACCAAACAAGAATGCAATTATGCATGCAGGTTGGAGAATTGATACATTTTAAGAATATATTTATACAATATTCCAGTTCAAGAATGGAGATAAAAAATTTAAAACGGTAGCATCAATTCACAATCAAAATATGCAATAGAAAATTCAGATTTCAGTCCTCAAAGTTTTGTATTCTCATATGATAAAAATATTTTTGAGGAAATACAACACAATACTCAGAAGACATAGAGCATTAAAAATTCACAAGCAGATTACTTTAAAGAAACAAGAGTCAGTGGTGTTGATTGGTAATTTCTAACCTACAAAATAACTTCCTGGATAAAAATAACCCATATAGCCTTGTAGAGGAGATTATGAATGGTAAAATTAGCATCATGTTCCTTAAGTAATGTGAAAATTGAGTACATAACGTAAACAAGCAAAATCAATCAATTTAATTTCATGCTTTTGTCAATACACTAAGTGAAAAGAGCATTCTAATTTTATTACACATAATTTTAGAAAATAGTGTTTTCAAAACATGACATTGGCTTTTTTGCCACATTTTGGGTCTATTTGTTTCGGGTTCAAACATCACTCCCCAGTTACTTAGAACCTATTCCTTCTATGATTTTGCCTTGTAGCTTCTTGTTTCTTTTAGAAGTTGGCCCTTCATTTTGGCTCCCTCGTGCTATGATTTTCCTTATACTTGTTCTATTGACCTACTTTGATTACTCACAAACATAACTATGATTTCTTTCTTTCTCAGACTGAGCTTTTTTGATGGCAACTAGGATTGTTCTGCACATCCAATTTCATATGTAACTCTGTTCTCTTCTCTTAATTCATGCTTAGACAGATTTTGTAGTGCCCACCAAAATTTCCTCATGCTCCTTGCCTCCTCAACTATGTACCATGACTTGTAAAATATTGCTATATTTGATACTCTTATTGCAAAAAAAACTTCAAGCCCGTCTTTCAAAATTGACTTACATTATTTCTCATTCAATAAGTTACCAGCCTAATTTGTAGTGGAGAGCAACTTGTCTGCATTTCAGTTCCAGGCTCTAGGGTCAGCACAATTGTTTCTTTCCTGTATTGCTATGTACTTGATTAAAAATTGCAGCCGTTCATTTGAGTACATATCAGCTATGAAATTGACATCTTGGAAACATAAAATGTCCCAAACTAGGTTTTTGCAAAACGGATTTGATTTTCTGCACATTTGCAATCAGAAATTTGAGGTAAAATTCAATATACTTTTTGGATGTCAAAATCAAATGGTACTTCAAGATATGGTGCTCAAAGTAAAGTGAAGGTGTTCTCTCATCAGACTTAGTCTTGTGAATGCCACCTGATTAGAAATCATTGTTTTGCTTGAAAAGACCTTGTTTGAATCAAATTTCATTATATGATCAGGTCAAAGGTGGTAAAGTTTGATTTAGTCTATAATCTAAAGCTAAGTAGTCGAACTTCCTTGCTGGCCGTCCCTTTTTTGGAGGTGTCTCGGATTGTGTGCCACTCCTTGTTGGCATTTTTGGTGTAGTTTTGTGCTCCTATCTTGGTCACCTGGTCCTATCTCTCGTTTGCCTATGTTCACATGTGATTCGGAGTTGTTTGGAGGAGTTGGTGAGCTTTTCAGTGTTGCTGGACTCTCGTTGGTGTGCTGGTATTTTTATATCAGATTTGTCTAACTGTGTTTAGCTTGTAATTCTCTGAGTTTTCAGTGTTCTGTTCATTGATACTTCATTGTACTCATCATTGTAATTGTTAGTTAGTAGTACTAACCTCTATCATTTCTGAAGAATTTCATTGTAATTCCCACTACATAAGTGGAAGAGGTTGGCTTGGCTGCCTTCAGTGTGTGCAATTAGTTTGTAGTTCAGTCCTCCAACTGCATAACCGGTTGAGTGATCTCTGTTTGCAATTGTCCTCCTGCTGCACAAGCGGTTGAGTGATTTATGTTTGTAATTTGTCCTCCCACTGCATAAGCGGTTGAGTTGAGTTTGTTTAGTAATAAGTCCTCCCGCTGAAATATCGCGGTAGAGTGATTTGTGCTTGTGTGTGTTCTTGTTTACCTGGTTGGTTTACGCCAAGTTTCCTTGTTTCACCCGTTGGAAAGTGGAAGGGGTTGGCTTGCCGCCTAGTATTGTAATCAACATTTTAGATTTTGCATCTAACGATCTCCTGTCACTGTATGCTCTCATCCAGAGTTCCCAAACTCGCCACGAGTCAGGCGAGTTTGCCGAGTTGGCGAGTTGAGCCAAGCTCGGTGAGTTTTGCTGACTCAGGACTCGGACTCGGCCTCGGCCGACGGAATGTTCAAATTTTGATTTTAAAAAACAAAAAAATAAAAGCTTTTTGACAAGTTTTTTTTTTAATTTCTCTTTTATTTAACCCTAAAAGGTCTTCTAATCACTAGTTGTGAGAAGAAGAGAGGAAAAGTGAGAGAGAGGAAGGAAAACAAGAGGCCACAGGTTTGCAACCAGCAGGGAAGAAGAGCATCAAGGAAACCACAAATCACATTGGGGAGGCCATAGGCTTGCATTGAGAGCATCAAGGAGTCCATAGCAAGACTTCTCAACTCATTTGAAAGAGGTAAGTGTTAAACTTTGTAGATTTTGTTGGTTTAAACTTTGTAGATTTTGTTGGTTTTTTTAGGTATGTTAATGGATTTTTTTCATTTGTTTGTTAAATTTTTTTAATTTAACAATTAACTTTCCAAATCTTGAATGTTTTTTATTGTTTTAGCTTAGCTTCAATGAGAGAAGTAGAATAATAGCAAAGTGCACACCCTACAATTTTTTAGAAAAAAATTGTAAACATGTATTTACAATTTTTTCTTAAAAAAAAGTAGGGTTTGCTGATTTTTTCTATTAGTTTATAACTTTATTAAATTTTCTCATTGCAGCAACCTTCACATTTAAAAAACATTCATTTTTCACAATGCCTAAAAAGGATGAGGCTTGGAAATATACTGAAGACTTTATTGGCAAACAACAAAATCAAACAAAATGTTTTTTTTGTAAAGAAATTAATTTTGGTGGCATCAATAGATTTAAATACCATATTGCCGACATACCTGGCCATGATATTGAGGTATGTAAAAAACAAACTGCTGAGGCAAAACATTTCTGTTATGTCCAATTAGAAACACATGAACAAGAAAAGTTAACTAAGAAGAGGCAATTGGAAGAGTTAAGTGCTATTGGCTCCCATGCACCCGCATCCACATCCGCAGGCTGTGTTGGAGAGGGTTCTTCCATGCCTCCCTTTCCTCCTAGTGCTTCTGCTAGTGCTAGTGCTTCTACTTCTACTCCTCCTAGTGGCACTATTACCTTTGGCCCTAGAGTTCGGAAATCCAGGTTGGATAGTTATTTTGTGCCATGTAGTACTCCTGAGGCACAACCCTCGCTTGAGAGCATGGGTTGGAACAAGGAGGTTCATGATGCTACAAGAAAACAAATTTGCAATTTTTGGTACTTTTGCAACATTCCATTTATTGCAGCCAGGTAATTCTTTTTGATTTGATTGCTTTAAGTTTAAAAGTAAATTTATAGTTTGAAGTTGAACTCTACTTTGTCTAATCATAATCTATTTGTGACAGGTCTCCTTATGCCAATGATAGATGCCATAACCATTTGTGGTGCAGGGTTTAAAGCCCCTACTGATGCTGAGTTAAGTGGCCCCCTCTTGTTAGAAATGGTTGAGGATATGAAAGTTGAGCTAGAGGACCACTGACAATCTTGGAGCCAAAAGGGTTGCACCATCATGGCAGATGGTTGGACAGATAGGAGGAATAGAACACTACTAAATTTTCTTGTTTCCTATGGAGGTGATTGATCATGATTCATTCTAATTTGTACTTCCCTAAATGCATTGAATAAATTAAATTTTGATTTGTTGAAACTCTATTTTCAGGATCCACCATGTTCTTGAAGTCTATTGATGCTTCCTCACATGTGAAAAATGCCGCATACTTATGTGAGGCTATTGAGGAAGTCATACAAGAGGTGGGGGAAGAAAATGTGGTGCAAGTGGTGACAGATAATGCAACAAGTTATGTTGCTACAGGTAAACTTTGAACTTTTCAAGTCTTGATGGAGAGGCATCTATGATTATTTCAAATTTTCTTGACACATCAAAATTTCTAATTAATTTAAAATTGCTGTAGGTAAACTTTTGATGGAGAGGCACCCAAAAAAAATTTGGTCTCCATGTGCGGCCCATTGCCTTGACCTCATGTTGGCTTGAATGGGTTAAATCAATAGTTGAAAGGGCCAAAAATATCAGCAAGTTTATCTACAATCATGCATTGGTCCTTAGCATTATGAGGCAATACACAAAGCAAAAGGAGTTGGCTCGTCCTGGTATCACGAGGTTTGCCTCAAACTTCCTCACACTTAAATCCTTGATGAAATCAAAGGCGGCTTTGAGGCGTATGTTTGTTGGTGAGGAGTGGACTTCCTCATCCTATACTACGAACATTGCAGGGATAGATGTGGTAAATTGCATTTTTGATGAGCCGGGTTTTTGGTGAGCCGGGTTTTTGGACCCCTTGTGGAGAAATCGTGCAGGTAAATTTATTACAATTTAACATTTAGTAATTTAATTTTAATTTATTAACAATTTAACTTTGCAATTTTGCTTTTTTTTTATTTAATTTGTGACTTAATTGTTTTTGTTTAACATTATGCTATATATACGAGGGTATGGATAGGGCCAAGGAGGCCATTAGGTCCATATATGCAGGAGATGAGGATAAGTATGGCCCCATTTGGGAGATTATTGATAGGAGATGGCAGAACCAGCTTCACAAGCCCATCCATGCAGTAGCCTATTACCTCAATCCAGCATTTCGATTCCGTGATGACTTCAAGGCGGATGAGGAGGTTCTTAGTGGTCTCTATACAGTGGTACAGAAGTTGTGTACTGATGGCATAGCCTCAAGTACAACGCTCCAGCTGATAAATATAATAATCAAGAAGGGGCAATCTTTGCAAGCAGCATGTGCATAGAGGCTTGGATACAATTGCAGCCAGGTAGAAATATATGTAAACTTAAGATTCTTAAGTTTAAGGTTTATGCATTTTAATTTTTGATTTTATAATCTAGCCTTAAAGTTGGAAATTAGTTTGATTTTTTTTTCTTTTCGTTATTTCATATAGATGATGGCAAATGTTTGGGCCCTCAACCCCAAACCTTCAAAAAATTGTCATCCGTATTTTGAGTCAGCCATGCAGTGCTTCTGGATGTGAGCGCAATTGGTCCATGTTCGAGCACATCCACTCGAAGAGGCGTAATAGATTGTCTATGGAGAGGTTGAATGATCTTGTTTTTGTTCATTACAACCCCTGTCTTAGGACTAGACAGATTTTGGACTCTGACTCCTCTGCGATCACTTTAGCGGAGATCAATCCAGAGTCTGAGTGGATCACTGAGTCTACCGATCACGTCTTCACTGAGGAGGACCATGAGTGGGTTGACCAGGCAGACAGACAGGCTGAGGCTATGGCTATGGCAGAGTGTAATGTCCCCTACCTGATTTATTTAAATATACTAAAATTGATGGATTTTCTTCAATAAGTTATTAACAAGTGCTTGTCTATTTTCCTCATTAGCTGATTAATTTCATTATTCATAGTTCTTAATATAGATATCAAACCCTGCTACTACTTCAGTTTTAAGGGAGAAGGGTTTACATATGTTACCAAAGCGCTTAGAGACCAACTACAATAGGTTCCCTCAAAGTTTACAGATCCAAGCCCTTACCTATCTTGGGTCTATACCCTCAAGGCTTATTGGTCACTGATCCCCACCCTATCTTGGGACTTAACCTATTGCTTGGATTTAGACTGCCCCTCTTTGGAACATCTCAATCCCATCTTCTTAAATACGGAAAGTAATAACATGATTTAGACTATAAGTATATATATTTCTTATGTATTATGAATACGTATATGAAATTAAGTATGACTATCATACATATTGCAGTCCATATTAGTATTACTATTAATTCTGCATAAGAACATTATTGGGCTTCATATATTAAGGATACTTATTAAACACATCCCCATGCATACCACCAAGAACAAGGATGTTACTGCCTGTAACTTAATAACAGTTCTGATCTGATCTGATCCATGGTGCTCTTACTAGATGCTTTTGATTCCTTTCCTTTATATCTCTCAATGTGAGGGAGAGGTCACACCTCTTCATCATGTATGCCCTTTGGCAAGAGACACACCCTTTCACCATTCCCTTTGATAGAGTGCAACTCTTCATTATTTTTGCCCTTTGAAAGGGACACAACCTCTCATAATCAGATCTGCACTTATTATTTAAATTAGATCTGCACTTCTCATTTCCAAATTATCCCCCTCTCAAATGAGGTTCTCTTCTCCCTTTTATATCTCATTGTTGAGGGAGTCACAACCTTTCCTTTCATTTCTTTTGACTTTTCATTAACTTAATTAATTTTTAATCAATCATATTTAATTATATTTAATTATTTTATTTTATATTTTAATTTAATTTTAAATATTTTAATTTTATTATTATCATTTATTATTGAATTTTATTTCAAAGTGGGGACATTACACAGAGGAGGATAGAGCACGATCTGGCACAGGGACAACTGATGTTGATCATTGTGGCACCTCACAGGCGGAGATTATGGCTACTCAGTCATCCAGGACCTACCTTAGACGCATTTGTAGGAGGCAGACAGACTACTCTGAGGATGAGGATGAGCTAGAGCCTAAGCCATAGACTTGTTTTTTGTTTACAGTTACATATATGTTTGGGAACATTTGATGTCATGGATTTTATATACATTTGACAACATTTATAACTCTATATATCTATGTTTTCTATTTCCTTCAGCTACAATTTACATTTCTACGCATGTGATGGATGTATGTTTATGTATGTGATCAATTTGGCTTCTATTTGATGATGTTATAGTGTCTTTAAGCTTTATTCAATAATGGGTGCATGAAACAAGTTTTAAATCGTTAAAAATCTCTAAATTTCAAGGGTTTTTTATTTTGCCAAGTCATTGCCGAGTCGTTGCCGAGTCATAGCCGAGTCATGAGTCGAGTCGGCCTTGCCGAGTCCAAGCCCAGTCCGAGTCTAGGAACTTTGCTCTCACCCTCCCAAATTGGGCTCTCGGTGATCAAAAGGTGGAAGGGTTCCTTTCAGTTGGTTTAGATTGCATTTTTTCTAGCCCTAAAGGGTAATTGGTTTGTTGTAAAACTGTTTAAAAAAACAAAAAAAAATGTTGGGGATATTACAGTGGTATCAAAGCCACTCTTCCTACCAGCCCGTGTGTTAGGGGTTCTCCATGACTGACAAAGATATCAGATACTACAACAGAGAGCAGAGAAGGCAGCAGTTTCAGATACCGCCAGTGCCAGTGGAAGAAACCTTTTCAGAGGTTTTGAGAAATAGAGAGAAAGGGGTTGATTCAGCTGATTCAGTGGATTCAATGGCAAAGAAAACATCAAATCTGAATAATGCTAATAGGGCTGCTGAGAGAGTTGAGAAAAAGTTCGATACTATGATGGACATGATGTCCCAATTGCTGGCCACCTTGAATCAGAATGCTGGTGGGGGTCGGAGTTAAAATCAAAACACCAATGGACACAATGCCAACACCTCTAACAATTCAGAAAGTAATGGGAATGGCAACAACCATAGTAGTAACAATGGTGGAGTACCAGTTAGTTCAATGTCGAGACCCTTGCAACCTGTATTCCTTCCTAAGGAATCACTGCCACCTATAGTAGAAGTCCCAGTAGTTGATGAGATACGGGCATGCTACATGGAGTATGCTTCACTTCCCACAGAGATTCGAGACATTTTGTCTCTTGATCAATTCATGAATCGGAAGAAGAGAAGGGAAGGGAGGTTTGATAACAAATACTCTACTCCAAGAGACTATCAACAAGCTCTTGGAAAGGTCACTCTAGCACATTTTGATGGGAGCAATAAGTGCATAGCTAGAGCTTGGGTCTAGAAGTTGGACAATTATTTGTCCTTAAGGCCAATGCCCAAAGAAGACACCATCAAATTTGCTACCTTGCACTTGCATGGTGTTGCTCACGAATGGTGGTACCATGGGTTGGTCACCCTTGGTCATAATTTGATAACTACATATGCTGAGTTCACAGACAAGCTGATTGAAAGGTTTGATTCTAAGGACCCAGAGGTTAAATTCAAAGAGCTTGCACAACTCAAACAACAAGGTTCCTTGGACAACTACATAACTGAATTCCAAAATCTTTCAGTTATGGTCAATTGTATTTCTGAGAAAAGGCTAGTGGTTTTATTCACTTAAGGACTTGAGGAGCCCTTGAAAAGTTGGGTTAAAGCTTTTGACCCGCCCACCTTAGCCGAAGCAATCAAGAAATCAAGGCGTATGGAGTTGGCTGCTCCTAAAACTAACTTTCAGTCCAAGCCTTTTCCTTTCCGAAAGGACAAAAAGAAGTTTTCAAATCAGACCAAGAAGTTTCCTTCTCGGATGGATGATGAGCTCTGCCAAGAGCTCCAGAGGAAGAATTTGTGCTATTCTTGCAGAGAACCTTGGGCCCTGGGACATAAGTGTCATGGGAAAGGTAATTTACATCAAATGGAGCCCTATTCAGCTGATGGATCAGATTCTGAAATCTCCGAACAGCGGACTGAAAATGAGGACAGCAAGTATGAAGAACCTCCTGAAGGGCCTAAAAGTGAACAAGATGATAGAGGTGTGGTTGCTCAACTCTCAAGTATTCACAAGAATGAATCTTTTAGAGTTCAGGGAGTGCTAAGAGAGCACCGTGTCATAGCTCTTATTGATACAAGAGCAACTCATAACTTTATTGATGAAAGAATTGTTGCAAAGAGAGGGCTAGTAATGGAGGAAGATGGATTCAAAGTCATGGTTGTTGATGGCTCTACAATATCATGCGATCGGATTATTTCCAACATGTCTTTGAAGCTGGGAAACCATGAGGTTCGGGATGATTTCGTTGTGGTAAACATTGGAGAGACTGATGATGCAGTCCTTGGCATTCAGTGGCTGAGATCCCTTGGAGAGATCACTCTAACTCTGCAAACCATGGGAATTGAAATTCATGTCTGATGGGAAGAGGGTAGTGTTGCGAGGAATGTCTAATGGTGTTCTCATAATTGTATCACTGAAGAGGATGGAGCGGCCGATCCGTCGTGACCAAGTGGAATGGGCAGCAGAGTGTATGATAATGCCATCAAGTCCACTTGAAGAAAAGGGAAGCTACTCCGCAGACATTCAAGCATTAATCACAAAAAAGAGTAAGGTAACTGGGAACCCACCACTTGGTAGACCTCCCGAGTGCATGATCATGCCATCTAGTTCACCTAAAGAGAAAAGAAGTTATCCTGATGACATTCAAGTTTTGATTACAAAAAGGAGTAAGGTGTTTGAAAATCCACCTCCTGGTAGACCTCTCGAGTGAGGTATTGAACACATCATTGAGCTAGAAGGAGCTAAGCCTGTTATGACTACTCCTTATCGGTACCCAAAGAAGCAGAAGGATGAGATTATGAATGTGTAATGTCCCCGATATAATTGAATAATATTAATTATTGTATGACCCTAAATTTAATAACTAAATCTTTCAGGCCCCCTTTTTATTTTATTAGTTAAGTTATGTTTGCTGTGTCGGCCCATTTGTAACCCTTCGGGAAACTTCCTGGAGCACATATATATGGCCGAGTTAGTCATTGTTGTAGGGAGGCGAATTTTGATATTTTCTCTCTTGTGTGAATTCCTGTTGGAGTTCTGGTTTCCGCCATTTCAGAGGTGAAAGACCCTCCCTATTTGGTACTTGCAGTTTCGGTGGGATTCACCCCTCACCCTATTTTGTTCAGTGTTCTTGTTCCGGATCTGGCAAATCTTGAATTTCATCATTGTTACTTCTCCAGTTGCGTATTCATTAATCTGATTTACATGCATAATGGATTCCTAATATTCCGAATTCATCATTCAATACACCTGCGAGAGATTAACCCCCTCACAAGTTGAAGTCTACCGTACCCTCCCCTCACCATACAGTTACACTCCCTCCTCCCACCGTATGGCCTACTTCCACACTACCGTACGACCTATTTTGCACCACCGTACGGCCTCCTCGACACTACCGTACGACCCTTTCTTAACAGTCGTACACCCAGTCTCCTTCACTGTACGGCCTTTGCTCAAGCACTGTACGACTGCTCCACCATACACCCTTGCTTCCTCCGCTAGTATGGTCAGGGAACATTACAGAATGGTCAAAAAAGGCACAACAGTGTTTGATCAGTTTAAGGAGATTATGAACTCATGCCCTGTTTTGGCTTTACCAGATTTCACCAAGCCCTTCGAGCTATGTGATGCATCAGGAGAAGGTATTTATGTGGTTCTCCTGCAAGACAAGCATCCTATTGTCTTTGAAAGCAGGAAATTGAGAGGAGCTGAAAGGTTATATTCCATATATGATAAAGAGATGCTTGCCATAATGCATGCTCTTGTGAAATTTAGACAGTACCTTGTGGGGAGTAAGTTTGTTGTTAAGACTGATCATAACAGTCTTAAACATTTCATACACCAAAGGGACCTAAATGAAAGACAAAAAAAATGGGCGAGTAAGCTACAAGCTTACGACTTTGACATTGAGTATGTCAAAGGGAAAAATAACATTGTGGCTGATGCTTTGTCAAGAAGACCCCACTTGAGCTCTTTATGTGAGCTTACTGCAGATTGGAGGGACTTGTTGTTTGCTAATTATGCCAAAAATCAGTTTGCAACCAGCATTATTGAGGGTACTTTTCATCTTGATGAGTTGATTTTATACAAGGGAAGGATCTTCATTGTGCCCGAATCTAATAAGCTCAAGGAGAAGATTTTACAGACCTTCCATGACATTCCTCTTGCTGGTCACCAAGGTTATTTCAAGACATATAGGCAGATCCAAGACATATAGGCAGATCCAAGAAATATTTTCTTGGAAAGGATTGAAAAATGATGTCTTGAGCTACATCAGGGAGTGTCATACATGCCAAAAGAACAAAGATGAGAATACTTTACCGGCTGGTTTGTTGCAACCTTTGCCCATTCCCAGTCAGAAATGGGAAAGTCTATCCATGGATTTCATTGCAGGGTTGCCACGGGCCATGGGGAAGGATTGTATATATGTTGTAGATAGATTGACCAAAATTGCTCACTTTTTTGCCATCACTAGCTCATTTACAGCAGCTCAAGTTGCTGATGTGTTCTTTCGAGAGGTGTTCAGATTGCATGGATTGCCGAAGAACATTGTAAGTGATAGGGACAACAAGTTCCTAAGTACCTTTTGGCAGGAAATCTTCAAATTATGTGGTACTGTGCTCACTCCAAGCACAAGTTATCACCCACAGACTGATGGACAAACCGAGATTGTGAATAAGTGGTTGGAAGGATATCTCAGAAACGATGTCTCAGAGCAGCAGAACGCATGGGTGAGATGGCTTCACCT
This sequence comes from Cryptomeria japonica, assembly GCF_030272615.1. NCBI lineage: Eukaryota > Viridiplantae > Streptophyta > Pinopsida > Cupressales > Cupressaceae > Cryptomeria > Cryptomeria japonica. Next base: position 450,546,770 of record NC_081407.1, on the reverse strand, counting down.
AGGGGAGTATTGTTACAACTCCTATCACATGTCCATCAGAATGTCACCATTCATGGCACTATATGGTTATGAAGCTCCTAGCTTTGCTGATTTGATATTTGGTGATAGCAAAACCCCTCAGGCGAAGAACATGATGTAACAAAGTCATGATATTTTGAGGTCCTTGAGGAACAATCTCTAGCATGCACAGAATCAACAAAAGTTGTATGCTGATCAGCAATGGATTGAGCGCACCTTTGAGGTGGGCGACATGGTCTACTTGAGGCTCCAGCCTTATAGACAGTCTACTCTCAAGAAGAGTGGAGTTGAGAAACTAAAGCCATGTTTCTACGGACCTTTCAGAGTTAACAGGAGAGTTGGGGAAGTGGCATCTGAGTTGGAACTTTCGGCGAGCAGCAAAATTCATAATGTATTTCATGTGACTCGCCTTAAGAAGGCTCTTGGACATAATTTAGTAGCTTCAGCAAAGTTGCCTCCACTAGATGAGGAGGGAGAGTTGGTCTTGATTCCTGAAGCTATCATTGACTTCAGGGAGCATTCTTTGAGAAAAAGGGTGATCAAGGAATACTTGATCAAATGGAAGAACCTACCAATTGAGGATGGCACTTGGGAGAGTGAGGAGATTTTGCAGCATCCAGGCTTGAGATTGCTTGTGGGCAAGCAATCTTGGGGAGGGCAGACTGTAATGTCCTCTTCTCAGTAGGAAGTAACCAGTGGTCCATTAACCTATTCTGGAAACCCGTAGGCTAACTAGAATGAGGAATTCGGGTTTCCTATTTTTGTTGAGTTCTGCGAGAGCAAATTGATGATGATCTAGTAGGGATTCTTCAATTCTGATTGTGGATTCCTTTTGGGTTTTTTGAGAACTTCACAGAGGTATAACACGCATCTTGTTCTGAAGTGGTTTCTGAACTTAGTATTTTTAGTAGGTTGGTGGCAGCTAACTGGATTTTGAGGTTTTTCTAGGTTTTCCGAGCTCATTCTCAGGGTTCGACGAGCATGTTTTTCAGAGTTGTTTTCATGACTTACTATTTTTAGTAAGTGTCAGTTTAGGGGGTGCTATTTTTGGCAGTCTTGAGAAGAGCTCCAATCCAGTTCAGATTAGTGTTTTTTGCACTTCAGTTCACATGGTTGATTTGGCAGCAATCAGTGGTTGATTTATAATTGATTAATTAAATATTATTACTTTGTCCTAAAGTTTGATATTTAATTATTTTACTAATCAATTTTGGAGGAACGACTTAGGAAGGAAAAATAATATCATTTATCCTAAGTCATATTTTATTTCCTAAGTCAGGTGGGCACCCAAAATAATGAAGTCATTTCATATTTTATAATGTTTTCCATGATTCGAACTTGTGTACCTTGACTAAGTTCAACTAGGGGCTTGGAGGGTGGACGCCAAGTTTGGAAGGGGTCATCAAATGAAATGAAATGAATTACGAGGGAATTTGGTGCCATTTGCATTTGAATTTCAGATTTAGAAATCTATAAATATAAGGTTGGGGCGCCTCATTTTTGTTATCTTGGAGAAATCATATCGTTATGCTACTGGAATGGTGATTGAACTTGAGCTTCAGAGTTGTGGCTTCCTAGCTTGCTCAGTTTTGTACTTGAAATACAATACTTAGCTGATTTCAGTGTGTTGTTGGAGTCATTTGAGAGTGTGCTTTCAGATTTCAGTGTGTTGTGTGTTTTTTTAGAGTTGCTGGTTTGGTGTGGCTGAAGCGAAGATTTGTTCATATCTCCCTACCCGTACAACCGATCATTCTGGGTAGAGCTCATTGGAAGCGTATTGGTTGGGCGATTATTCCTCTGTGTGGGCGTGGTTTTTGGTGTGAATTCTGATTTTTGGCAACAAGTTGAACTTCCTTGTTGGTCGTCCCCTTTTTGGAGGTGTCTCGAATTGCGTGCAACTCCTTGTTGGCGTTTTTGGAATGGTTTTGTGCTCCTATCTTGGTCGCCTTGGTCCTATCTCTCGTTTGCTTGTTCGCGTGCGATTCGGAGTTGTTTGGAGGAGTTGGTGAGCTTTTTAGTGTTGCTGGACTCTCGTTGGAGTGCTGGTATTTTTATATCAGATTTGTCTAACTATGTTTAGTTTGTAATTCTCTGAGTTCTCAGTGTTCTGTTCATTGATACTTCATTGTATTCATCATTGTAATTGTTGGTTAGTAGTACTAACCTCTATCATTTCTCAAGAATTTCATTGTAATTCCCACTGCATAAGTGGAAGAGGTTGGCTTGGCCGCCTTCAGTGTGTGCAATTAGTTTGTAGTTCAGTCCTCTCGCTGCATAAGCGGTCAAGTGATCTCTGTTTGCAATTGTCCTCCCGCTTCACAAGCGGTTGAGTGATTTTTGTTTGTAATTTGTCCTCCCATTGCATAAGCGGTTGAGTTGAGTTTGTTTAGTAATAAGTCTTCCCACTGAAATATCACGGTAGAGTGATTTGTGCTTCTGTGTGTTCTTGTTTACTTGGCTGGTTTACTGCCAAGTTTCCTTGTTTCACCCGCTGGAAAGTGGAAGGGGTTGGCTTGCCACCCAGTATTGTAATCAGCATTTCAGATTTTGCATCTAACAATCCCCTATCACTGTATGCTCTCACCCTCCCAGCTTGGGCTTTCGATGAATAAAAGGTGGAAGGGTTCCTTTCAGCTGGTTTGGATTGCATTTTTTCTAACCCTAACGGGTGATTGGTTTGTTGTAAAACTGTTTAAAAAAACAAAAAAAATTGTTGGGGATATTACATAAGTGATTATGTTTTGATGTAAGACTTCATTTGGGATTCCTTATCTTCCCAAGAAAACTGCAATTCTATTTTATGATTGTTGCTACTACATAGGACTGTTCTCCTCCAACTGCAGCATTACAAGAATATATTTGGAGACAAATTATTTCAAGTAAGCCCCATTCGTTAGACCTTTCTGATACAGCATATTAAAAAGCTTATTTGAGGGTATTTTGAAAACTTGTTCGGGACTATGAGGCTACTGTACCATGTGTTAACTTAGAACTATAACAAAAAGATTAATAGTGACACAACTTATATGACTTTGATTTTTAGAGTTTCTGGATAATTTGCTGCTGTGCTACATTGATTTTATATATTCAGAAAGCTGCAATATCAGTATTTGGACCAGCAGTTTGCTTTGTGTTTCAATGAATGATTTTGGTACTCATTATGACAATCTAGATAAGCAATATTGTTGGCTAAAAATGTTACTATCAAGCATTATACAAATTAAAAAGATAGGTGAAAGAGGGTATCTTTGATTACAGACTAATGAGCTACTCTGATTTTGGGTAAATAAAATTAGTAGATTAGCGGTTTGTTACCTGCAATTGAATTTTCATTTCAGATTAATAAAGTATTGTTGTTCATAGTAGGAAAATTATATGTTTTCAACTGCTTTGTGCTTCTCCAAAGCTGTATGTCATTTATTTATATTAGTTAAATATATTCATTAATCATTATTATATCTCTAATGCATATTATTCAAATGATGGTGTATCATTATGGAAATCATTTATTATCTCTTGATTTTTATTTTTTTATTTGTTCCTTCATGTCGATACACCTCTGTTTATGGAATGTTATTTAATTCAAAAACCCACACTCCCAGATCTATAGAATATTTTACACATTTCATTAAATTATGTTTAAAGAAATATGTTATATCTTTAATATTATAACTATATGTATGTATGTGGATGAGGGTATATATTTGAGTGTAGGTATTTAAATATTTAGGTATATTTCAATTAATAAGAAATATGCAATATACAAACTACTTAAGAGAAGAATATATATTTGTAAATGTAAAGAAATATATAATATTATGTATGAAGTAATTTATTTTATACATGAAGATAAAAATATAATTTACTATGGTTCAAGATACTACAATATAAAAATTTGGAAGAAAAAAGATATTGAAACACTACGCCATGGGAATTTTCATTCCAAATACCTCTAAACACTCAAAAGAAAACACTTAGCAAGAATCAACATTTCTTTTATTCAACCATTTTAGCTACACGTGCCTCAACTTATGATAAAGGAAAGAATTGTGTTGCGTGATCTTAGCAGATTGTGTGAAGAAATATTGTGCAAGTCAAATAAAATGTAATGATCTATATTTATATGTTCAAAATGTTCAAAGAGGTCAACATTGGCAAGGATCAAATTCATAAGCAATCCATAGTGAGGATAGAATATAAATCTTTGTTAGCACAACCTCGAGGCCCCATATATGGTGAAAAAAAGTACAAGACAAAATGAAATGACAACTTACCTAAGACGCTGGGCATTAAGGAATTCCTTACTGCTGAAAGAACGATATACACGAAAAGCAAATCTTGCATCCCATCCTGATGATGCCAAACCTCTAATTCAAAGGAGAGGAATTCAACATCAAATAAATTTTCCATTGAAAGTTTGACCATAGTATGTAATGTGCCATTATCAATAAAAAATTTCTATGAAGAAAAACTATTTTACTATGTAGGAAATTTCATACAATTTCTCAAAAGAAGAACCAATAGACGTGTTGCATTCAGAGCCGATTGTTACATAATGTGCAAGGCGCATCTCCTCTATCTCTGGCAAAGTCACCTCCAAGATCTTTACACAAGGAGAAAACAATCTTACTTCAATAAGAAAATAATAATTTATCTGTTGAAAGTTGTTCATCGTCTTTGCTTTACCTTCCAAATTTTGTTTAATAAGTAACAAAACTGGAACAAATTGCAAAATTCACTTACTCTTGTAAGTACCCACAATCATTATTGAAGAAGTCACAAATTATAGTTTTGGATGCATAACAAGATTTTAAACTGAAAATTTTCAGATAAGAAGAATCAAACGAGAAGTAAAGAATTTGCAATATTGAGCATACAAGAAGCAGAGATGACATTTGTGTACCTTACATCCATAATTCCCTGCCAATAGATCTAAAGCATGATGACACGTACTTCTTATGTTGTCATCACAATCATTAAACCACTGTATCCCACACAAATGAAATACAAATCAATGATAGAATGAACTAGAAACAGAAACAAAGTGTATACGGTTATGGCAGCTAATCAATAATATTTCTGATCTCTCTACTTTCCAGAGAAGAAAAAATAATGCCTTCTGAGTTTATTGCATCTGTTAATACAAATGTCAAGGAAATTGAAAAGTGACATTTAGACAAAAAAAAATTCATGTTACCTTTGTGTATTTTGCAAGCTTGAGATCCCCAACAGAATTGTTTGTTTGCAACAGGGGTAGGTTTACTTGAGGCTGATGAACCACAGCACAGTACAACAAAAAGAATAACAATCTTTAAATTCCAAAAAATAGATGGCAATATAGGTTTGACTATTTCCATTTAATAAGTGGCAAACTCTCCTCTATCGTATCAAATCAATGAACATTATTATATCCATCGAAAGTGAATACTGTATTCAGTTGCATTATATGAATTCAAATACAATGCTTCCAAGGGATATGCAATTTTAGCATGTTTTCTACCTTTTTGTTCCATATTTATCTTGTATTCACTATTTAACCTTAAACACGACATGTAAATTTATTGTTCACTCATTATTTTAAGTCCCTTGACAGACATTTTACAATTGGTCTGAAGTTCTGAACCATAATAGGAAAAATCAGGCTCTGCAGCCCAAACTTTTGACGCAGACTCAGGACTTCACAAAAATTAGCCCAGAAAAACATTAATTATACAAAATAAAAATAAAAAGTAATGCATGAGAAGCACAAAGAATGAAGTTAGAGAACCTACAGGTTTATTTTGATCATAGTAGCATTACTCAAAATCAGGATTGACTCGGTAAATCAAAAGTGTGAATGGAACTCAATTACTTGGGATTTAATCAAGAGACTATAAACTGCTGAAAAACTCATAAAAAATAGGGGAAACAGGTCAGTTTTATTAGTTCAAGACAAATAATTTAATAAAGGAAAAATCCTGCTTTTCCATCTGGCACAGCCAAAAAAAATTTATGTTTTCCTTTTTAGCACTAGATTAGGGGTTTGGGGATAAAAGTCCCCAGTGGCATCTAGTGGCAGCACTCCTAGCATGTTCCCTGTTGCAAAACAAGGCAGGGTCAAGGGTAGAGCCTCTGCCATAGGTCCAAATTAAGGCCTTCAAGGCCATTCGATGTTCATGAAGCATGTCATTCTTCATACGTTTATCACTTTAATGTTTTTAACCAACCATGAACAAAACCTTTGAAATTGAACTCCCAATCAGTCAACAATCAATTTAAACCACTAAGAATGCACCTATTGAAGACAAAAGTGATAAAAAAACCAAAAACCATTATGAATCACGTTTTCCTTCAATAGGAGAGTCCCTTAAAACTAATTAAGTCCAACTATTAAACTTGGTGAGTTTCACTAGAAAACTCATGACTAATCTGTCAGGACTTGACCTGCATTTCCTTGGCATGGTACCATCTAGCTGAAAACTGGCGAATCCAGTGAGAACTCATCTAATCTTCCTATTATGGTCTGAGCAAAGGACTTGTCGCTTTACATTTTCTACTATGGGACAATATTTAATTAAATGATTGGGTGAGAAACTAATCCATAATTAGTAGAGATATATCATGAATAATTTGCCAACACAGAAGTTGATCCTGCTTATGAATTTCTTGGTTGAGAATTTGCAGCTTTTCATTCTTATTTGTAGAGAATATAGTCATTTTCTTCTTGGGAACGAGATGCTTAAAAAATGAAGATAGTTGTATGCAAGAATTGAACAAAGGAAATTGAAAACATCACAGGCAAAGCATAGCATAGGATATTTATCGCAAAGAACCCAATATGGAAAGGAACTCCCAAAGACAAAGGTCATTTGCTTTCTCTTGGCACTATTTCCAATGCAATTACAAATTTAATTCCTTTTTGAGGCCTTCAAGGACACAGATCTTCAGTACACCTTTATCGACACTTGCAAAGATTTGGACCTTGTTCTACCAAACTTCTCTTTATTGTGCTCAACTCCATATGCATCAATCACTCAGAAAACTCCTTGAAAAGAATTATATTTTTACAATCATATCTATTATCTCAACATAAGTTTAGTTGGTTACATCATGTTCAAGATCAGAATATGAATCCCAAAAGACACAGCTGGAAGAGACGCCATTATAACCAAAACTATGATTGATTTTTTTCTGAAAAACCACCATGCATGGGTGAAATTGTCACTTACAAGCAAGATTGAAAGAGTATCTATGAAAATTACACCTGCTATAACTGGCAATTTCACATCTACCACCCTACTATGATTCACAATTGTGTCACTGTTAAAAATGAATCACATTCCATGTTTTTCTCAAGCACCTTCAATGGTTATTTTCGACACCAAAAGGTGCAAATAAATTCATTATCATCCACAACCTATGCAAACCCCTGCACATTTTCCATAATTCTTAATTGAGATATTATAATTTTAAGGATTTTTAAGCACCTTAGCATTCTTATTAACATCATTGCCTATCTCAAATAGTAGCTACCAATTAGGTATTGCTAATACCAATGCATTGCTAACTTTTTTATTTAACTTTAGATCACTTTCCATCTCAAATAGTAGCTACCAATTAGGCATTGCCAATACTGGAGAATTGCTAAATTTTTCTTCAACTTAAAAAATGTACTTTTCAAATTTCATACTCAAGTAAATGAATTATTATTACTAATTGTTAGGACACGCAAATGTGCAGCTATTATAGAAAAGGATTTGATGACCTTTCTCAAGTACTAAACTGCACCTACAAAACTCCTGTCTCAATCACATTGTAAAGTTTAAGGCACTTCAAAATGGCTTCCAATTAGGCCAAAACAATTATCAGCTCTCCATCATCAACCATATGCCCCAAATAGCCAAGTGGGCATTGAGTAAACTCACATTTCTTCTCATTAAGCATTAATTTATTCTTCTTATAAAATTGTATAGTTTTTTCAATTCATTAAAAATCTTGTCAAAACCAATGCATCATAAAACAATGACACAATAATCTACAAATGCCCTCAATCCCTCATTCATCACTCCCATGAAAGTAAGAACGCTGCCCCATTTTACAAGGAAATACAAGGAACTCATACTAACCTTTAATTTAATATTATTTTCTAAACTTTCCTCCCTAGTTCTTCTTCTGAATCTCACTTAATGATAGCAAGATATCAATTCCAATTTTGTGAAAAACTTAGCATGCTGAAGTTGGTCCAACAAATCATCAATCCATGGAAGGGTATACCTGTTCATGATGATTGCCTCAATCAAATCTCTCTAATCATTACATGTTCTCTATGAACCATCTTTATTGGGCACAATAACAATCGACAAGCCACATGCAGAAGTGCTATGATGGTTTACACCTTGATCTAACAGAGATTGCAATTAATTTCTTATTTCATGTGCTTCCATTATTGATTGTCAAAACAGAACAATGTTGGAGAGAAGACAGTATAGCAACAATTGGATCTCATGCTCCACTAATCTCCTAAACAGCATACCCTTTGCCTCTTGGAAAACCTCCTTCAATTGCAGCAACAACAATTCCACTATTTTTTTACCTTTTTAAGTAAATATGCTAGGAGAACGTTGGTATCCAACTACTTCATTGTCTTTCTTACATTTCAAAATAAACAGGGAAATCTTGCCACTAGCACTAATCAATTGTTTGTCTTGATTGGCACTTATCAAGTATATTTTTTAATTGTGTTAATATGAATTATTGATGTGGTTTATTCCTTCTTTGACCAAATAGTACTTATTATCTATCCTCATGAACATGGCATCACTAACATACACAAAATGCCATTTTACCATTTTAATTTGCCACTTTCGTGACAGCACAAAAGTAAATAGAGAATGTGAAAAATCTCTGTTCAAATTTTCAGGGAAGCTCCCTGATTTAATCTACTTCTATATCTAAAACAAAAGAACAAGTTTGCTACTGTGTGCATAATGAAATTTTGCATAAATCGGGAAATATTGAAAAATAAAACTTGATCTTAAAGCTTAGAGCGCAACACTTGAAAATCTTCTAACTCACCAACAAATCTATTAGTTTTAACAAAGAAAGTAAGCATGCACTGAACAACAAAGTTAACAGATCATTAAAATAGGGATCATCAATTAGACATTGACAATTGATTTTGATTGAATTAAGAAACATAACACTTTTGAAAATAGTGATGAAAAAAAAAGGTGAAAATATATAATTACTATGAAACATTCAACGCTACTCCAAGAGTGTAAAGTCAATGCTATACAGAATTAGCATAAACTTTATTTATTGCTTGGATTTCAACTTGCACGATTACAACACAAACTTCTGGCTATAATGAAAATTTAGCAACATAAGCAAAGCTCCAACTCAATTTACACATTGTATAAATGAAAAATATTTATAACCTCTTAAAGATACCTTCTAGAACTTCAAATAATAATAAAATAATTGCTTTGAAGTAATTCTATCCTCAAAATAATATTAATAGGATTTCCTATGCTTTCCATTCATTTTTTCATTTCATCTTGGGTGCCCATATGAAGGAAGGGCTCAAATTTAGTGCTTTTCTCCTTTGAATATTCTATTTGACCTTCATCCTTGACTTATACACTTTAATTCTGTTCTAAGAATTGTTTTGACCACTTGCTAATCTTCTTTCAATTCGGCAGGGAATTTCAACATTGGCACCAACTTTAATGAACGTTTTCATGGTCATGCTAAGGAAAAAACCAATTTCCCTCTATGTTGGGCACCCAACTTTTTTGTTTATTCTATCCACAGGAAACCTCCACCACTTAGCCAATTTGCCATACTTTATGTTTGTTGGGTTTTTGACATTGGCATGCCATCCTAAAATCTCCTCTTGCAAAGAAAAGTTAAATTGTTTATATTTGGTGGTATTTTCCACGTTTTGAACCCTCTTGGACGAATTTTTGAATGGTTATTTTCAACAAAAGTCTGTCTCACATAAACTTGCTAGCCTTCTCCAATTGCTTTCACCTTACAGATTTCTTCTTGGGAAGCATTTTTTTAACACTCCCACAAAATCCTGTCTTTAATGAATTTTATCTCCTTTTACTATTGTTCTTCATTTTGGATTACATTTTCTTGTATTGAAATTTGAACCTGCTTTAGACCAACTTTCAACCTTGTTGTCTACTACCATTCCTTGTAAAAGCATATTTGCTAAAATAGCATATTCTAGAGTATTTTTGAGCTCCTCACACCATTTCTCAAAAAAGAGTACTTGCTAAAACAGAAATTTCTAAGAACAGAATTGTTTTGAAAATTGGATGGATTTTTTATTGCCAACAAAATTTTGACTTGCAATTGGATTTTAATTTTCGATAATGACAATTTCATGCTGGAAAGATGACCTATCCACTACATGAACCATAGGAGATTTGAATAGCACTTGCCACTCAGATTATGTGCCATATTCCTTCTCCTTAGCCTCAGTTCTTCATTTTACCCCTTTTTGACCACTTTTAGATCTTGCTTCCACTGCCACTCTTATGTAGAAACTCCAAAATATTTTCTCGTTTTCTTCCACTTTCTATGTTTGAACTCTTGAGATTGATTTCCTCAGTGGCTATATTTGCCCATAAGAATCTCACAAACACCATTCATGAAAAAAGAACTAGCATAGAACAACCTGAAGACTTGGACAAGAAATGTAATTATGACTTGACTTTTTCTAGCAATTTTCATATGGATAACAACATACCAAAGACCATTCTACACACATCAAGAGTAATAACATCTATATTGAACTTATCAAATGAAAATTTAATTTTTCCCAAACTTAACCTTGCATTGTTTGGTGACATCCATTTCTATTTCTTGCTTCATCCAACTTTAAAAATATGGATTAAGCTAATTATATGTGTCCAAGAACCAAAACCAAGCTTATTCACCAATTCTTGGGAAATAAATATTCGATTGAGCTAGAATCAAAAGAGTATCAACCTTTGTCTTCTTAATTTGAATATTAATGTGAAAAATAATTCTAGTTTCACATATATCATAAACCTCATTGCAATGTAATCTTCTCATTTGAAGGTGCCACTTGGAACCAAGAGAAATGCCATGAGGCTACGCTTGCAATGCCAAGCTTTTGATCCTACAATTATAAATGCCCTTTAATGTGGCAAAGGGTCCATATTGAGAAGGGTTTGTAAATGCACTAACAATTGCCATTGTGGGCTTTAAAACTTCAACAATTAAGGATTTCAATGGCTCATTGCTAGAAGAAACCATTAAAAATTACAACTTCTAGTAGATGATCAGAGGAAAATATGGTAGACTAAGGACTATAGCATTTTATCAAATGGATGGACAATTGACAAGAACAAGATGCCCATAAAAATTTTAGTGGCATCAAAGGCCACATCAATGTTCTTGAAGTCCATTGGTGTCTTGCATGAGGTCAGGAATGTCAAGACTTTGTGCAATGTTGGAGGGCTTGATCCCAAATGTTGGGATGGAAATTTTTTTCCAAATTATCATGAACAATGCAATAGCATATGCAGCTATGGGGAGACTTATTCAAGAGAAGCATCCCACCTATTTTTAGAGCCCTTGTGTTGCCCATTGTTTGAATCTATTTCTTGAGGATATTGGGAAGATTGGATGGAACAAAAGTGTGGCTAAAAGCACTGACAAGCTACCAAATTTATCATTTTCTATGATAATTACAAGGTCTTCCATGAATACCAACTTCACACCCTATGATTTATGCCTTTCTATGATGATTATCCTTTCTCTAAAATATTTATCATAATGATTTATAACACTCCTTCATGCTTACAGGCAGCTTCCTATGATTCATCCTCTTTAGAGTTTTGATTAAATGTATTAGTATTCCCTACTTTTTGCATGGTTACAAGATCATCTATGGCTTTTGTGCTTATTTTCTACAAGTTTACACCAATCCAATTTGTCTATGCTATGCTTATAATGCTTATGTCTTACACTCACATCATTATGAGCTTCATCATTTTCATGATGATTTCTCGCCTTCTCTTGACCTTACAGGTTACATCCATACAGCACTTCATGGTTATATTTCTCACCCTGCTAGGGGCATCATTAGAGGCAACTGTTTCCTATCATTTATGAGGCTTTTAAGAGCATATTTTGCTACATTTTGGTCTCATACAACATTGTCTTTTCCATGATCAGTAACCTTTATTGGGTTTATCTTGTTACTATTATATATTATCTATTCTCCTCCAATCTACTGGCATCCTTTGCATGCAACTAATTGGCAAGGAGCATGTAAGGTCACTGGCATTTCCCTTATCTAAGCAGGTTCACAAGACTACCAGATGATTCAATGCGATTCATTGATAGTATCACAACTCTATCTACCTTGTTCTTACAAGGGTGGCATCTTTGACCCTAGCTCTCTTTTCGTTTTTCTTGTTGGTTATGGACAGTACATTATTGTTTTCAATGATTATATGATGTTACTCATTGCTTTCAATTTTGTTTTCTAGGTTTCCAAGATGGAGCACTCATTTCAAGACAAGTACCAAGGCAAAATCTTCACCCATATTAATATCCTTTTTGAGTGTCCATTTTTACTTTCCTATTGGCTGCTTGTATTTACTTTGACATGTATTCTCACAGTAATTCACATGCACATCAAAGTTATGGCAAAACTTAATGGTGAAACTTGCATACCCATGCCCCTTTCCCTTCTGTTTTAGGCCCACTTCAAATAGAGTAGCCTTTAAGCAATAACAGGCGTATACAATGGCATTATTTCAGCTGAGAGTGGACACAAAACCCCAAGACCTATTTGTTCTCATCTGTATGTATTCCCAAGAACCAGTCCTAACCTTTAATTTACCCATTTCCTTCCCCAAGTCAGATCTGCAGTCACGAAAGTGATCTCAGTCACTTCCACAAGACTTAAAAAATTGACCCTTTAACTTTTGAAATTAAAATACAAATACAGAGCTGACTTTACCTCTCCTTGTGACCATAGTGTGCCAATTCAAGGCATGAAAGAATTTTGTTTGACCATTGGTGTTTTATTTAAAGGGATAACCCTAGTTCATATTAGAGCTCAAAAAATATCTAGATATTTAGCATCGTAGAGCTATCATTTACTAATTGCATGCATTATTAGGAGCATTTGTCAAAGAATTCTGATTGCACAAGCATCTAGGGCATCTTGCATTTTTCAAAATGTTATCCTCAATCATTTATCTACATGTTAAATTAGTATCCTTATATTGTTTGACACAACAGAAGTAGTTATCCCTACCACATGCAAACAATCAAACACAAAACCAATTGTTATACAGAGACAGACTAAAAACATCAAGCAAGTTAATGTGGCATTTTGGAAGTTTACTAAAATTGAATCCCTAGGACTGAATCAGATCTGCACTTGTGGGATTGAATCTGCAATCATAAAAGTGACTAAGACAATAAATAAAGCATTCATTGATTCGCAAGCATTCATCTGGGATTCACTAACATTTCTGCAATATTGTTGAATTGCATTCTGTCGTCTGTCAGTTTTCCAGTTAAATAAATTTATTGGTTTATTCAATTTCCATAGCATTCTATTCACTTATGTTTATTACACTCCCTGCTTTAATTTCTAGGGTAGATTCTGAATGCTTATGTTATTTATTCATTTACTCTAGATTTGTGTAAAAGACATTTTCTTCTCCCCCTCATTTAGGAAAGTTTGTTATTTCTCCATTTGAAAAGTACAAGCAAATATTGTCTACATAAAAATCTAGTGTGTAGCTCACAAATAAATTGACATCGTCTCTCACAACGCTACAGGAACAGCTAGAATAAAAATTATCCAAAGCCCAATGAGTAATTTGTATCAAATTTATTCAAGAATAATTCTGATGATGCACTAGAATATACTTAGAACTATGGAAATAGAAAATAAAAAAGGAAAAATTTAAGACTGACCAATCATGTAGAAAGCAGCCCACTTTTCTAAAGAGAAACTCACCGGCAATGAAACCAATTGGTCAGATGGCAAATGGCCACATATTGCTGTATAGCTGCAAATCAGTTATGTTCTTCCTATAAATAATTTAGGAGATCATGGAAAAAATAAAAGATAACCTGAAAGATGACATAATTATTGAAGAGTTACTAACACAATCAGTGCATCCTCCACTGTTGCTGCCAACACCCCAACCATACCCACTGTCCAGTTGAGAGGAAGTACTCTGTCAGACAATGTCGCATGTTTAGCATAAGTTTAAACTTTAAATTATCTCTATCGCATATTCAATCAACTTAATACTCTAGAACAATGAATACAATATGAAGTCTCAAATTTATGAGGAAAAGCTCTGTTTAGCATGATGAAAGTTTAAATTACCTCTACCCATATTCAGTCAAGATAGTACTATAGAATGATGTAATACAATATGAAGTCTGACATTTATGAGAAAAAGCTCTAAATTTTTACAATGTACAGTTTGTTTACCCAAAATGCGAGATACGTCCAAATGTGGGTTTCAACCCGACTACACCACACAATGATGCAGGCATGCGCACCGATCCTAAAAACATCAATAGACTAAGTTAGAATGGAAAAAGTAATTCATGGTAGAACAACACACTCTTTATCCAGACTTAATAAACATATATTTATCTTCTTTGAACATATAATAATTAGAGTCACTATCTAGATCTGAATGCATTCAAAATACACTACTTACACAAAAATTTAATTCTTAAATAAATAAATTTGCAAAGAAAGGACACTGAATAGAACACAACTTTCCATTATGCTTCCCATCCGAAAACACTGACTTGAAATGTCAACGATTTGATCAATGGATGTGTTCAACATACATTAGTTACAAATATAAATTTGTTTATATGTCAATAAAGTTGTGAAAAAGCTATAGTTAATACAGCATGCTTTTCCATTACACTTACCAACTCAAAATATTATTACTTTAAGGGTGCATGAGCCAAAAAAACAACATTAAGCACAAACTTGAGAAATAAGGGATTGATGATGTCATCATCCATCAGTTTGGACTCACCACTGAAGTCATTTATAATTATAAAGTTTGCATTCAATTACCATGTGTTACAAATTTTCTGAAATTTTGAATATGAAAACTTGTTACTCGCTCTTTCTCAAACTAGTACCACTGGTCCTCAGAAACCCCATTAAAATCATATATTAAAATCAGCTAGTATCTACATGTAATTTCATTATGAATCCGATTAAGTGTATACAGAAAATAGGTAGAAAAAAATCATCACATGATCAACTTAACCGTGATGAGGTAGATAGTATTCAATTAACAAGCAATTATACCAACTCTAACAAGGTATACCATCACAAGAAAACATATAAGCAGACTAATTTCAATATTTTAGATCATTACGAACCAATAAAAAAAAGCCAAACCATCAAAGGTAGGCTGCTATAATACAAAACTCATGGAGAACATCAATAAGAAGAAGATGCACAAGTATTGGTTATGCTATCAGGGATTGCTAAATAAATTATTGCAAGCTCAACTTCCACTCAAACTGGCTATTTTACTCAAGATGATTCCAATATCCATTGAAACAACAAGGTCTCACAATAATTGAAGGGAATCTATAATGTTTGTTGATAGGTACAATTCTGCAAGTATTGACCTGGATATAATGAATGTAACAATGCACAATAAAAGATGATCCTCCCAAAGGATGCATGGAAATGGAAGCCAATATTGTTTCCATCAGAATTCAGAATGAGAATTGGACCAGACAATAGTGGAGCCTTCCGAAACATTTAGGAATCAAATACTATCTTGCTAGAAAGACAGTTAATTTTTTAAAAGATCTCTGAGATAAAAACAGTGACACCATGTAATGCTGTGCCGAGAAAACCATGGTTAGGCAGAGGAACAAAACATTATTTGGACAAGAATAATTTTTGAAAATCAAATAAAACTGATGAAGAATATGCATAGATTTGACACGTCAAATAGTTAGAGAAGAACCTCCTAATTCTAATCCTATATACAACAGTAATAATGTGAAGCATAGGAGGTACTGAATTTCAACCAATAGAAGAAGTAACCTAGGTAGTTATCTATTTTAAGGATGAAAATTCATTAGGCATGTCTATGGCATTTGTAAATGCATGACTACAAATTCTTAGCTAGCTACAATGTGGTATGGAGCACATCACATTAGCATGCACATGTAAATCATAATGAATGAGGTTTTGTACAAGGCAGAAGTACATGTAACAAGACAGCCATAGATGCGTGCATTGTAGCGCATGTAAAATGCAGGTATTGAAGAAGCAAAAGTACCTAATAATAATCAAAAAATAAAGAGTAAGGCTCTAGATAGGTAACTAATGGAGATAAAATTCCAGCCATAATTTGTGGCATTAAAGGTGGTACAAGTATGGAAACAACCTATCAATTTTAATACTTAAATGCAATCAAATATGAAGTCACTCAAAACAAAGAAATGAACTTAAACATGACAGATTAACAAGAGATGCTCTCAAATTAGAACTCGTTGGCATCATTTCTGATTTTTGACTCAAGTCACTACAAGGTTGTTCAAATACATGATATTTGTGTGACAAGATTATAAATCTATATGGTTACTAGTGCATCAAAACTAGAATTATGATACTAGAGAAATGAATTAGAATATATTTCATAGAATGTATGGATTTGGATCCAACTAAATTTGGACAACATCCAAGACTCGTGTATTATTTACATTCAAAATCTGAGGAAAGCTACATTTATCATGCTCAAAATAACTGCTGGTTCCCAAATTTGTCCACAAAATATAACAAATCATAATCATTCTAGTCATGAAGAAGGATCTCTTAGATTAAATTCTCAATATAGTCTCACCAACCAATACCATCTCACTCCCCAAAAAGTTCCCTTCAATGGCAGCAAGTAATTACTGGTCTGCATTTGCACCCATTCCCTCATTATCTGGGCTATTGCCTTCCCTACATTTCAATGTTGGGTGGATTGCACCATGTCCTTCACTTAGGGAACACCAAATCATCCCCTTGCCACCACCTTCTAACTCATGCCCCACTTTGACAATGCACACTAAATTCTCTTGACCATCGCACAGCCTCCACAAAACTGTCTCTTTTAACAACAAACAAACTCGCAATGGCAGTGAGATTAAACGGTTTTTCTGATAAAAAAGTCTCAAACCCTAAAACCTATTATATTTTTTACTAATGCCAGGTGTCCAAGGAGAGGGATTTTCCCATGCAAAAAGATTTAGTATATGCCCTCAAGATTTTGGTGTTAATTCTAACATGGTCCCAGACAGCTGCTTACTACTTAATATTTGGAGGCACAGGTGGTCCCATGCAATTTTTTTATTAGCAGAAGGTATAATTTGGATTCTACTCCTAAAATAGCGAACCAGCTATAGCTTACAAAATGAATTTCATCTATGACTGAAAGTGGGAGATGGCATTATGCAACTATTGCTCAACCAGATGGCTGCACATTTTTCCTTCAATCCATTTCTCAAAAAATTCAAAGTAACAAAAAGATTTACAATTTGGCAATTACTTAAAATAAGCAGGAAAATGTTTAAAATAAGCACGAAATAGAAAATCATGGCACCACTAGTCCAAAAAAATGCTCCTACGTCCTAACATATTTGGGCAATCCCCACTCAAGAAAATTAGCTAAGCTGCTGCATGGAGCAAGGTAATGTCCCCAATGTTTTGGCCTAGGCTTCTAGATATAAATAATTTAATCACTAATGTTTTAAGTTGAATATTTTATAAGGTGACTTTTCTATGGCCAAAATAAAAGTTAAATAATACTAGTCACTTAATGAGAGTTGAAAGGCTTAAAATATTTAAAAGGTGATTTTATAATTTTAACTTCTGGAATGTGCCACATGGGGTTATAAAAAAGGCTGAGGAGAAGAAAGGTATTCTGAAAATTATTTATTTCTCTTTTGGAGATTTGCGCTTGTGGCCAGAATTCTCACTGGAGGGATGAAAACACCAATAGTTTTCCTAATGGACGAAAACTCCAAAGGCAGTGCAGTTCCAATCAGGCATCGATTGTGGGCTGAAGATATGAACCAGAAATCTATCAGATATCCTCACACTTCACCATTAAAATCACTAAACATTAACTAACTTGATGAAGAGAAACCATGCAAACAGGTAAAAACAAATGGCAAAACACCATGCTTCAATGCTTTATTCACTTTTTTTAACTGCCATTACAACAATTTTTGCTCGACAATTCCTACTCTACTCCTAATTCTACTTCTAATATCTACTACCTACCTCTATTTTCTCAAAATTCTCCCTTTTACAATGAGAGAGGCACTAACCTTTTATAGATTTTACATTCTGAATCAATGGCCAAGACTCAATCCATTCAATGGCCCAGATTTGACTTCTAGAAACCCTGATAGCCTTTTGGTTAATGATTTCAACAACCATCAACCACCTTTTCAACTACGTTCCATTAATCCCACTAGAAGACAAAAGCTCATAGGGCTCAAGACACAAAAGACAAACTTGGTAGCTGGGTGCACAACTAACTTTTGGTCCCCTCTTGAATTGCATTAAATGAGGTCAAAAAGTAGTCATTTTACAATAGAATACTTTTTATTACAATAAATCCAAATTCTTGTCATCTCCAGTTGTTCTTTTTCTGTTTCTGCATGTCTACTATAGTATTCTGTGTCACACACTGTCTTCCAATGTAATGTCCCCGTTTGGGATTTTCCAATATTTAGTCCATCTATAATCCTTTAATGAAAAGGCTAATTGCTATTTCATATTTGATGGTCAAAGCCTGCAACACTGTGGGCGCCATTCCTGATGTACATTCTTTTAACATGCAACCCTCTATGCCAATGGCTGATAATGTTCAAGAGAATTGATTAGTTGAGGATACAAATAAAAGACAAGTTCCAATTGCCTTGTATAATCTGCAGTTCATCTTCACTCTCAAATGTTGATCTCTTGAATAATCTTCTCTCATTCCATACACACAACTCCTTTATATCTTCTTTATTACATCTGATATGCTATTCTCATTGACAGCCTTCTCAAATCCAGGTGTATGTATATTTATTGTTTTGGAAGCACAAATACACAACGCACACTTGCGTTTTCTGCCCTCCTTAAGAGAAATAGACTGCCTTCTTTGTATCTTGTAAATAGGTAGACATGTCCATTACCTCTTCCTATCACATTACTCCCTAATTAATGGATTGATTTTGAAGGAACTCTTAACATGTCATTCCATCAAGGCTCCTTAGTTATTATTATGTTGCACCTCTTTCATAACGGATAACATCCTCTTCACAACCCATTTCCTTTTTAATTAGATGACTCCTACCATTTACCTTTGCCGGCTATGTACCCTCCATGGTTCTTAGATAGCTTCGATTTCTCACTTATGTCTACATCCTCCAAGTCTCATTATCACGATACACATATTTTACACTGTAGCAAAAGATATACTGCTAGCAATAAGGTGATTGCGATGAGCCACCGATTACTTATATTCGCGATAATTGATTTAGAACCTCCGATTGTGTTTTGATGCCAAATACAAGCAAACATTGACTTATTAATCATATCAATCATATTGGGTGTGCTGACTTGTCCTAACAGCTAATTCCCATCATACCAAGTGGCTTTGTTCGACCATCAAGTTATTCTCTTGAGATCCATTTCCATAATAGTATTCAATCTCCTTTTTTCCTTCCCCCCTTCCTCACACTTTTTATCAAGCCTCTTTATAGAATCATCAAGAAGAATAGATAACCTTTCAAAAGGTTGTATCTCTTAGTAACAAATCGCACCTGCTTATTAGTTGTGCCTTTTAATTGTTTCTTTGTTTACTAATAATCGCTGCTCTTAATGAGCACCACCTTTTTATTTATTAAATACTGCGCTGTCTTTGCTTAAACAAATTGCTGCTCCCATGCTTTCATTTCGTTCCAATAAACTCTCGTCTTTCTTGTGATCTCTTCAATTTGTGATGACCATTCAGATCTTCTTCGTATGGATAGTATGAATATATTCACCTCAATGTAAGGATTACTTGACATACAATGATTTCCCACCTGTAATCATTTGCTTCCCCTTCTTGTAAGACACAAACCTAGTCCAAAACAAAACTAATTCAAGGTAAAAATGAGGTTACAAACTGAGTCAAGAAAAAATGAGGTTACAAATTGATTCATCAAAGGGTTACAAGGATTTTATGGACTATGCAGCTATTATAGGAGATTCATCAAAGGGTTCTCACACCTAGGAGCTCCCTTAACCAGTCTAACCAAGAAAGGAGCCTTCAAATGGACGGAAGAGGCACAAAAAGCTTTTGAAAAACTTAAGGAGATCATAAGTAACAGCCCAGTTTTAGCCCTTCCAGACTTTAATCAGCCTTTCACCCTTGAATGTGATGCTTCGGGAGAAGGAATTGGTGCGGTTCTAATGCAAGGAGGACACCCTATCGCCTTTGAAAGAAGAAAATTAAGGGACAATGAGAAGTTATATTCAACACATGACAAAGAAATGCTTGCCATTATCCATACCTTAGCAAAATTTCGCCAATATTTAGTAGGCACTAAATTTGTGGTCAAGACAGATCACAATAGCCTTAAATACTTCTTGGAGCAAAAAGACCTCAATGAATGACAACAAAAGTGGATCAGCAAGATTCAAGCCTATGACTTTGATATAGAGTCAAGGGAAAAAACAATGTTATTGGGGGATGCTTTATCTAGAAGACCCTCAATTTGCTCCTTATCTTGAATATCCAGTGATTGGAGGACTCACCTATTAGAAGAATACTCCAAGAACACTTTCACTAATGACCTAATTAAAGGAGAATCTCACAAAGAACAGTTCAAGGTGAAAGACAATATTATCTATCACAAAGAAAGAATTTACTTGGTTCCTGAATCCACGCTTAAGGAGGAAATACTCAAGAAAATTCATGAGGCATCCACAGCTGGACACCCTGGATATTTTAAAACCTACAAACAAGGGAGAGATTTTCATGAAAAGGTTTAAAAGTTGATGTCTTACGTTTCGTAAGAGAATGCATTACTTGTCAGCAAAACAAAACTGTACATTCCCAGCAGGATTGCTCCAACCTCTTCCTATTCCAAGACAAAAATGGAAAAGTATATCAATGGATTTCATCACTAGGCTACCTAAAGGCAATAATAAGGACTGCATTTTTGTAGTAGTAGACAGGTTGACAAAGCATGCACATTTGTCATTTCATCAGATTTCAATGCTTCACAAGTGGCACACTTATTCTTCAAAGAAGTAATTAAGCTACATGGCTTACACAAGAACATAATAAGTGATCAAGATAGCAAATTTCTCAGCACTTTTTGGACCGAATTGTTTGAACTCACTGGCACCAATCTAACACCGAGTACAAGCTACCATCCACAAACAGATGGGCAAATGGAAATAGTAAATAAATGGGTAGAAGGTTATTTGCGTAGCTACATAGCTGGTCAGCAAAAAACTTGGGTTAAATGGCTTTATTTAGAAGAATATTGTTACAACACAACCTACCACATGTCTATCAAAATGACCCCTTTCAAAGCTTTGTATGGATATGAAGCCTTATCATTTATAGACTTGGATATGAAGCATTATCATAGTTTATAGAATATCGTTACAACAGAACCTACTACATGTCTATCAAAATGACCCCTTTCAAAGCTTTGTATGGATAAGATTTATTAGTAATCATCCAATTAGCTTGTAAGTCACCGACCTAGTTTGTATATCAAGTTATATATTCACCTCATGTTCCTTAAGGTGTTCGTGCCATTTGCTTCCCCTTCTTAGGTCCAAGTGAAGATTTCTTTGCTCCTTAGGTTGGTACTTCATCCATAAGTCAGTGTAGTCCTCTAAAGACATATCTTGTTGAAGGCCTCCTTTTAACCAATCTTGTCGCCATTGCTCATGTAGATCTGTCGATATTGGCTCATTGGTTTGACATTCAGTTTTAGATGGGATGGTTGATGGTACTAACCTTGAATTTGTTGTAGGAGTTTGAATGAATTGATTTTTATTTCCTCCTTTGTTGCCATTATTATATACTGTTGTTAGCTTACTCAATAATTGATTTAATTTTTCTTGAGTGCTGTTGTATTGTGTCCTAGTTTGTTTCAATCTTCAAATGATCGTCTTCTACTCATATGGAATGTTCTTCTCACAGGCTGGCAGGATTATAAGCTCTGATAACACTTGTAATGTCCTGTTTTGTTATTATTTATCAAGTAGGAACATTTAACTCATAAGAATCAATTGTAAAATATTTCTTTCCTCAATTTTCACTATTAACACTTATAAAATAAGGATAATCAATGCAAGAATTACTTCATATACAATGATTTCCCACTTGTAATACAATGATATGAAGTCAATATCAATGCTATCTCTGATTTGACTATTTAAATGTATGCAATATGATCTTGATCAATATATATAAATACATGTGCAATAATGTAATCCAGGTTGAGTATAAATGGATTATTATTGCCTTTCCTAATATGTTCAATGAGACTTATGCAAGGATGATCTCAATCTGCAACTCTACTATTTCTATTATAACTCTGTAAGATATGTTGTGAATGAGATGCTTCAATCTCCTTGAATTATAACAATAATGTTGCAAGCTGTGTCTGATTTGACAATGATATTATGCTGCTAAACTTTCCCTTTCACCTATATTGATGAAGGATGAATTGCGGTTTCAGATTTTATACTTGATAAATATGCAATTATCTTGGTGCAATTTCTGATATAAACTTTGATGCATGCAACCACTATGCCAGAGGCAATAATGCTCAATAGAGCCGATCCAAATAGGATACAAATAAATAAAGACAAAATCCAATTCATGCCTTTTGAAATGAATAGCAATCCTCTTTAAGAATCTTTATCTCTAAGGGTTATACCCTTTCAAACCAAAGAGACATATCTTAATTAATTGCATCTTTAAGTTATAAAATAATTGTATCCTTCACAAATCATATCCTTACTCTAAACTGCACCTTTTAGTTTATGAACCGCTGTGTCATTAGTAATGATTTCTTCTTAATAAAACCGTACCTTGTCTTAGTAAATCGCTGCCCTTGTAAT
The DNA here is from genome assembly GCF_030272615.1 of Cryptomeria japonica. Classification (NCBI taxonomy): domain Eukaryota; kingdom Viridiplantae; phylum Streptophyta; class Pinopsida; order Cupressales; family Cupressaceae; genus Cryptomeria; species Cryptomeria japonica. Next base: position 450,523,582 of record NC_081407.1, on the reverse strand, counting down.
AGCTTAGTCATAATTAATATGAACTGATGCTATGTTTGTTTGACTAACTAATCATATAATCGAACTTCCTCTTACTTAACAAATCGTAATATTGTTTCTAGCATAATAGACTTATCCATATATGATTATTGCAATTTTGTCTCTTTCGAGACTTCACTAAATTGCAATGCATGGTTTCCATGATGTTAAAAGGGTGGGAATATTACAAATCTTTTATGTCCTGAATTGGGGACATTACATCATGGCATGCTATATGAGTGACTCTAACTCCAAAAGCAACCTAGACATTGCCTCGCTACCAGCGAGCATCCATAGCCCCATCAAGGTTATCGCTTGTAATCTCACAGAGATTGCTCTACTTCCGGTAACTTTTCTTTTAGCACTTGTAGAGATGTCTGCACTCCCAAAGCCAAATAGATTGATACTTCTTTTCTCTTCAATTTCTTTCTTGATTTTTCTCTTTTCTTTCTCATTTTTTCTCTTTTTGGCTCAGAAGCAATGAAGCTTACATGGGTTTGAGCATTACAGTGGTCGCTGAAGTAGAGCTTTAGATTTTCACTTGCAATGACTTCCCTTTGATAAAACAACAAACTTAAGCAATTATTAAGCGTAAGATGTGCAATGATCGCAATGTTGGTGACAGGACGCAACAAGTAACGATATTCTCAAAATGAATATGCTTTAAACCAAATGAATTGACCATAGAAGTAACCATTAACTAAGTGCTCTACCACAGTCGGCATCAAAAAAGTAGACCGAAATATATCCCCAACCTCATACACCAAAGCTGGGCAAAACACATACCCCTGCAAAATGACAAAGAGACCACCCCTCTGAAAGCAAACCTAACTAAAGCAAACGGCAAGAAATCTAAGCTAAGAACAGAAAAGAAAATTGTTCTAAATAGAAAAGCAAAACTAAACTAACTATATCCAAGGAGAGACTAATTATACAAAATGTGGACTATTCGTGCGAACCCCTAACCGAAGATGACTTCTCAGAACATGCAGCAGTAATAGGGCAAAGGGCATAGTCCTAAGTTTGGCAGATTTCTCTTTGTATTCTGAAAGAAAAAAATTCAGTGGGCCACTTTCATGCTCAACCGATACATCAGGCAATATCAACGACTGGGGAACTCATTGGGTCCATGAGTGACCCACATGCAGGTTGTTTTTCCTAAACATTCAAAATCAAATTGATAATATCCAAAATTAGCAGTAGCAAGGAAAGAAACACCTGATGCATGTTACGATCCAACAATGCATCATGTGGTGGGAGATCTTCAGCAACTTTAGGAGGTCACAACTAGTGGTGCATAATCCCACTTGCCTCTCACTTAAGTAAATCAGCATCATATTCATCAATGAGTTGTGCAAACTGAAAATCAGATTTGAACTAGAACCCAAGAACATTGGGTGCTTCGCCCATTAGTCTATCATCATGTTGCATAAACCATGTAACCTTGTGTATTTCTGTAAGCATATCCTTAAACACTAAGGCCTCTGTGATAGCTTGATCTTCAAACAATTTCCCAATTTGTTCCTGGAATACAACTTCCACTAGTAGAGCTCCCTCAATTGTTCTCCATTCTCTGGCTCTTCTATAGTGCTCACTTGATCATTCTCTAGAACATTTTCCTCCCTAGGTGCAACGTATAAAAAGCCATGTTGGTCGTAAAATGGGCTTTATACTACTTGTTAAGCTATGTTGGTTAAGTATGTTAGTGTCGTCGAGGGTAGTTGTCTGTTGCATGACGGTTCCCCACGGGTGGTAACCGCAACCCTCGACTGTGTCTCTATATATGCTCTTCTACTTGTTGTTGGATACATTGATGCAGAGAATGATTATTGTACTAGACATTTTGGCATTAATGAAAGCATTTCTCTGAGTTTCTGGTTACTATTCTATCCTATGGTTATCATCTGACTATTGATATGCAATATTAATAACACACCCCACGGGGTAAACAAGCCACCCACTACCATACTCTGATTGTTGGATTCATCCAGGCTAGCTTCTTGTAGTTCATCTCTTTCACCCTCAGATAATGTGGTGTTGTAGTGATCTTGTGTTCTATACTCGTCAGTTGTGAGGTACGCGCTCCACATTTTATTTGTGATGCATTCATCTGGTGATTTTGGCAACCCAAACTCAGATCTAACCTGATTAAGAGCCTCTAAGCACAATGAACAGGTGAATTTGGAGTGAAGAGCATTATGAATCCTACACCACCAAGGTAGCAAAACATTCTCCAAACATAACTCCTTATTGAGACCCAACTGATTGTCAATCAATCCCCTGAACCCTGTAAATTCGTCATTGCTTTATGGAGTAATAAAATGATCAGGTACTACGAACTCCTTCGGTTTGGGAATATCCCAAAAGAAGATACTTGTAGTGCCAACTCCACCCTTGACAGAAAGGTCAAACAGTTCAGCTCATCATGTCCAGTTGTGTTGTGGATTTTGGAATTTCCTATAGATGCAAACTCAAACAAATGCCTAGGATACAATTTTGCAATAAATCTCCCATGAAGCTAGGAAATGTCAGCCTAAAGACTCTTCCCATGAAGTAGTTGCTCCAACATTTTGACTCAAAATTTTTGTATTTTCAGATTTTCTACTTTTTTGGGTATTTTTTCGTTTTTGGATTTTTTTGGATTTTTCAATATAAAAGAGATCTAACATATCTCAGATATAACATTACTCGGATTGATGCAGATTCAAAGCTAGAGGCCCACCTAGCATTGATTCTATTGATGGGGAAATTTAGCAAATCCATCAACACATAATAGAATGCACAGAGTCTATCCTATTCTTTCTTGGATAAGGGAACTTTGTATGCCTTCAAGTTGTCCAAACAAAGTAAACTCAAGGTTCCTAATGTCAAGTCATGACTAAGCTTAGGATAACTCAAGCTGATGTGATTTGCTCGTACTCTCAAGGGGACCTATGCATCTGACAAGCTCATTTGCATCTGGTATGGCAATATGGTGATGCTTCATTCCTCAAATTAGATAAAATAAAGAGAAAAAGGATAGGATTCAGAGAATCTAGGGACAATGATAGTAACAGTTGATGCTATGAGTAGACAGATTTCACACGAAACTAATTCCTACTTAGCCAGAGATAAACTCACAACTCCACGGAAACAATGCAATCTCCAAAGGGAACAAAAGGATTTTCAGACCATGAACATTCATTATGAACCCAATTCTGGCGCAACTCAGATGAACATTCACGGTTGAACTAACAGCAATAGAAGGCTCAGACTAGTCATGCATAGAGACCTACAATCAATAAACCTCCAATGGTGTGAACCAGAAATCTATCAAATATCCTCACACTTCACCATTAAAATCAATGAACATTAGCTAAATTGATGAAGAGAAACCATGCAAACAAGTAAAAACAAATGACAAAACACCATGCTTCAGTGCTTTATTCACTTTCTTTAACTTTCATTACAACAATTTTTGCTCAACAACTCCTACTCTACTCCTAATTCTACTTCTAATATCTACCGCCTACCTCTATTTTCTAAAAATTCTCCCTTTTACAATGAGAGAGGCATTGGCCTTTTATAGATTTACATTTCAAATCAATGACCAAGATTCAATCCATTCAATGGCCCAGATTTGACTTCTAGAAACCCTAACAGCATTTTGGTTAATGAACTCAACAACCATCAACGACCTTTCCAACTACTTTCAACTACCTTCGATTAATCCCACTAGAAGAGAAAAGCTCATAGGGCTCAAGATACAAAAGACAAACTTGGTAGCTAGGTGAACAACTAACTTCTGATCCCCTCTTGAATTGCATTAAATGGGGCCAAAAAGTAGTCATTTTACAATAGAATACTTGTTATTACAATAAATCCAAATTATTGTCATCTCCAGCTGTTCTTTTCCTGTTTATGCATGTCTCTTGTAGTATTCTATGTCTACCACTACCTTCCAAAGATTTGGAATGGCATCACTTTGGCTTTCGACACTGTAGTAGCAGTCCTTCATTCTTGTACTTTGTCTTTGGTGATCCTCTGTCTTGATCACAATCACATCTTCAATCTGTGCGCTGGATAGTAATGTTGTTGAACCTCCCTTTGTCTCAAGCGTCTCGATATCACCTTCGTTGAGACCCTCATCCTGCATAAACAAGAAATTCAAGGATCAGTCACAAAGGGCTCCATCATTCATCACTCTCTCCTTGATTACTATCACACCATTGCAGATTTGTCGTTTGCACCACTTTATCCCTACTGAACATCATTCTAAAAACATGTTCCATGATCTAACACCTAGGAAGGTCATTTTGGGACAAAGGGAAAAATTTAGTGCCAAGATGAGCCTCAAGACTTGAACTATGATCTGATTTTGACTGTAAAGCACACCATATTTTAGTCCTTTGATCAGAAACTCGAGCTGAGGAAAGCTTTGATATAGGCCTGATCCCCTCTGACGTGCCACCACCAAGTTTGGTGAGGATTTGGGGTGAAGTTCAGATCTAACCTCGGAGTTAGGAAGACTAAAAGGAGAAAGGCATAATCTGATTTGGTCTTCAAACACCGAACTTGCAGGATGAAATGTGAAACTCAGGGTAAACTTTGGCATTAGGAATGCCTTAGGGAATAAGGCATAATCCTTGTTTGAATGCAAAAGACGAACTTTGAAGAATGTTGGTCAGAAGTTTGGTGAAAGGACGGATTTTGGGTTAAGGCACTATTCCAACTCTTAAGGCAAACACCGAACTTGCAAAGTGTAGGGTGGAACTCTGTCATAAACTCAGCATTAGGACACCTTTTTGGAATAATTACAATTCCTTATTTCAGTACCATCACCGAATTTGGTGAGTGAGAGGTAAAAGTTTGATCAAAACCTCAGCACTAGGAACCTTTTTAGGATTAAAGCTTATTTCAACTTAGCACTCAACCACCAAACTTAAGGTGAACTTAAGTTTTGTGTTAGTAATGTTTTTGGGAATAAGGTCTAAGTCTGATTTTAAGTGATATCACCGAGTTTTCCCTTTAGAACTTAGTCTTAGCAGCATCTTTAGGGTTCCTTAGAGTCCTTCCCCATGCCTAGTTTGGAGGAAACCTAGTATAAGGAAGGTTTTGGATGAAAAGACAATTCCAACCTTGACAGAAAATACCAAATTTGGAGGTGTAAAACTAGATGCTTGGAAAGATCTTGAGATTTAAGTCTTTCCTCCTTTCTCCCCTTCATTTACTTAAATTCCCCTATGACCAAATTTCATTCTACGCCCCATCCTCGATGCTCCCCTAGGTGCAATGCAAATTTAGGCCTCTTGGCTTGTGTTCACCCTATCCTCCACATGCTTGGACTTGAGTCTCTGATTCTTGGACTTGAGTCTCTGATTCTCTACACACCTCTAAGTTATCTCTCTCTCATGTTAGCAAGGCGGAAAGAAGGATAGGGGGTCCCTGTTGGAGACAGGGAGTGTGTGCACATGAAGAGAACCTTAAGGCTGTTGTGACTCAACCAAATCCATGTTGTGGCCAACAATATAATAGCATATGTGGTAGCAATAAGACTTCTAGAGGAGAGGCACTATTCTATTTTTTAGAGCTTTTGTAATGCCCAAGGCATCAATAGTTTACTTGAGATTGTAAGAAAACTTGGATAGGAAACCATGGTTGAAGAGGTAAAAACCATCATTAATACATCTACAGCAACTCTTGATTGCTTGACTTGATGAGAGAATGCACCAAAAGAAATGATATTATGCAGTTAAAAGTTTCACAATTTTCCACCAACATCATCATATTAGCACTAATTCGTCTTAAGCTTAAAAAGTAGCTAGCACCATTACATATTAAGTTGTAAAGCTCATAAATTTTTTGCTCTTATATTTTTCATTTGATTTTTGTTTATTGTTATTCAAAGTTTTATTAGTTTCAATTTCCATAATCTATAATAGTGTTTAAGGTGATGGAACCTCTAACATAGTTCTACAGTTGGTGGAGAAAAAAACCCAATGAACTATCTATATGAGGCCATAGACAATGAAAAGGACATCCAACATTACCATGGTAAAAAATGCAATGAAAGAACCCATTTGGAGCATAACTTGTCAAAGGTGGAACAAGCAGCTCCACCAACAATTGAATGTAATTGCCCTTTACTTGAATCCCAATTCTGTATTCCTCAATTCCATTACAGCCAATAAAGAGGTTATAGGTGGCCTCAACACCTGCATAGGAAGGGTGAGGCAATTCTTGACAAGCTGCAGATTTACAAGGGTGTAGAGTGAAGGTTATTTTCTTCACCTCTATATATTTTAAGGAGAATAACCAAACACCCAGATAAAAAGGGTTAAATTCATCAGAAATTTAAGTGTAGTTCTTGACAAGTTGTAGATTTACAAGGGTGAAAAGCGGAGGTTGTTTTCTTCATCTCTATATATATTAAGGAGAATAACCCAACAGACAGGTGGAAAATTTTGAGTCCATCAAAAATTCGATTCTAGTCTTGTCGATAATAGATTTGTTCAACAAGATCAATTCTAGCTTTCTTACAAAATTATAAATTTTTCGTTTGAAAATTGGTGATGAAAAGTTTATGGTGCAAAAATACCAAATCTTCAAAGCCTCCATATACATTTTGTGCTGACACCGTAGTACTTATGGATGTCAATGCAACTGGAGCATGTTTGGGGTCATTTGCATGAATTGCAACATACTGGTTTAAAAGTGCCTCAATGACCTCATTTTGTGTAGTAAAACCTTCAAATTTACATCAGAAAGATGAAGGGAAGGAGATTTAAATAGCACTTGACAATGGTTGCATTAATCCACGTTTGGATTGTGTTACCAAGGATGTATTCTATGATGACATGCTTGAGGATGATACTGTTCATGATGAGAAATTATTACCATCCAAAGCAAGGGTGCAGTGAAGAGCTTAATTTGAAAGAGAAATTTGAAACATATTTTATCTATTTGTAATTTATTATGATGATCAATCATCATATCATATATGACATTGGTATGCATTTTACTACTTTATGGTCTAAAACTAACAGAAAAGAACCTATAAGTTCTCTAAATTCAATATTTTGCACATTATGTAAGTTTATTTTATAAATTTATGTATTTTTCAATCTACTAAGTTTTTGCCAAGTTTCAAGTTCAAGTAAAAATTTCAGGCTGCCAAGTCTGAGTTCTAAAACTATGCACTGCACTTTTAGGTAGTGCAAGTTCACTTGGCATTTCAGAAGTGTATATATATATATATAAAATCTGAGCATCCTTTCTAGAAACAAAAAGTTTATATCTGAGAAACTATAGATTAATATGTGCAGTTTGCATAGAGTTGATTATTACCTCCTCCATCGACACCAAGTGCAGCAGGACACAGCCCTGCAGATACTGCAGCAGCAGATCCACTAGATGAACCCCCAGAGATCCTCTGATTATTGTATGGATTTCTAGTTGCTCTGAACATTCCAAGTTATTTCTCTTACTTTGCAAATAAAATCACACTTATTCTTTCAAATAATTTCAATAGAAAAGTTCTCTCAAGCAGTTGAAAACTAGCAATTATGAAATCAATGCATCCAAACACAAATCGGATCAAGATAAATGAACTCAGAAGACAAAATAGGCTCGATGCATTTCATGCATTCTCTATAATTTTCCGAGAATAGAGTACCCATAGTGAGGATTGATGCCGCTAGTCCCCATTCCAAGTTCATGCATGTTTGTTTTTCCAACAAGCATTGCACCGCATGCTCGCAAAAGCTTAACACAAGTGGCATCATCTGTAGCTTTACGAAACTTATGCAACCATTTTGTACCTCCTAAAAAGAACAACACAAATTTTTAGACAAGAAATGTAAAAAAACATAGAACAATTAAAATAACAGGAGTTACAAAACACTACACGGTGGTATCCAAGTATATGATATTATGTCTAACTGTGAAAATTTATAGACTTTCATAACAGGGGTTATTTTGGGAAAAGCAGTTTGACATATTAGATTGGAAAAGGGATGGTACCTGTAGTAGGATAGGGCAAACAATCTATCTCATCCTTCACTGCGATTGGCACACCATCAAGGATTGAAAGTGGTTCTCCTGAAATATTCAGTGACAATTACTAGGATCAGATATTTAAATTTTATAATTTATTAAGCCTCATGTACCACACACTTCCTTGGAAGCATCTATTCTCATTTATTTGCTTACTTTAGGTTTTTTAAATTGTGGATTTTCACATTTATTTTCACAATATCTATTTACAAAGTCAAAAACTGTGGACAGAACTGTCACAAGTAAAGTTTTAAGTTCAAGATTGCTGCAACAACCTAATACTCTTCAGAGTTATTTATCTGTCTTGAATGTAATTTCCAACTGTTGTTCAATTAACAATCAGTTACCAGAATAAAGAAAAACCAATTGATTGATTTTCTGATATAAAGAATGTTGCCAGTATATTTTTTTTAGTAGATGATAGCAATGATTAGATCTTATAGACCTAGCTTAAGATATCGCTAGAGCCCAAGCTTTGTACATAAAAAGTGAGTCTTTACCACCAGATAGCTATTAACAAATATCGATGCAGATTCTTTGGCAATTTATCTCATTAACTATAGTTTGGATGTTATCAAAGAAGACAATTTAACAATAGAAATTAGACTAAGATATGAAGAGAAGAGCTTATGGAAACTGTACTACAATTCAGCACAAGATATATCGCCAAGTAGTGAGCAGTTAGTGTTAAATTTGTCTCTTTCAAGACAATGTAAAATGGAACAATGTGTACAGTAGAACCATTCTTCAACTTATAAGAGAAAGCTCTCTCAAATCTAACTAAACCTAGAACTAATAAAATTTACATGTATGTATGATATACAAGATTTCACGGGGGGTTTTGCATTAAATGCAAATATCTAATTAACTATGTGTTTGCCCAGATGCAGCACCAAACTAACAACAATCAAGGATTACAACAAAATTTTCATATTATGGAGGTTAAAAAACTCAATCATAAACAATACACAACTTTCTACCAATTAAAACAGAGACAGATGGTCAAATATAAACAAAGATTCAACTGAATAAAGGCAAGGCCCCATGCAGCTGCTTAGCTTATTTTCGTTAGCAATCACTACTCAATTTTTTTAGGAGTAATTTGTTGAGCTGGTGGCCCCATGCAGCTGCTAATTTTGCTGCTACAGTATTTATATTAATTTCACATAAAATTTGGAAGGAAGATTTGGTGGTAAATGAAAGAGGAAAATTTTGGTGTCAAATAAAAGAGGAAAAGAAATTTATGAAGACACCTGACATTTTTTTCAATAAGCAGTTGCTGCTTATTTTCAGCCCCCCCTTTTTTTTCATGCTCTATTTTCATTTCCTAAACAATAGCTGCTCCACAAAAATAGGAAAAGATTCTATATTATCCTTTTTCCACAATTTTAATTTTCCATGGGAAAACTATAACTACTTAAATTTAAGCAGAAAATACACTTAAGCAGTAGCATGGGAACATGAGGTAATACCAACAAACACTACCTATTGGCTAAATAGGAGACTAATATTCTATGTCAACATGAACTGATACATGGACAAACATCACAAGATTTTAGAAGATAAATTGTTAAAGCAATGTAATGTCCCCGTTTCAGATTTACCTCATTTAGTCCTGAGACAACAATTCTAATTCAAAATGTTAAATCTGAAGACATTTCATTTTAAATTTTTAACTTAAAAGTCTAAGACTAATCCGGAGAATAGAACTTATCTTGATAGCTTTGACAGATTCTGCTATACTCCAATCTGCATACATTCTTCTTTGTAAATCTTCTATAAATGCTTCAAAGTCTGCTCCAAAATTCTTTATAAATCTTCCACTGATCTTCTTAATACTCATCCTTTATTTCTGGGTGTGTGATTTAATCCATCTTCTCTTCTTCAATATAGATCTTCAATGCTGTTCCAAACATCCCTCTAAACCATGTGTTGACTCTTACTATTGACCATGATTTACTGCAGCTATTATCTGATCGGTATCCATAAGTAGTGGAGAATGGGTAAAAGACACAAGTAATTTTTCCAAAACAAAAATCTTCAATCTTCAACATGCTGTTGACTCCTCTTAGACCTTCGTTAACCCTTTGGTAATTCTGATTGCTCAAATCACAATCAATAATCCACAAATTCCTTGTGAAAGCTTAAGTGGGGCTGAAACAGAAAACACAAACAATATTTCAAATCTTCCAAGTGGGTCCCATTCCATTTAGTGGAGCTGCTGCTAAAAACAGAACAATAATTGTGGAATCTTCAAAACCTTTTCTAATTGCTGCAATCACCGTTTGAGGATCCTTTTATTATAGGAATCTGAATAATTATTGTTTGGGGCCACAAAGCACTTTTGGCAAGCTTATTCTAATACTAATAAATCTGAATTTCTATTGAAGTCCTCTTTCTTTAATTCTGGTATCTATGTCAGATCAAAGATCCCCCCACGTGGTATTGGCCATTCTTTTTTTTCCCCCATTCCAATCTCTCCCCCCCTCACCCCCCCCCCACACACACACACACATATATATTCAAAAAAGATGTCTCTCAAATCGGTCACATCCAATGAGGCCATATCTCTTGGTTAATTGTATTTGTTTAAACAGTCCGCTGACTTAATAAATGTTTTCTTTAAATAGCACCTCTGGAAGAATGATCTTCTAATCGCATTCTTTCATGTAATAAACTTTGCACCTTCTCATGTATACCAATCGTGGCTTAGCAATTCGCATCGAATACTAATCGGGGCTTACTATAATCTGTATGCTTGTCTTCAGAAATATGGCTTTCACCTATGGTCAATTGAACTTTCTGAATACTGATATCTTATAAAATATCAGACTGGATCTCTTTGATAATACAAATTTCTTCTAAACTCCAACACGACATAATTAATTCCTATGAATACTCCATCCACTGTTAGGTGTCCTTCAAATTCATTCTTATATCGGCAGATATCTTCACGTCTACAATTCTCCATTGTTGCATAATGAATTGTAAGCTATCCTTAAAGATAATACAAGGAGCTTTATTTCAGTTGTTCGGTGCTATAGACTTAGCATTTGGATGGGGACATCATAGTCTGCCCTTCTCGAAATTGCTTGTCTTCAAGCAATGTTCATGGAGATATTATTCATAATGTCTTCCACCTAACTTGAAGACTGAGATTAATTATGAAGAAGAGGTCCAATTTGGATTAGGAACTTTGTACTATAAGGACAAGATGCTACTGCCTCTAAATAATAGTTCTGATCTGATCTGATCGATGGTGCTGTGCTGCACTCCAAGCTCTTGTTTGGTTGGGGATATCACAAGCAATATACAAAGTTATTACTTTCATGAATAACAAGCAATAATCCAAAGCTTAACAAGGTTACTCAATTCAATTAAACTTGTGAGATTACAAACATAAGTTTAACAATTAGTGAATAAGAGTAACAATTGAATGGTTTCTACATCACAAGCTTTACATCACCATGTTTCTTTACACACAAACACAATGATTTGACATCAATCTTCAAATGACAATCTCTGCAACATGTTGATGTGTTTTTTATGCACATGCGAACACAGAATAAAATACCTAAAGTATCTTATCCTCTCTTGAACAAAATCTCTCAAATGCTGAAGATTAGCTTAAGGATCACTTGAGAAGACTCGAAGGTTAATGAATGTAAGGTCACTACGTGTGGATAAGCTCCGTTGGTTGATGTGATTATGCTGGAATCACAAGGGGACTTACATTTGAATGCCTACATGCTTGATTCACTGGAACTTAGATCATCTGATGTTACAATATGGTGATGCTTTGTTTCTTAAACTAACTCAAATTGAAAAAGGGCAAAAGGAAAGGGTTGAGAGAGTCTATTCTAATCCTAAGAATGGAGGAAGATGAGTGAATGATTAGATGGAATCCTACTGAGCGAGGTCTCACCATCAAACTGAACAATTTGACACAAGCTCAATGCAATCTTCTAAGGATGTTTCAAAGATTTTTGAATCAATACCATCAAACATTGACCACCATTCAAGTTAATGCATAAGCAATGAATGTAGAACAATTTGAAGTTAAGCTCATATCATTCCAGTTGACTACACAAGACACAATTACAATCAGCAAGAGGGTAGTGATATGGACAAAACGGATTCGACATAGATACATTCAACAAATTCCTCCAGTCAATTTAATCAAAATGAAAGAAAATTGAGAAGCAAAGACCATGCAAGTTGTTGAAGTAACAAATCAAATTCACCATGACTTCAATGAAATCAATTGTTCTTTACAACAAGGTTTGGCAACATTCTTTGCCTTCTCCTACTCTAACTTCTATTCTAATTACTATTCTATTCTAACCATTCTATTCTCCTCTTGCTACTATCTATTCGCTATTAAGCTTTACAAATGGAGAGTTTGAGCCTTATATAGAGAGCTCATTTACAATGAATGGCCAAGATTGATTCTCCATCAATGGCCAAGATTTTACAATGAAAACCCTAATTAGGGTTTGTTACAACAAACTCTTCTTAGCCAATGAGAGAATCACATTCAATGAGCGTGGACCAATAGATATCAAGGGTAGGTACATTGGAGTTTGTTCATCCATGGGTGAGCTTGGTTCATTGAATCAAGACGTGCTGATGTGGACCTTTCTAATTGGTGTAGTGACTGGGATGCCCCCTCAATCTTGCACTTTGTAGACTTGATTTGATTCATCATCATGAAGGGATGTTGAGAGATATCTCTTGATACTCAACATTATTCAGTTGCTCAATGTGATGATGATGATGAGAAGCAAACTTTGATTAACTCTTCTGAAACTATCTACTTCTTCAATCGTGCTCGATGTAGGTCTTGTGATGACTTTGATTGATTCTTCCTTGTTCTTGATATACTTGATAAAGGGTGCACCTAGTTGAATATAGTTTTTCAACGTACTGACTTTGATTCTTGGATTCCCGAAGGGAATTCAAGATTGTAAAACATCCTTCCATCATGTAGGTTATCCTTCTTTGATGCTCTTGTGTTTGCTGACGAAGCTTCTTGAAGAGGTTCTCCTTGTATCTTGCTTCGTTTCCTGCAAAACAAACAAGCAAGTATCAAATACACTTGATATATAGGTTTAATGAGAGCATATAAAGAGAATTCGCCTTCATGGAGGAGCACTTTGAAGTTGCTTTCCGCTTGTGGTGAGGAGCTCTTGAACTATATTCCATCCTTGATGTTCATTAAGTTTCCCTCATCTTGCCTTTGAATTTACTTTCATACTTGAAATTCATCTTTGCAGCTCAGAACATGAAGTTCGCTCCCCTCTGTCCATTCATGAAGTTCACTCTTGCATGTTGAGTTTGTGAAGTTCAATATGAAATTCGCTCATACATGCTAATTCATGAAGTTGAGATTTGCTCATGTAGGTTTGAACATGAAGATTGCTCTAGATGATGTGCACGTGAAGCTTGTTTCAATCACCATGCTTATTAAGTTCTCGTCTTTCTCAACTCCTGAAATTCGCTCTAATCTTCTAAGTCATGAAGTTCACCCTTGTAGAAATTCGCTCCAAATCCTCAACTCCTGAAGTTTGCTCCAAACTTTGAGTTCATGAAGTTCGCTCCAAACTTGCAACTCGTGAAGTAGAAAATTTTGCTCCAAATGCTCAAATCCCAAAGTTTGCTTAAATGAAATTCGTTTCATCTCTTCAAAACATGAAGTTTGCTCCAGATCCTTCAAAAATGAAGTTCACCTTCATAGGGAATTCACTCCATTTTATCAAATCATGAAATTCGCCCTCAATCTCTAACTCATGAAGTGCATTTTGTATAAATTTCACTCCATTTTATTGATTCATGAAGTTCATTTGAATGGAATTCGCTCTCAATCACCAGCTCATGAAGTAGACTTGTATGAACTTCTCTCCAAATGTCCCAAACACGAAATTCGCTCCAAGATGGCAACTCATGAAGTTGAAAAATTTGCTCCTAAGTGGCAACTCATGAAGTTGCAAAATTCGCTCCAAAGTGGCAACTCATGAAGTTGCAAAATTCACTCCAAAGTATCAACTCATGAAGTCTTATCTCAATCACCTTGCTTTGCTAAGCTTGCTTGTCTTTCCAAACATGAAATCCGCTCCAAAAATCTCAAACCTGAAGTTTGCTCCAATACTCCAACTCATGAAGTTGCTTTAAATGTGAAATTTCACTCCAAATTGTGAGATCGTGAAGTATGAATTTCGCTTGGGTTGCTCAACTCATATATTATGAATTTCGCTTGGGTTGCTCAATTCATGAAGTATGAATTTCGCTTCAATATGCAAAGTCATGAAGTTCGTGTTGATGTGGCTAAAATCGTATTGCTACAACTCTCTCTGGCCAACGCAAAATAGAATGTTCTCGTTGAGTATCCTATCCTCTCTTGTGTAAGGATTCCCTAATGCTATTTAAGTTGATCAAAGGGGACAACCTCAAGGTTCCAAATGTTAGGTCTTGACTGCGGGATAGCTCAACGGTTGATGTGTTTTGTTGGAAACACGAGGGGCCTTACGTTTGCAACAAGTTGGTCTGCATCGGATTCTCAAACTGGGAAATAAAAGCAAAGGAGAAGGGTTTAGGAGACTTAAAATTAACAAGATTGGTGTGCGAGTAGACAGATTCAACATAACCAATCCCTGCTTGGCCAGAATAACTCACAACCTCACAAGAACGGTGCAATCTTCAAGGGACTTAGACAATTTTCAGACTACAGGTGCATGCCCAAACACCCAATTCTAGTGTAGCTCAAAAGGACACCTACAATTGAACTAAGCACAATTTTAAAGGCTCACATTAACCATACACAAGGATACACAATCAGTATATCCCCAATGGTATGAACCCGAATCCATCAAATACGTGCACACCAGAAGGATCTATCTAAACTTGCTGAAGGAAACCATGCAAATAGAATAAAACCAACATGATAAACACCAAATCAATGTCCATATATTGATTTCAGCTACTATTACAACAATTTCTGCAACATTTCTATGCTACTCCTAACTACTAAAATCTAACCTTCTACAAAAACTCTAACCTGTTCTAACTGTTTAACTCTAAAAATCTAACCCTTTACAATGAGAGGCATCCTTCCTTTTATAGATTTTACAATTCTGAATCAGAGGCTAGGATTGACTGCATCCAACAGTCTTGATTTGCCTTCTAGAAGCCTGGCAGCTTTAACCCATGCCCATTTAATCCTCAGTTATCCTCCCAACCACATTCTCAACTACCTACAACTATTTGGCTTTAATCTGGTCAATCAGGTAGTTGGACATAACTAATATGTGTCCCCTTTGTTTTGAATACATTAGGTAGGGACCACAGGCAGTTGCCTTTTTACAATAAACAATTTCAGTTTTTAAACTGATTTTTTGGAATTTCTTCCGGCTATGTGTTTCTAAGAATGCACATTTATAGCATTCTGTGTGTTCTTTGTCTTCGGTTTGGCTGGTGGACTTCAACTTTGTGGTTCGTGATGGTGCGCTTCTTCGTGCTCCGTCTTGTGCTCTATGGTGCGTTCTTGCATTTCCTACGTTGATCGCGATCAAGGCTCCAATTTGCGCTTCAAGTTGACGCTCTAGCTCTTCCTGATGTCGTTGATCTGCGAATAATCAATTTCGACTTGGATTAATCATTTTGAAAAATTAAATAAATTAATTTAACAAATATTAAATCCATTTAGGTAATGTCGAGCTTTGTAGTTTAAACACTTTCTCTTTGATAATGAAATTCGACCATATTGGAAGGATAGATCGATTTTGGAGAGTCAGGACTTGACGAATTTGAAGAGATTTCATTCTATGTTTAAAAAGGAGCCTTTAAATTTTTGGCCCTTTGCATCATTTTGAGACACTTTTGTTAAAAACGCCATTTAGAATTTCAGGCCTTCAGGTCGAAATGTGAGATTTTGGGCCTAAATGGTGAAATGCACGATTTTAAACTTTATGCCTTATGTCTTTATGCCTTATGCCTTTCACGTGATTTGGCCTTTTGAGGCCTTTTGCAAGATTTTGTTTTTGATTTCTCTCTTTTTAAGTGCCCCTTTTATCAAACTTCGACCATTTGAGGCCTTTTGCACGAACTTGATTTGAAATGCTCTTAGAAGTCTTGCGAGCTACTTAGATGAATTGTGCGATTTTTATTTTTGGATAAATGAGGTCCTTTGGGCAAGATTAACTCTTTTTTGGTCCTTTTGATGACTTTGTGGGATTTTGTTTCTTAGCCAATTTCGGCCTGGAAGCCGACTTCACAAACTTAAGGTATTTTTGGCTAAAAAGATCATTTTGTAAGTTCAAACTTTGTTCTATTTTTCGGCCTAAAAGACTATTTCGTGAGATTGCTTTCTTTGCTTCATTTTCGGCCCACATGGTCATTTTGCGCGGATGTGAATCCTTTATCATTTTAGGCCTATGAAATGGTCTTGGGCGAATTCAGACTTCTCATCGTTTTCAGCCGAATGAGGGAGTGTGCGAATTTAACCCCCTTGATTTCATTTTCATTTTACCCTGCGAACTTGGGATTTTCGTTGAGCACTTCAGGGTAAATGAGAGATTTTCCGCTCTTCGCAAAACGCTCAAAGTCACCAAACTTTGTTAAAGTGTAGCCTGGTTATGATGAATTCGCGATTTTAGACAAAAAATGCGCGAGTTTGCTCCGAATGGCTCTAAACGTATCCTTCTACCAAATGACCTCGGGCCTCCTGAGGATTTCGCACGATTTTGATTCACACTTTGCCCTCCTCTCATGATTTCCGGGTTTTTTAAAGATGCGCGATTTCATCCTTCCACTGCTTTACCTAGTTTGCACAGTGAATTCGGGCTCCTGAAGATGATTTGTGCGAAGTTTAGGGTTCTCTCTTTTCTTGCAAATCACAGGGAAAGGCCGAGTTTGGGTTCTTTGAGAGGAATGACGGAGGCCTAGTGAATTCGGGATGCTAAACAAAACGCGATTTTGATTCACAATACCTCTTTCTCTACGGGAAGAAATGGGGGTCCCCGTTCGAGACAGGGTGGGGTGTGCAATACGCATAACAATTTGCTTGCAACTTGCAACTCATGAAGTTCATGTTCTCTAATTCCTTTATTCCCAACTCCACTTATGAAAGCTCCAAAACACAAAGTCATGAAGTTCGCTCCAAAACACAAAGTCATGAAGTTCGCACCAAAACACAAAGCCATGAAGTTTGCTCCAAAACACAAAGTCATGAAGTTCGCTTGTCATTGAATCTATTTGAGGCGATCACCCTTCATTTCTCATTCAACTTCGCTCATGTAGGTTTGCTTGTGTATGCTCATTGAAGAAATTCACTCCAAGTAGGCAAGTCATGAAGTTCGCTTCAAGAAGGCAAGTTGTGAAGTTCGCTTGAGTGTTTGATCATGGAGTAGGCGTTTTTTGACTTTCCCTCATTCTTCCACTTTCAAAATGAAGAAATTTGCTCCAAAATCCTCATTCATGAAGTTCGCTCCAAAGTAGTAACTCAGGAAGTTCGCCCCAAGATGCTAACTCCTGAAGTTCGCTCCAATATGCTAACTCTTGAAGTTTGCTTGTGAATGCTTGAACATGAAGTGGGTGATTCTAAATTTCCTTCATCTCCTTATCTTTCCATTTTGCTCATGAAGCCTTGAAGGTGAAATTCACTCCAATACCCCAACTCATGAAGTTAGAAATTCGCTCCAAAAGGTGAACTCATGAAGTTGGAATTTCGCTCCAAAAGTGCAACTCACGAAGTTGGAATTTCGCTCCAAAAGTGCAACTCACGAAGTAAGTGTTCTCAAATCCTTCACTTCATTCCTTTATTGCCAACCTCGTTTATGAAAGCTTGAAAGTGAAATTCACTCCAATCTCCTCATTCATGAAGTTTGCTCCATATCCTTCAAACATGAAGTTCGCTCCAAAAGTCTCACTCATGAAGTTCACTCGCAAAGTCCCACTCATGAAGTTCGCTCCAAAAGTCTCACTCATGAAGTTCACTTGAAAAGTCCCACTCATGAAGTTCTCTCCAAGAAGTGAAGTCATGAAGTTCGCTCCAGGGCAGCAAGTCATGAAGTTTGTTTTGTGCTCCAATCCTCTCAAGCATGAAGTTCGCTCCAAACCCTGAGTTCATGAAGTTCGCTCCAAACCCTGAGTTCATGAAGTTTTGAAGGTGAAATTCACTCCCGAGGCTAAGCTCAAGAAGTGGATTTCAAACCAAGATCAAACTCCCCTTTTCTCATTTTCAGTTACGCTCTCAACTTCAATACCCAATAACTTGCTCAACATGAGATCTTAGAGTGAGTCTTCACTCTGTGGGAGAAGTGTAAGAAATTCACTACACAAGGAATGTTCATGAAGTGAAGTTGGTTCCCCAAGAGTTGCACTTGAAGTGACCCCAGACTTTATAAACTTACTTGATACTCCTGCAAGACTATCCACTTGACTCCTAGCCATTTGAGCACCTATACTTTCCCCTTCAAAAGCAAAGGCTAATAGCTAAGGACACAAGCACAACCGACAACTAAGCTAAGACGACTGACCTAGAAAGTGAAAAGTGGGGTCCCCATTTGCAATGGGGCGATGTGTGAATACCTCACAACAGAACATAAGTCTAGCATCCAGCAATCATTAGAAACAGTGTGTTTGAAACACATTTATAACTCTCGACAAAGTTGTAAGGAGGTTGTTGACTTTTTCCCTAATATTGTGTCTGAAGAATAAGATGGTCAAGAATATAATTCCTCTTTCTTGCATTGTATTCCCAATCTAGTTCAAAATCAGACAATATTTCTGTAATGACACCTTTCTCCCTCATGGAGGTTTATAGAGCAAAAGTCCAAATGAGCCCCCTGCTAGTGATTACATGACATTGTCAGGAACAATGTGATCAATGCTTTGAATGAATCTATTTTGCAAGGATGAGTCCTAAAGGATTTTAAATTAACTTATCTTTCTTTGATTACAAAATATTATCAGGCCTCTACTCTTTCTAGATACCAGACTATCACCCATGTAATACTATGAACAAGATCCTTTCAAAAGCTATGATTGAATGACTTATACTATTGATGCATTCCCTGATTTCTCAAGAACAGACAGGATTTGTTGAAGATCATCAAATTATGGATTGTATTATTATCTCCCATGAAATCCTTCACTCCATGAAACAATCAAATACTTGTGGTATGGTAATTAAATTAGATATTGCAAAATAATGTGATAGGGTTCATTGGAAGTTCTTAGTTGATATTACAAAACCATACTATTTGTACAATATGTCAAAAATTCCTGTGGCAAGGTTTGGAGAAGAAAAAAATTCCAAATGTAAAAAGGGAAAATATTTGCAAGTTAAAACATCAACGTGTGTGAGTTTTAAGGACCTTTTGCAAAACATAGCTCTAGGGGAAAAACTTGCAAGGAAATTACTAATTGAACCTAACCTGTTCAAGTGCAATCTACTAAGATTAAAATATATGGGTGATGCTTCACCTATCTCTTTTTTCACTACCAATGAGACTTCATGGTTGCTTCTAGAGATACTATTGCTACTAGACTTTCTTGGAATATTTGGAATGGCAAACAGGTAGAATTCTATTTGGACTCATGGGCTGGCAATGCTCCTTTGATAAGTCTACAAAATTTAGCAGAAGTTGAAAGGATTTTTATTCTGGAATGGAGATCTAAGATGAAAACTATTCAAAGGATAATAATTCAAATTGTTTATGGAGATGTAAATGGTATGACTTCAGCCACCACCCTGTTCTGGAACAGCAAAAAACCATTTTTAAGGGAGCACCTAACTTCTAGAAGGACCAATGAGATTTCTAGATATGACTCTCAATGTTGGCTTGACAACAAAGAAGGAATTTACAATGTCAAATGAAGGTATTATGTAACCAAAAATCGACAATTTCCTATGGAGCTTATTTGGTGTGCCTCCATTCTTCCCAAATGTAACACTTTTGTTTAGTTAGCTGCAAGAAACAAGATTTTAATTATTGATAATATGACAAAGAGATCAATTTTGGGTCACTCAAGATGCCTATTATGTCTCAATGTTTGCAAGACTAGTAATCACCTATGGTTGCATTATGGTTTCTCTACTAGCATCTTCTCCAAACTAATTTCTAAATTGCAAATGAGTTAGGTTTTACTAGCTACCATGAAAGAACACATCTATAGTTATCCTAAGGGCATCCTAACATTATGGGCGCTATGGAGCACTTCTCTACTTTGTGTTTTATACGTTTATTGCTTGAAAGAAACATAATAATTTTTAGAGAGGAAGCCCTATTGACAGATTGTTGTTGGGCCCAAATCAAATGCCCTATTGACAGATTGTTGTTGGAGCATTTTCAACCACAATCTCAAAAGGATTTTCAATTGTCCCAAAAAATCTACAAAAGGAAGTGAGCATAATGGTATTCTTCATCCCAAAGCATTTATTTTGGCCAACTTCAAAGAGAAATTAGTAGTAGTGGTTCAAAATGAGAATGTGCAATGAAGCTTGGACGAGCTTTTGCTGCAGCCAGTGGAAAACATTATGAAGAATCCAATTCTAGGTACTCAGGGTTTAGTGATGCCCCGAAGTGTACTTGAGATGTGAGTGTGAATAAGGCCATGTGCAATGAACTAATAGAGCTCTCCAAGGATGTGGGAAACCTTATGGACCGCTATCAAGATATTTGCCTATGATCAAGAACGATCATTTCTCACAATAACAAATTATTGGAGATAGTCAATGGCCACAACCTCCCATGCTTGGAGAATGACAATTTTTTTCGCTTTGTTAGATGAGTGGAAGTTATTAAAAGGATTCAGATGGAAAGCTGGGAGGTGACTGCAGAATCAATGTTGATGATGTCTAGGGTAACAATCATGTTGAGGAATGGAATTTATAACTGGGCTTTCAGTCAATGGAAGATTACTCTAGGCAGTTCTAGCATTGCCTACATGGGTGTCTTCGAACTCTTGTGATATTGTATTATGCTTCTATTGGTGTGTAGTGCTTTGTCTTTGGTGTCTGAAGTATACAAGGTTTTGTTGCTAGATTGTTTTTATTCCCCTATCTATAAAGGGGTATCCTATTGGCTATCTTGTTTCAGCACAGTTTTTTATGTCTTGTAGCTAGTATATATGCCTATTCCAACCATTATTAGGTTGTGTTAGCAAGATTTTGGTATTTTTGTTCAGTTTTTTTGATAAAGGGTTGGGGTCTTATAGTAGAACACCACTACTTTTATCTAAAAAAGAAAAAAAAAATTCTAATAATAGTAGTGTTGTGACGTTTTCACACATCACCCCATTGCAAATGGGGACCCCCACTTTTTGCTTTCTGTCTTGGGTCTTTTTGCTTGGTTTTGGCTTGGCAATAGTTTTAGTCCTTTAGTCTTTGCTTGTGAGAGGGGTTTATGTCTAGGTTAAGCGTGTTGATCCGTCCTTGAAGTGACTTGCAGTGCAAAGTTCGTCCTTAGGGTGTGGTCAAATCAGAAATTCATGTTTTGGGTCTAGAATCCATGATTGAGTGTCGGGATTGAGAGTTAAGGGAGAAATTGCAAAAGTTGTCAAGAAAGTTCACAAAAGTTGTCAAGAAATTGCAAAAGTTGTCAAGAAATCGTCAAAGTTGTCAGAATTGTCATCAAAGACCTAGACAAGGAAAATTCCTTGTCAAGGTCGGATTTCCAACCTTGATAGGATGCAATAGCAAATTTTTGTTCAAATCCCTTGTCCAAGTTGGAAATTTAGTGGTTGGAATTTGAGTCCAAGATCGAAGTATGGAACATGTTTTGTCCTTGACTAGCTTTCGTTGTGTCTATGCTTGTCCTTGAAATGCGGAATTCCCCTCTTGCACTGTCTTTTGTCGATGAACACACTTGGTTTTGCGCCTTAGATTTGTCCTTGCTTGGAGAAGAATCTCACCCTACTTTGGGATCAGTCCTAGACCACCTTCCTAATGCGCCCTTGATCATCATCACCTTGTAATTGGGAACTATGGATGTGCACCCTCCTTGTTTTGGTCAAAGTGAATGAACTTGAACAATTCTGTTAAGGAAATATCGCTCAAGGGCTAGTTCCTTGTCCTTGTGCATCATCAATTTGTGTCCAAAGGTCGAGTTCCTTTGCTTCTTGGAATGATGATCAACACTTGTCCTTGATCATCACTTACTCCACTATACATGTGGGTAAGTGATGTGAAGCTAGATGTCCATGTATAGTGGAGTAAGTGGGGTGATGTGCTGGGCATGCACCTAGGCTACCTAGAGAGTTGGATTTGCATTGGGGTGAAGGATCTCAAGGCCCTTGAGAGTGGGGTCCAGTAAGGCAGTAAAAACAGGGTTTTGAAAGGAGTACTTAGGATGAGTCGAGCCATAAGGTGAGTCGAAGTCGGTGACCAAGTTTAGATGAGTTGCACGGCCAAAATGGGGACATGGTCCGTAGGTGAGTTGCTTTGTGAGTACAACTGAGTTGAAGGGGAGTTCAGCAACCAAGAGTATTGCATTGGATCATGGAGATGGGAGCTTAAAGCTCAAGTAGGTGTGCATGTAGGAATGTGAATCCATGGAGCTTAGATTGGGTGTTTTCATGGAGTTCGTTAGTGTGCATAGGATGCATGAAGAATGGGGTTCACCTGTAAGATTCCCAACTCAAGGTGACCCAATTCTGATCCAATTTCCTGAATACGATTTTTCTGATTTTGGTTTTCCAGATTTGGCCTTGGCCAGTGTATAGAGATAATGTGTTTGTTGTTTGTTTGTATTTTCAAATCTTTTCTTTTTTGGGGGATTTTGGCAATATTTGAAGAGAATTGAATGCAATACATAAATAACTGAAAATAAAAACTGAACTCAGATTTAATTACAGTCAACAATATTCATTCAATTTCCAACAGTAAATTTTGTCACAAGTAATCAGAACATACCAGGCTGCTTATTGATGTTCAAAAGATTTATTTGATGGAGTTAATCTGGAGATATCAGAAGTCGCCCAGTCTGCTACAGAAGTTCTGATCTGTGCTGCAATTCACAAATCCTTGTCTGCATATGCTGAAGAATTCCTTATTTGATTGGCTGAATCTGCTGAATCCTTCTGGGCGAATTTATTGAAAGGAAGAATTGGTATGATCAAATACGGTTCTAGTTGGAGGCCTGGATATGAGCTCCTTGCTGGCCGATTCCACACAAAACCAGAATGACTTTCCCTGACAGTTTAATTTAATTCAGCTCCCCAACTCAGAGCCTACTGCAGAATAAGCGCTGACAAAGATAGCTATTAAGCCTATTACTGCTGTGTTTGAATTCACTGTCAAATCAGCTGAGTCTAATGGCGGAAGCACAAAATATGCACTCAACGCTTCAAGCTTTCCCCATATGTAGATATCCGTGGAGTTTGGCCTATTATTTGACCCTCGTAGGCCAAGGAGTTGATGAGGGGGTCGTTTTGGCAGTTACTTAGGGCTTCACATATTATTTTAATGATTTTATGGTGAGATAATGTGTTCTCACGTATGATGTCACATATGTTGCTAATTGCACTTTATATTATTAAAAAAAATTTAATATTTCCTAAAAGTGCAATTATTTATTATTTAAAGGGGAGCAATTAAATATTATTTTATTATAAAGGAATCGTCTAGAAGGGAGGCCGATTCATGTGTGAAACAAATAAATAGGGGAGGAGCCTCATGGTTTAATCATCAGTTATTTGACATCTCTTCTTTGTGACTAACTTGTGGAGCCGAAGGTTTCTGCAGTTGATCTATTTGTCTTTGGGAATGGAAACTCCCATTGATAGCATAACTGAGGTGGTGAAAGAACCACTGAAGGGTTGCAGGTTGGGAAGGACAAATCAGTCCTTTCATTTGAGCTTCATTGGTGGCCAAGGGCTAATTTTGCTTGGGTTAGAATTGGAGGCATTTTGGCATCAGGTGTCTTCAACGATTTTGATATTTGGAGCTGATCGTATCTACCATTCACCGAGTTCCTATCTCAGTAATTTTCAGATTTCATATCAGATTGGAGTGGTGCCACAATTTTGCTTATAGCACCCTATAGGTGCATCAATTTACCCCTAGAATGAAGCACTCACCTTAGGAGACGCCTACAATGCGTTTTGATTCATGAGAGGGGGTGTATCAGCT
Organism: Cryptomeria japonica; assembly: GCF_030272615.1. Classification (NCBI taxonomy): domain Eukaryota; kingdom Viridiplantae; phylum Streptophyta; class Pinopsida; order Cupressales; family Cupressaceae; genus Cryptomeria; species Cryptomeria japonica. The sequence continues at coordinate 450,499,401 of NC_081407.1, read as the reverse complement.
GATATACATTTATTATGGTCTGCAGCAATCAGAACAGGGGTGGCAGCTAGGGAGCCATGATTTGTCTTGGAAAAGACTCATTTTCGTGGATATTGATTGCTTCTTCATCTTCAGCAATGAGCAAATTATTTAACAGGTTCTTATTCCAATTTTGTCATAGTTATATTATCTATATAGTTTGTTGGTATGGCTGCCAAAGGTGAACATCCACAAATCTGATTATAAGAGAAAGTATCTATATTTGTAAGCCTAGACCTTGATGATTGTAATAAAGACTGCATTGAATAAATAAATCAGTTATGAGCTCTATCTATGCTGTAATAAATTTGGTTTCCAATATGAGGTTGCATTCTATATGTTTGACAAAATGTCAACTAGATAAATGAGGTGTTTGTATGCATTATTAATTGGTAGATCTGTTCTTAGATTCATTGCATTGCATTCATATGTGCCTACAATCAAAACCAAAGAAAAACTGCATAACACGCAGAATTATACAAGCTGTCCAGTATCAATAACACGCAGGGTTATTCAGTCTGAAAACTAGAACAGCAGATTGAAGGTTATCAGACAACTGTTTGTCAATATTCCCTACACAATTCAGTCACATAACAGCAGGGGATATTACAAATAAGCACTGACAAAGACAGATATTACTGCTGCATTTGAATTCACTGTCAAATCAGCTGAGTCTAGTGGCGGAAGCACAAAATATGCACTCAACACTTCAAGCTTTCCCCATACGTCTGACCTGAAAAAGTCTCCTGTAATTCAACTACTGAGAAAACCATAATGAAATCGCACCAATGAGAATCTTAAATAGACTCCCAAATTCGAATTGGGTTTTCATCCAATTCTCTGCCGCTACCAAGGGTTTACGTCCTCAGCCGGTTACCTGGAAAAACACAGGAAGAAGAAAATTCTCCAAAACCAATATTCAAAAATTAATCCATCCATTCCAGCGATTCCTTCTGATATTCTGCAAGAGAAATTTCAATCCACCATCATCTCCAAAAATCACGCCCGACTTCACATTGCTGTTACTTGTTACTTCTTCTCAGCCGCTTAAGTCATGGGAATGAAAATTTATTCGATTTCTATAGTGTGGCCCAAATTAATTAAATCGACTTCTCTAGGAGTTAAGGCGGCTAGGAAAAATAATTATTTTTTTATTATTAGTCACCAAGGCTTAGCATGGGTTATTAAAAAAAAGGACCCCACAAAAGAATATCCGCCCTTATTATTTAAGAACAAACAATTTAATAATTTATTTAAATATTTTATCTCTCATACCATAGACTTTGCCAATAGGATTAAATATATATTTTTTTATATAAAAAATATAAATTTATTTATAGGACAGGTAAGGGGACATTACATCACCAACGGGGTCATGTAGACATTGGCCAAAGATCAATGAAGTTGAAGCTTGGATGGACGAACATGAAACTAGCTCAAGGAGTCTAGTTGTCCCACGAGGAATGTTTGGAGCTTGAGGGGTTTCAGAAACCGAGGGAGCTCAGCATGGGGCGCTAGGGCTAAAGGAGTGTTGGGCATGCTCAAGGAGTGTGCAAGGTTGGAACCGAAAAACTCAAGAAGTTCTGGATGAGGTTAGTGTTAGTAGTCCAGGTCTTATGGGGGACTCAAGAGGCGAAGAAATGGAGAGACTAGTGAAAGCTTATACAGGGTGCAAGGGTGGTTCAGCAAGGTTGAACTAGAGTACAATTAGGGACTTGAAGAGAGTGCTAGGACCACCAGAGTGAAGGAGACCCATAATAGGGTTGGCATGCACTTCTATTCTACAAGGGTGTGTGTAAGTTGAGTCGAGCGTGGGACACTTGAGTACTGGAGGTGTAGTCTGGAAACAAAAAAGGGCTTGTCTGCAATAGGAATCGCGAGAAAGATTTGCCAGTGCCACATGAGGTTGGGCCTTCTTTGGAAGAAAAAGCTCATTTGGGCAGCGAACCGGTCTAGCCCCGTGATGATCAACACTTGTCCTTGATCATCACTTACTCTACTATACATGAACATGTTTACAAGTATGATGTTCTCTTTCTTTTCAGGTTTTGAAGACAGGATCAAAATGTTTGAAGAAGACTTCACAATGATGGTGAACAACGAATGAAGAGCTCTATGACAACATGGAGTTGAAGACCAAGGCATTAATGCCATGATACAACTAGAAGGAAGCAAATCAGCATGAACATCAAGGTGGACTCATCAACATGAAGGATGTGTTCCACATATCAAGACGATCAAGGATCATCAAGAAGAGATGTAGTTCAAGAAATCCCAATATCATAAAGAATTCCAAGCAAGCATAAGGATCAATGTAAGGAGAGAATTTTACAACTATTTTGGATTTCTCCTAAATCAAGGTTAAAGACATTCAAGGATGTCATTGAGATGATACTACACCAAGGAAATCAAGGAGCGAATTCAGGAGGATAAAGACACAACAAAGGATTTCACAACTATTACAAGGCATTCAATCATACTAAGGACATGTTCCACATTCAAAGAACTCCACTAAAGCGTTCCAAGTCCAAGACAAGGAATGGCAAGATCAAATCTCATCAAGGAAAGACTGGTCTATGGCATAATGAAGATGAAGTTCAAAGCAACGAATTCCCCAACATGAGGATGCAAATGTATCATGAAGAAGGAAAATTCCCAAGTTAAGAGATGAAATTGTGCAAGTGCAATCAAGGAATAGAGATAATTTTAGAAGAGTTTATCAAAGTTAGAGGACTTGATCACAAAAAAGATGTAATTTGGGAATATGATCCATCACATCGCATCGAGCTTGAAAATGTAAGTTATCAAGAGATATTTCCCAACACCAACATTTCTTTGTGATGATCTACAAGATGAGCATGTTGATGTTGCACCTAGTCATCACCAACCAATCCAACGATTCCAAGTCAAGGCATCCAAGTTCAATGAGCCTAACTCATCTACAATTGTACGTGGAGGCACAAAGTTCCACGTACCTAACCTATTGTTTCATTGGTCAAAATTTAAAGGACATGTGTCCATCAAGATATAATGATCCTATTGGCCAAGGAGTTTGTTATAACTAACCCTAATAAATATTGGCCATTGATTTGGGAATCAATCATGGCCCTTGAATTGTAAGGGGATATCTATAAAAGGCCTAATGTAATGTCCCCTTTTCGGATTTACCTCCAAATAGTCCGGAGACAACAATTTTAATTTAAAGTGAAAGTTGTAATATATTAATAAACATAACTTTATCAGAATGGGATACATTTCATTAGAATATTGACTTCAAATTTTAAGAATACTTTAGAGGATTGGACTTATCTTGATAGATTCCTCTAATTTGTGTTGATCATAAATATGGTAATATCTCTTCTCAAAATCTGATCATAAATGTGGCTATGTCTTCTCCAACTTTTTCCTCTATAGCATTGTATCATATATTCTTCCCCTCACAACATTAACACACTTCATATATTCTTATATAAATCTGAATTACATTTCATATCTGCAAAATCTCCACTAATGTAAATTTTCCTTTCTATATCTGCAAGATCTTCTTAACATTTACGTATCTCCTACATTAACATCCTCCTCTATATTTGTATGAACTTCTTGTTTTATAAGTAAATCTAATATAGTATTATTTTTCATACAGCATCTACTTATTCTTCTCTTGTTGTATTATATGTTTAATTTTTTTTATACTTCATGCTTTTCACTTCTTCCTTATAGACCTTTAAACTATGTCTTTTATCTAAAGGACATGCCTTTGATATCTTCATCATTTAATTAATATATTACACCTATTTCATCATATTTGCTTTATTTATTCATATTTAATGTCCTTGAATAATCTTCCTTTTATATTTCTCCGCCCCCAACACACACTGTTCCACTCTCTAAATATATACTCTTTATCCTACTCAAATATTTATCTGCCTTTTTACCAATAGTTCAAAGTCTCCCAAGTGGGTCCCATTCCATTTAGTGGGCTACTGATAAAAACACAAAATAATTGTGAAATCTTTAGAAACCTTTTCTAATTGATGCAAACACTGTCTGAGAATTCTTTTATTATAGGAATATTAATAATTATTGTGTGGGGCCCACAATAATCTGTGGCAAGCTTAATCTTATACTAATAAATCTGAGTTTCTACTGAAGTCATTTTTCCTTAATTCTGATATCTCTGTCAGATCATAGACTCCCCACATGGTGTTCCTTCCTTTATAATTTGACAAGTACCCCAATAAGATATACTATGGAGTGCTATAATGAGTTGACTGATTTTTAATATTGCTCCTTGTTGGCTGCTATGTCTAATTTGCTAATTCTATAAACTGTAACAGATTGTAATCTTTATACCACTCACCGGTGATATATTGTCTCCTCTGATGATGTCTTATCTACTTGCACTTGACTGGGCTGTCTTACATCTCTGTATAATAATCAGCATCAGCAAATAGAAATGCATTTACATATAAGTCTAATAGCAGCCTGAAGTAAGTTACGAAATGATCTTCTCAACTTTCTGGAACTCTTACACGATAATGTAATGACCAGATATATCCTCCATATTATTCCTCCTCTTCGCCCCTTGTTTTTCCTCCCGATTCTCATTATTAATTTATATTTACATCTATCTAATCGAGAGACACATCCTCTTGAAAGGTGATGTCCTTCCAAATAAACAATTCATATTACTTCATAACAACCCGTTTAGTATAATCAACGAACCATATTGATATTAAACTACTTGTCTTCACTCAAGGCGATATTACTTAGTAATATAGGTCGCTGCTGAGATTCTAAACATTTTAATTTTGTTGACTTATCCATCCAATATTTGACGTTGTTTATTGCTAGTTGGTGGTCTTTGCTCTATCGGCTTGGTAAAGTGGGAGATACCAATTTGATCGTTGTCTTCTTGATTACCAATCAAGAGTTTGTCCTTGATGGCACCATCTTGCCTGATCATAGATTCTGTACCTTCTTCTACACCAAGTTATCTTGAAAATGTTGATGATGATTGCTGAGTTCTTTTGATCGGTTACCTTATTACTTTCTGCAATTATTAACATTTATCTTCAGAAGATATTTTATTGATTCTTATTGTCTTTAAGTCTTGAATGGGGACATGACACCTAACCTTCTCATTTGAACGGTTAATAGACAATTAATAGTTCTTATGTAGTAGTTAGTAGTAGTAGAGTAGGAGGAGGAATCTTGAAATTGTTGCTAGGTTATGTTGAAATCAATTCAATAATTTCATTGAAGTTACTGTGGATGTATGTGTTGTGTTTCTATATTTTGCATGGTTCCTTGTTACTTCTCAAAGTTAATTAAAGTTAATTGATCATGGTGGATGCTTATGAAGATATTGTGATGAATTCCTTGGTTCATACTTTTTGTAGTTTGCTGATTGTAAGCTACAGTGTAAAGTTAGCCTAAGCCTAACCATTGTGCTAAGTATGATTGTGGAGGCTTGTTCAAGTTGTGTTAGCATTGGGTATTTGGGTGATGTTGTCATGTCCCCATCTTTTTGATGCAATTCCCACATTGCATTTGATGAATAAAGACACTTAAAAATTTCTAAGTGTCAAAAGTTAGTAAGGAAAAGTAACTTTTATAAAGTTATTTTATAAGCCTAATTTTCTTTTTTTAATAAAGGCTTATGTTTGAATAAAGTGCTATGCGTACCTTTTAATAAAGTGGCCCCTTTTATGTCAACGCCACCCCTTTGCTCAAATCACTTAAATGACATGGCATGGTGGGACCCTTGCCATGTCATTCTTTAAAAGCCTTTAAGCCTTTAAGCTGCGTGAACCCAAAAGATGCCAAGGAAGATGCCTTTTGAGTTGGATTCCAATGGGATATTCCATTTAGGGTTACGCCACTCTTTGGAAAAGGTTATTAGACATTTTGGAGGAGAGAATTGATATTATGTTATTATTTTATTTCTGATTTTCTCTGCTCTTCATCAGCAGCAGAAATTGCAGGTGTTTGGAGGACGTAAACCCTCAGATCTGCATTGGTAGTGGAGGTGTACCCACTAATTTGCCCACGTGGGACAAGGATGTGCCTTGTCTAGACCCATTGGGGGTCAGTTTAGCAACAAAACCAGCCCAGCAATCACCATTAGGTATGATACATCAGTTCTTAGCAGTTTGTCTTGAAATTGCAGCAAGTGTGGGTTTCATAATTGCAGTCGTACCATTCCAGGTAGGGCCGTACCATTCTAGAAGGCTGTGCATCAATTTAAAATTAAATGGAGGGTTCTAACTCCATTTCTTGTGCTTGATCTCATTGTTGGGATTAGAAAGGGTAGTGTGGAAGAAATCACAGTCAACTGACTAGATTTGTGATCAGGGTGAGCAAAACAGTGGGAAAAGAAGGTCAAAATTGTATAATTTTTCCTGGCAAAGGTTGGATTTCCAGCTGGTAATTGGGTTCTTTGCCCAATTTGTTATTGGTAATTCATCTTATGGCAGAATAAGCAGATTGGATCCACTGATCTGCTCCTACACCATCCTTCTCGGCTTGTATCCATTTTCTAGATAGCAAACCAGCCTCAAACCCTAGCACTGGATCTTTGGTATGTTTTCAGCTTGTACATGTGAATGTTATTTCACTTCTAGATGATTGTAATCTGCTGTCATATAAAAATCAGAAGCTGATCTCTTGATTACAGTTCATTTTTATGTTGTTTCCTGTCATATGTTGCAAACCCCATCACCAAAAAAAAAAAAACACAAAAGAAACAAACTCTTCTGCATCTTCTGTCTAGTCTCTAAGAGCACCAAAAAAGGCCCCAAAATATAGTTTATTAAATTAAAATTAAAACAGGGCAGCAAAAGACCTATGTAGGGATCTTTCAGATGTATTCACTGTTACAAGTGTGGTTGTCGTTGCATCAAAAGATTGACCTATTAATGCTCGATACAACCACTAGACTTATAGAATCCACAGGAGATGGTTAAGTCATGTCACAAACCCGAGAGTTGCACAACACAAGGAAACCAAGGGCGAACAACTTGCAAGAATCCCCTCCCCCCAAGCGCAAGCGAGGGGTTTGAACCTGTGACCAAGCTCTGATACCACTTGTTACAAGTGCGGTTGCCATTGCACCAAAAGATCGACCTGTTAATGCCAGATACAACCACTAGACTTATAGAATCCACAGGAGGCAATTAAGCCATGTCACAAACTTGAGCGTTGCATTGCACGACACAAGGAGACCAAGGGCGCACACCTTGCAACATTCACAATGTGAAATCCTCCATTTCCTTAGAAGATTGCATCAAGTTTGTGTAGTTGTTGTCATCATGGCGAAGAAAAGCTTGGTTTGAGGGAATTTGTCTGTCTAAGTATCATCCATTGTGTAATGTCCCCACTTTAAAAGTTGACCAAGTGTGTGTGCGTTAGCCTTGTTCTACATGGTCCCGAGGGCTAACGAAGGGTTTAAGGGGATACTGGAGTGTTTTGGCCTAGTCATTTCCAGTTTGGGCCAAAACGAAGTTGATTTACTCAGTTTCAGGCATACTTACTATTTTTAGTAAATCAGCAGGACATAGTGGAAGCCAGTTTTGGTGTTTGGATTTGATACTCCTCGATGAGAGCATTCCAACGAGCTATCACTCGCATTATTCGAAGTCCGATTGTTAATACATTTTAATGCCTGAAGTTTTATTAAAGTAACATTTAATTTAATTGTAAAATATTAAAGTGTTACTCTAATATTTATTTTATGGGGATCTGTACCCAAGGGAGACATAAGTGAATATTTTAATATATGTTTTATATTGCTCATCTTTTATCCCACATTGCCCATGAGAGTTGAGTGGACCCTTGGAAAAAGAATAAAAGAAAGCGTTTGTGGCTTCATTAGAGGTGTTGAATATGAGAAGAATTGGTATGTGTGAGTTGCAGATCCGTTCTGGGCATTAGAGGACGTTTATCCTCTCTTGTGACATTCTAGACGTCATTCCCCTGGGGTTTGGCCTTTGGAATCCATTGCTATCAGCTTCATTATCAGGCAGATTGGGTGCATTTCCAGCTACAGGCAAATTTAATGTTTGTTCATATCTTCTTCCCTGCTCGTCCGATGCTTATGCCATTTTGAGGAGATGATTTTATGAAGATATTGGACCTATTGAAGACAAATTAATATTGCTGCAACACTATTCACGCAGGTGCTATTCACGCGGTTACTATTCACGCGGGTACTATTCATGTCACTGTAGCAGCAAGATTGAAAATGATTGCTGGAGTATTATGTCAATAATGCTGGAATAATTAGTGAGTTGATAATCTGCCATGTATTTGATTTTATTAAAATCTGAAAATAACATCTTATCAGCAGTAGTTCAATTTTCAGTTTGCATATTATTGTAGTTTCATTCTTGTCCATATTCTGTGATTTCAATTCCATGTAAAACAAACCAACATTTCATTTCCGGAGCCATTAGGGAATTTAAAACATTAAACGGAGAAATAAGGAGTTGGATGCAAATTGTTTGATAGAATTCCTAGTGGCAATTGGTATGGTTTTTGGGCATTCCGAGGTGTCCATTACAGTGGTATCAGAGCTATAAGTCCTGCCATCCTATGGAGGTCTTACAGAGACTTTGGAACAGCTGGATAGAGGGAAAAGTGTTTGACGAAATATCAAAACACTAAAATCGGAAATTAATGAATTAAAAAACATGCTAAGCATGTATGTTTAAGCATGCAATAGAGGCCTTATAACTTCCGCCATACCAAAGCAAGACAAAACAGAAATTTGAACTCACAGAGCGAGCAGTCTAGTTCATCCGTGCAGGTGGACATAGAATCCAGTCATACAGACATAGAGGAGATATTCTTTGATCAGGACAGCAGTATGGGTGACCGAGATGATAGGAATACCGGTCCAAATCAGGGGGAGGTAATGTTCAGACAGTTATTGGGTACGTTAGAGCAAGGGCAGCGTATGCAGCAGGAGCAGAATAGGCGAATGGACATGATGTTGCAGCTTATGGCTAGACAAATGGGCGTCAATATTAATCCAGGTGATGCCAACAATGGAAACAATAACAATGGGGGAAACGATAACAATAGGGGCAATGATAATAATGGAGGCCGAGGCAACAACAATGGCCCTGAGAATAACATTAATGGTAATAATGGACATGGCAACAATGGGAATGAGGCGGATAACTTTAGACACGTTGCACGCCCAGCTCGAACAACGAGCTCGAGACCTCTTCTACCCACCTTCCCACCCAGGGATCCGGTTCAACCAGTGAACGAACCGCAGATTACTGAGTTACAGGGTCAGTTCAGGAGGGACTGGGAGGCCAGTGGACCCGAGTTTCAGGTAGATATTTCCCTCAGCGATTATATGGACTTGAGGATGAGACATATGCCTAAAGCAGGAGGGAGGAATCAGAATTTTGAGCTGAGAAAGAAAGTTGGAAAACTTTCCTTGCCTTATTATGATGCTTCAGGGAAGATGACCACACGAGCTTGGGTGCAGAAGGTAGATACATACTTGCAGCTAAATCCTATGCCTGAGGAGGAGGCTATCAAGTATGCGGCTATGCATTTGGACGGTGTTGTGCATGAATGGTGGCATCGTGGCATGGTGACTCTGGGGCATAATCAGATTACATCCTATGAGGAATTCACAGAAAGATTGATTGAGAGATTTGACACTAGGGATCCCGAGTTACATTTCAAGGAGCTAGCACAATTAAAACAGTCAGGTTCTATGGATGCTTACATCGCCGAGTTTCAGCGTTTGTCTGTACTTGTTACTGATATCTCTCCTAGGAGATTGGTGGTGTTATTTTGTGATGGGCTTGCTGATCCATTACGTGGTTGGGTGAAGGGACATGATCCACTCACCTTAGCAGAAGCAACTAAAAAGGCACAAGATTTAGCCCCTTCGGTATACAAAGGAAAATACCATTCAACAGATTCTTCCGACCGCAAGGACAAAGACAAAAAACCATTTCAGAAAGAGTATAACAAACCCAAAGAAGGATCAAAAGGACTAGACAGTGAAACCTTGAATGAACTTTGAAAGAAGAAACTGTGCTTCCAGTGTAGAGAGCCTTGGGACTTATCTCATAAATGCCCTCTCAAGGCTAAGGCAAATCAAATGGAGTATTTTTCAGCAGAGGAGTCAAAGTCAGAGGGGGAGGATCAGCACTCCGATTCAGATGAGGATAACACGATAGAGGAGAGCAGCATTCCTAAGGATGATAGATCGTTGGCACGCTTGACAGGGGCCCAAAAGGCAATCACATTTAAGGTCAGGGGTACTATCCAAGGGCAGAAAGTGATATCTCTCATTGACACTGGGGCTACACATAACTTTATAGATACACAATTGGTAGCCAGGAGAGGCTTGCAGACAGAGGAGCATGATGGTTTTAGAGTCATGGTGGCTAATGGCCAAAAGCTATTATGTACTCAGAAGGTTTCAAATCTTCACATTAGATTTGGAGATGGCTATGAGTTGCAGGATGATTTCTATGTTGTGGACATGGGAGATTACGATGTCATCCTCGGTATGACATGGATGGCATCGCTGGTTGAGTTCACTTTCAACCTAGCGAAGTTGGAAATGAGGTTTCAGCATGAGGGTAGGACTGTTGTTCTCAGGGGACTTTCAGATGGGAGTTGCAGGGTAGTATCTTTGAGGAGAATGGAGAGACTTTTTTGGCATAATGACATAGAGTGGGCAACAGAGTGCTTAGTTATGCCATCTTCACCAAAGCCTCGGGTGAAGAGTCATCCACCAGATATACAGGAGATTCTTGACAGACATGCCAAGGTATTCAGTGAATTCCTCACGGGGTTCCTCCTGACAGGGGTGCAGAGCATGTTATTGAGCTCGAGGAGGGAGCCAAACCAATGATGATCACTCCCTATCGTCATCCTAAGAAACATAAAGATGAGATAGAGATGGCAATTAAGGAGTTGTTGGAAATGGGGCACATCAGGCCTAGCAAAAGCCCCTTTGCTTCAACTGTAGTTCTGGTAAAGAAGAAGGATGGGACAATGCGCATGTGCATCGATTATAGGGCATTGAATAAGAAAACAATAAAAACCAGATATCCCATTCCTCGGATTGATGAGTTGATTGATGAATTGCATGGAGCATGCTTTTTCACCAAAATAGACTTACGATCTGGATACCATCAGATCAGGATGAGGGCAGAGGACATTGAGAAAACTACCTTTCGATGTCACTATGGCCACTTTGAGTTTATGGTTATGCCATTTGGACTAACCAATGCACCCGCTACATTTAAGAGTTCTATGAACTAGGTATTCAGGGAGCAGTTGAGGAGATTTGTCTTGATCTTCTTTGATGACATCTTGGTCTTCAGTAAGACCTGGGAGGAACATTCACAGCATTTGGAGGAGGTATTATCTATCCTAGAGAGAGAGTCTTTGTATGCCAAGGAGTCTAAGTGTGAGTTTGGTATGACAGAATTACTATACCTTGGGCATATTATTAGTGCAGATGGAGTTCGAGTAGACCCTGAAAAGATTAGAGCTATAGTTGATTGGCCTACTCCTACGAACCTCACACAGCTTAAGGGATTCTTTGGTCTTTGCGGATTTTACAGAAGGTTTGTTAAGGGTTTTTCACAGACGGCAGCGCCTTTGACAGATCTCACCAAGAAGGGGGCCTTCGTGTGGACAGGGGCAGCACAGAGGTGTTTTGAGCATTTCAAGCAGGTAATGTCTTCATGTCCAGTTCTAGCTCTACCAAATTTCAGGAAGCCTTTTGAGCTTCATTGTGATGCATCGGGTGATGGGATTGGAGCAGTATTGATGCAGGAGAAGCATCCCATTGCATTCGAGAGTAGGAAGCTCCGGGGAGTTGAGAGGAGTTATTCTATCTATGACCGGGAGATGTTGGCCATAATGCATGCATTGGCCAAATTCCGATCATATTTGGTAGGTGGGCGTTTTGTGATCAAAACTGATTACAACAGTATTAAATACTTCATGAACCAGCGTGATCTTAATGACCGGCAACAGAAATGGGTTACTAAATTGTAGGCTTATGACTTTGACATAGAGTTTGTCAAAGGTAAGAAAAACATGGTGGCTGATGCCTTATCTCGGAGACCTCACTTATGTGCTCTGGCAGAGATTTCAGGAGATTGGAGAGATTGGATTATAGCAGAGTATGTCGGAGATGCTTGGGCTTCTGGATTGATTTCAGGTACTATACAGGATGATCGCTATGACGTGATAGATGGATTGATCAGAGTTCAGGACAGGGTTTATTTGATTCCGTCATCACATTTGAGAGAGGTGATACTGAAGGCATTTCATGATGCACCCACAGCTGGGCATCCGGGGATCTTCAAGACCTACAGGTAGATCAGAGAGCGGTTCTCATGGAGAGGGCTCAAGGATGATGTTCAGAGGTATGTCAGGGAGTGTGCAGTTTGTCAACAGAATAAGGGAGAGCACACATTTCCTGCAGGTTTATTACAGCCCTTGCCCATTCCTGATAGGAAATGGGAAAGTATTTCGATGGACTTCATCACTGGTTTACCACGAGTGCAGGGAAGGGATTGCATCTATGTGGTGGTGGACCACTTGACAAAGTTTGCTCACTTCTTTGCTATTCCGTCCATTTACACAACAGCACAGGTGGCAAATCTTTTCTTTAGAGAGATATTCAGGTTACATGGGTTGCCCAGATTCATTGTCAGTGATCGGGATAGTAAGTTTATGAGTTTTTTTGGCAGGAGTTGTTTAGGTTGTGTGGTACAGATCTTACACCTAGCACTAGTTATCATCCGCAAACAGATGGGCAAACAGAGATTGTGAATAAATGGGTGGAGGGATATTTGAGGAACTATGTAACTGCACAACAAAAGGCTTGGGTCAGATGGTTGCATATGGGAGAGTATTGTTATAACACCACTTATCATATGTCCATCAGGATGACTCCTTTCATGGCACTCTATGGTTATGACGCACCTAGCTTCATGGATTTAGTTTTGGGGGACAGTAGAGTGCCCAAAGCCAAAAACTTATTGCAGGATAGTCAGGACATCCTGAAAGTGCTCAAGGAGAATATACAGTAGGCCCAGAATCAACAGAAATTGTACGCTGATCAGCACCGAATAGAGCGCAGTTTCGAGGTAGGGGATATGGTTTACTTGAGGCTACAACCATATAGACAGTCATCGCTCAAGAAGAGCGGAGTTGAAAAGTTGAAGCCTAGATTTTATGGTCCTTACAAGGTGATTCGCAGAGTGGGCGAAGTCGACTATGAGCTTGAGCTTCCAGAGGGCAGTCGGGTGCACAATGTGTTTCATGCAGAGAAACGAGACTCGCCTGAAATCGCCCAAACTCGGCGAGTCCGAGTCCGAGTCAGGCCAAACGAGTCCCAGGGGCTCGGACTCGGACTCAGCCGAGTCTGGAGAGTAAACTCGCCAGACTCGCCGAGTTGGCGATTTTGGCTCAAAATCGCCAGACTCGGCGAGTCCTGAGCCCCAGACTCGGCTACTGGTTGGGTTAATAAAATGACAAAAAAAAAAAACATTTTAAAAAGTAATAAGTTTTTTTGGAAGGGCGAAATTTGACATTTTGGTCTCTCCGTCAGGATTATTTTATGGAATATAACATTTAAGTATAAGTTTCTTATACTTTAAGTTATATTCCATATATACTGTCAGGATGTTTGAGAGTGGTTTCGGGCCTCCAGGAGTTATATTGCAAAATCTAGTTTTTGGAGGATTCTTCAGTTTTCCAGACTTAGTCAAATTTCAGGATCAGGACATTCCAGACTTAGCCAAATTTCAGGGCATTTGAAGATCAGGATGACATTCCAGACTTTATCACTCACCAACTTGACCTAGCTTGGACCTTCAAGAATGATACTCACTCACCAAGCAAGACCCAATTAGCAACAAGAGCAAAACCAGGCCCTAAGGAAGACTCTCAAAGAAACCCTAATTCAGACTTGTAATAAGTTTTTTTGGCCTCGCGGGGCGCTGCCCCTCGACCTCGCCCTGTATTGTGACAGGGAGCGCGCAAGGGGCGCTGCCCCTTGACCCCACCTTGGGGGCGCTGCCCCCAAACCCCCGTCGAAAAATATGGGGGAAACTGCGTCGATAGAAGTAGAGAAAATTTAACCTACGAGTCTGACATTGATTGGATTGACCAGGTAGATATAGAGGTTGAGACTGTAGCCATGGCAGAGGAGGAGCGGAGAGCACGAGCACAGACAGGAGATTCAGAGGCAGATAGTGACACGGGTGTTCCTGATGTTGGTGAGCATGGCATGGTGTCACGGGGAGCGGCTATGGCAGTCGAATCATCCAGGACCTACCTTAGACACCTTCGTAGGGGGCTGGAGCCGGAGGGTGCAGGCTCCTCTGAGCCATAGACTTGTAGTTGTATTTACCTTTGGTATTTGTATGAAACATTTGATGATGATCATATGATGACATGGATTTTTTATTCCATGAGTTTTGTAATATTGTATACATTTGACAATATTTATATATCTATGTTTGTTATTTTCTTCAGCTACAATTTGCGTTTATGCTTATGTGATTGATGTATACTTGTGTATGTAATCAAATGAGCCGAGTTTGATGATGTTATTGTGTCTTTAAGGTGTATTCAATAAAGGGTGTCTGAAACAAGTTTTAAATATTTAAAAATCTCTAAATTTCTTGAGTTTTTCACTATCCCGAGTCCAGACGAGTCTGGAGCCGAGTCTGACGCCGAGTCCCGAGTCCGAGTCCGAGTTGGCCTTGCTGAGTCCGAGCCGAGTCCGAGTCCCGTTTCTTTGGTTTCATGTGTCTAGGCTTAAGAAAGCCATTGGTCAAAGTGTAGTGCCTTCTGCAGATTTACCCCCTTTGGATGAGGAGGGGAAGCTTGTGTTAGTACCCGAGGCTATTCTGGACACCAAAGAGAGGAAGCTTAGAAACAGGATAGTGAAGGAGTATTTGGTCAGATGGAGAGACCTACCGAAGGAGGATTCTACATGGGAGAGTGAGCAGGTTATTCAGCAGGTTGGATTGAGATTGCTTGAGGACAAGCAATTTCAAGGGGGGCGGACTGTAATGTCCCCACTTTAGCAGTTGACCAAGTGTGTGTGAGTTAGCCTTGTTCTACATGGTCCCGAGGGCTAACGAAGGGTTTAAGGGGATCCTGGAGTGTTTTGGCCTAGTCATTTCCAGTTTGGGCCAAAACGAAGTTGATTTACTCAGTTTCAGGCATACTTACTATTTTTAGTAAGTCAGCAAAACATAGTGGAGGCCAGTTTTGGTGTTTGGATTTGATACTCCTCGGTGAGAGCTTTCCGACGAGCTATCACTCGCATTATTCGAAGTCCGATTGCTAATACATTTTAATGCCTGAAGTTTTATTAAAGTAACATTTAATTTAATTGTAAAATATTAAAGTGTTACTCTAATATTTATTTTATGGGGATCTGTACCCAAGGGAGACATAAGTGAATATTTTAATATATGTTTTATATTGCTCATCTTTTATCCCACATTGCCCATGAGAGTTGAGTGGACCCTTGGAAAAAGAATAAAAGAAAGCGTTTGTGGCTTCATTAGAGGTGTTGAATATGAGAAGAATTGGTATGTGTGAGTTGCAGATCCGTTCTTGGCATTAGAGGACGTCTATCCTCTCTTGTGACATTCTAGATGTCATTCCACTGGGGTTTGGCCTTTGGAATCCATTGCTATCAGCTTCATTATCAGGCAGATTGGGTGCATTTCCAGCTACAGGCAGATTTAATGTTTGTTCATATCTTCTTCCCTACTTGTCCGATGCTTATGCCATTTTGAGGAGATGATTTTATGAAGATATTGGACCTGTTGAAGACAAATTAATATTGTTGCAACACTATTCACGCGGGTACTATTCACGCGGTTACTATTCACGCGGGTACTATTCATGTCACTGTAGCAGCAAGATTGAAAATGATTGCTGGAGTATTATGTCAATAATGCTGGAATAATTAGTGAGTTGATAATCTGCCATGTATTTGATTTTATTAAAATCTGAAAATAACATCTTATCAGCAATAGTTCAATTTTCAGTTTGCATATTATTGTAGTTTCATTCTTGTCCATATTCTGTGATTTCAATTCCATGTAAAATAAACCAACATTTCATTTCCGGAGCCATAAGGGAATTTAAAACATTAAACGGAGAAATAAGGAGTTGGATGCAAACTGTTTGATAAAATTCCTAGCAGCAATTGGTATGGTTTTTGGGCATTCCGGGGTGTCCATTACACATTGCCATCATTGTTCTTAGGATTAGTATAGGATCTCTAAACCCTTTATCTCTTTTATCTTTATTTTCCCAGTGAGCTAGTATAGAGTCCACGTTCCGATGGAGTTCATAAAACGTAAGTCCCCTTGTAATTCCAGCAATATCACATCAATTTCACTAAGTCTATCCCGAGAATTAAGTCACATTGTTCTCATTGTAAACCTTGGAGTCATCTCATTTGATCACATTGTTTGGCATATGAGGTTTCTTTGTTCAAGAGGAGATAGAATACTTAGTATTTTATTCTATGTTTGAGGTGTCATAATAAACACATCAATAGAATTACAAAGGCAAAGAATGAAGAACAATTTGAATTGGTGCTAATATTATGTTACAAACATACACGCCCCATTCCAAATGGAGACCTGTTATGACGTATTCACACATCACCCCATTGCAAATGGGGACCCCTACTTTTTTTCTTTCTGGGGTTTGTTTTCTAGGTCTTTTAGGGTTTTGTCTGTTAGCCTTTGCATGATGAGTACTGTCAGGGGGATCACTGGATAGCAGGCTCTGCTTGAGCTAGGTTGAGTCAGTAGATGCTCCAGGTTAGGGTTTCTTTGAAAGTCTTCCTTAGGGCTTGGTTTTGCTCTTGTTGCTAATTGTGTCTTGCTTGGTGAGTGAGTATCATCCTTGAAGGTCCGAGCTAGGTCAAGTTGGTGAGTGATGAAGTCCTGAATTTGTCATCCTGATCTTCAAATGCCCTAAAATTTGGCTAAGTCTGGAATGTCCTGATCCTGAAATTTGACTGTCTGGAAAACTGAAGAATCCTCCAAAAACTAGAATTTGCATTATAACTCCTGGATGTCTGAAACCACTCTCAAACATCCTAACAGTATATATGGAATATAACTTAAAGTATAAGAAAGAAGAAAGATATAAGGAAATGTCACTTATACTTAAATGTCACTTATAAAATGATCCTGGCAGAGAGGCTAAAATGTCAAATTTCGCTCCTGACCCTTCCAAAGGGTCCAAAGCGAATTTCAATTTCGCTCCTGACCCTTCCAAAGGGTCCAGGGCGAAAATTCACCAAGGACTCAGGATCTCACCTAAGTCAAAGAGTGGTTGAGCGAACGGGCAAGGATATAGAAGGAAATGGATCTAGGATCAAGTCTAAGACAAAGTCAAGTCAGTTTGAAGGTGAATTGAGCCTAGAATAGGAATTTCGCTCCTGACCCTTCCAAAGGGTCCAAAGCGAATTCCTCTACAAGACACTCCACCTTGACCCAAACTATAAGCTAACCCATTCCTATGTTTGAATGAAGGAAAAGGCACTTGTTTGAATGAAGAAATGTGAAAATGAAGCCAGGACTTGAGCTCAAAGAGGAATTTCGCTCCTGACCCTTCCAGAGGGTCCAGAGCGAAATTCTTCATAAGCCTCATTTGCGTCCTTGCTTAGACTACCAACCTAGTTCCTTGGGCGTGGTTGGAAGGAGAATGATATGTATTTACCTTTTGAGGTGATAGAATGTGGAAGAATGGAGGATTTTGACCAAAACATGAATTTCACTCCTGACCCTTCCAAAGGGTCCAGAGCGAAATTCACCTTTTCCTCTATTTTGCTCTTTCATATGGCCAAGTTTTGGATTTTTGAGGCATAGTTGAGGAGACTTGGATACATGTTTGCCTTGGAGAGAAGGTTTAAGACTACAAAATGATGGAAATTAGCCTAAATCAAGATTTTTGCTCCTGACCCTTCCAAGGGGTCTAGAGCGAAAATCCTTATAAACCTCAAATTCTCACTTGTCAAGACTAATTTCCTAGTTTCTAAGGCATGTGTGGAAGTGTTAGACATATTTTTGCCTAAGGAAATGACTAGAGGTGGAGGAAATGGAGAATTTTAGCCTAAAACAAGATTTTCGCTCCTGACCCTTCCAAAGGGTCCAGAGCGAAATTCTTGAAAACACTCATTTTCCCTTTAGCCAAAGTCAAGACCAAGATGGAGATGCAAGGAGAATGGTCTATGTTTGCCTCCCAGAAGAAATTGGAGTTGAAAAGATGAGCAATCAAGCCTAAAACAAGATTTTCGCTCCTGACCCTTCCAAAGGGTCTAGAGCGAAAATCTACCTAGACCTTATTTCCTCCCTAGTTTGACCAAATTTTGATGTCCAAGGCATGTTGAAAGGAAGAATGGACATATTTTTGGCTTTGGAAATATTTGAAAGCATTGAAAAGAGAAGGATTTTAGCCAAGAAGGTGAATTTCGCTCCTGACCCTTCCAAAGGGTCCAGAGCGATATTCCTTACAAACCTATTTTTTTGACCTTGCTTAGGCTTTAGACTTTGTTCCTTGGGTGAAAGTGATGAAATTTTGTCTTGTAATGAAGAATGAGATGGAAAGGATGAAGAACCAAGTCAAGAATGAGAAATTCGCTCCTGACCCTTCCAAAGGGTCCAGAGCGAATTTTCTCAAAACCTCTCTTTTCTCTCAACTTTGTGCTAGATCAAGTGTGGGCTAAGGTAAATTCAAGAAGGAGATGTCCCTAAGAATGACTTTGAGTTGCTAGTGATCCAGGAATTTGAGGGAATTGAGCAAAATAGGGAATTTCGCTCCTGACCCTTCCAAAGGGTCCAGAGCGAAATTTCTAAAATCACCTATTTTCCCTGCAGGTCTAGTCAAACTTTAGGTTTTCATAGCTTGGATGGATGCAAAGAAACATGTTCTTGCCTTTTGAAGTTAATTGATGTTGAAAAATGATGGAAATTAGCCCAAACCAAGGATTTCGCTCCTGACCCTTCCAGAGGGTCCAGAGCGAAAATCCTAGGATCGCCTATTTTCTTTGCAAGACAAGTTAAGTTTTTGGTTTTTATGGCCTAGGTAGGAGTGAGGCGATGTGTCCTTAGTCTTGGAGGTGGATTGGAGTTGAAAGAATGAGGAAATAACCTCAAAACAAGATTTTCGCTCCTGACCCTTCCAAAGGATCCAAAGCGAAATTCTAAAATCCATCTATTCCTTTCATATTTGTGCCAAGCCAGGCCTAGACAAAGATGGTAGAAGCCCTTGAGATTGCCCTTGAATGGATTGTTGTCTTCAATAATGATGATTTTGGGCTAGAGGAAGAAATTCGCTCCTGACCCTTCCAAAGGGTCCAGGGCGAAATTCATCATAGGTCCTGTCCCTGGCCATGATTCCTAGCAAAATTCTCTTTTCTAGTCATTTTGAGGTCAAACAAAATGTTGCAAGTATGGGAGAGGGATCCAAGGATGATTACAAATATAGAAAGTGAAAGAAATGGAGTTGAGTGAGGGAAAACAAGCATAGAGAGAAATTCGCTCCTGACCCTTCCAAAGGGTCCAGAGCGAAAAACACTAAAACCATCCTTTTCTCCAAATTTTGAGTGAAGTCAGGCCTAGACTAGGGTGAGAAAAGCTATTTGGAATGCCTTGGAACGATTTTCGACCATTAAAAATGCAAATTTTGAGCTAAAAGGTGAATTTCGCTCCTGACCCTTCCAAAGGGTCCAGAGCGAAATTCTTCAATCTACCTATTTCATCCTTGTGTCAAGTCGAGACTTTGAGTCCTAAGGCGTGGTTGAGGTTGAAATGATGTTAGTTTGCCCTGCAAGATGAATTGAAGTGAAGGAGACGAGGAATTGAGACCTAAAACTTGAATTTCGCTCCTAACCCTTCCAAAGGGTCCAGAGCGAAATTCTAAATTTCACCTAAATTGCTCATGATGAAGATCAAGAGATGGATTCTCGGGTCTTAGTGGAGAGAAGGCTAGTGTATGCTTGCCTTGGAAGGCATTTTGGAGTAGAGGCATAATAGATTTTGTCCTAAAATGTAAATTTCGCTCCTGACCCTTCCGAAGGGTCCAGAGCGAAATCCTTAAACCCTCTCTTTTGCCCCAAATTTACATCAAACTTGGTATTGGTTGAGAATATAGTGATCCTTAGGCATGCATCTAAGCAAGCGTAGTCGCAAAGTGAGGTCTAAATGAGCCAGGAATGCAAAATTCGCTCCTGACCCTTCCAAAGGGTCCAAGGCAAAATTCTTATAGAGCCTGTCCCTGGAAAGAATCTTGAGCAAACTTCATTTTGATATCTTCTTGTTGATGATTTAAGGTAGAAAATGCTATGTTGAAATGAATTCGTTATATGACCTTAATCATCTTTTGGTTTACCTTGCACATGAAAGAAGACCAGGCCAGATCAAGGACGACCTCCTCCAGTCCAACATCGTCAAGGACGACCTCCTCCAGTCCAACATCATCAAGGACGACCTCCTCCAGTCCAGCATCATCAAGGACGACATTCTCCAGTCTAGCATCATACAGGACGACCTCTTCCAGTCCAACATTTCAAGGAAAGGTACACCATCTATCCTGCACATCAAAGACAAAGGAGGTTAAAGCAAGGGTCCGTTGAAAAAGCAAATAGTTTCAAAAGAGTTAATTAGAATTATCTTCGCAGCATCATCAAAGTGAACATCTGCCAAGTTACAAGTGTCAGACAAGGTGGCATCCCAGTCATCACTCCTCCAGTCAGATTAGTCCACCACAGCGTGTCCAGATTCAATGTACCTAACTCATCAAAGATGACACAAACTTCGATGTACCTACCCCGGTTATCCATTGGTCGAATATTCTAGAGAAGATATGTGTCCAAATAATGCAATTATTTCATTGGCTAGAATTGAGTTTGTTGTAACAAACCCTAATTAGGGTTTTCATTGTAAAATCTCGGCCATTGATCTCAAATTGATCTGAGCCATTGAATTGTATTAAGAGCACTATATAAGCCATGGCTCCTCATTTGTTAAGGATAATAGTTAGTCAATAGTTGATAGTGGGTGAATAGTTAGCTAATAGTGAATAGTCAACTGATAGAATAGCAATTAGAGTAGATTAGGAGGACAAGGCAAGAAATTGTTGCCATTGATTGTAAATAAACTCCATTTTCATTGAATATATGGTGAAGTGTGTTGTTTCTTTGCAATATGCATGGTCTCTTGTTGAATCTTCATTTTAGATGATAGATAATTAAATTGAATGAATGAAGTTATTGAATG
The DNA here is from genome assembly GCF_030272615.1 of Cryptomeria japonica. Taxonomy (NCBI): domain Eukaryota; kingdom Viridiplantae; phylum Streptophyta; class Pinopsida; order Cupressales; family Cupressaceae; genus Cryptomeria; species Cryptomeria japonica. The sequence goes on along the minus strand of NC_081407.1, from coordinate 450,478,054 downwards.
CACTCGCGTGGAATCCACCTAGTCCAAACCACTAGCCTTTTGCTGACTATAAGAGCGCCTTGCGTGGTCAACTGGCATAAAATGAGTTTAATCTTAAGTCGTTACACATCTATTGTTCATGCATTATCTTGAATGTTGATCAGTGTCTGATGGCATACGATTTGAACATATTGGACGTATCCCTTAGAAGATCGCACTAAGTTGGTGTCAGATTGTTCAAGCTTGATGGTGAGACCCAGCCCAGCAGGACTCCACCTGGTCATTCATCTATCTTCTCGCATTCTAGGTAGTAGAGTAGACTTCCTGAACCCTGCATCTTTTACCATTTGTTTGTCTTCCAATTAGTAAATAGGACTTGTGATTCCAGCAAATCAGACGTTCAGGTCATCGAGTGTAAGTCCCCTTGTGATTCCAACAAAATCACATCGTACCACGAAGAGCTTATCCACGAGTAGAGATCCTACAAAACAAAACCTTGAAGCTTCTCCGATTGATCCTTTTGCGATATCTTCAGCATTCGGGAGATTTATTCAAGAGAGGATAAGGTACCTTTAGGTATTTTATTCTGTGTTTGGTCGTGTACAAAAGACACATCAACAAGACCCCCACTTTTTTGCTTTTTGTTGAGTTTGCATAGCCTAATGATAGTTTGGTCTTTTAGTTCTTTTTCACCTTTGCTTGTGAGAAGGGTACGTCTTGTCAGTCATAGAATAAGTGTGTCGATTCAAGTAAGTTAGATGCAAGGATTGTCCTTAAGGTGTGATCAAGTGAGGGATTCATGTTTCAAGTCCTGATTCCATGGTGGGACATCAAAATTTTCAAATGCAATCAATGTTGTCAAAGTTGTCAAATGTTGCAAAATGTCGTCAAGAAAATTATCAAGGGATTGAGTTTTTTTGAAATGTTACTTAGTGTGAAAAATAGTGAAATTCCAAAGGATGTGATGCTTAGACAATAAAAATTCCTTGTCAAGGTCGGAAAAATCCGACCTTGATAGGAACAAGGAATTATGAAAACTTTTCAAAATCCTTGTCTAAGGTATGGAAATTCAAAATTGGGAGCTTAACGCTTAAGGATCAATTATGAAATGCAAAAATTATTTGATTTTATCCTTGGTACATTTGGGAAATTTCCTTTGCTTGTTTGTCCTTGGACATATCTAGTTAGCGCCTAGGTTTTGTCATTGTTTGGTGAGGAATTGTGCCCAGTTTATATTATTTTGTCCCTAGTCCTTGGACTCCCTTAATTTGCACCCATGCATTTGTCCCTAGTCCTTGGACTCCCTTAATTTGCACCCATGCATTTGTCCCTAGACGTGGAATTTGTGCACATATTTGATATTATTAAATTGGGGTCTAGCATTGTGGTTTGTGACTATATTCAAGTGGCATTCATTTTTGTCCTTAGCAACCTTTCGATTGTACTATTCCTTGTCCATGATACCCTTCAAAACCCGCTCAATGCATGTGCCCTTGTCCATGTCAACCCCTCAATCCCGCCTTGCACATTTGTCCTTGTCCCTAAGTACCTCTCAAACTTGTGTTGCACATTTCTCCTTGTCCCTGAGCACCTCTCAAACATGCCTTGCAACTTTGTCCTTGTCCTTGGGTACCTCTCAAACCTGCCCAAGTCCTTGTGCAAAGGGGAGATATACCTACTTGTCCTGGAACATGTGGAAATCATGCACCACTTCAATTATCATGGGAAATTCTTCAACATAAACTAAGAATGCAAGATGTACAACTTTAATTGTCTTATCATCAATTTCTTGCATTTTAATCCAAGGTGTCTTCTCTTTCTTTTTTCAAGATTGATGGAATGAAGGCGGAACATTCAAGGCTTGCATTACAATATGAAGAGGAACATCTCAAGGAATGAAGACATTATAACAAGGATTACAATGCAAGGAGGAGGTTAAATATTGACAAGCAAAGGAAGGAACCAATTCAGAACAACATCGGGGCCTTTAAAAACTACATCAATACACAAGGAGGTATCAAGGGAGAAACACCTCAACAAAGAAAATGTCAGGATCAACATAAAGAGGGATACCATTACAATTATCTTGAAATTCCTTCGGAAATCTAAGATCCTAAATCAAAGTCGGAGACATTCACGATGACATTGAGATGATAATATGTCAAGGAAAATCAAGGATTTTTAGAATCAAAGTGAGGATGAGGATATCAAAGACACGTTCTACAATTCAGGAACTACATTAAGGACATTCCACCTTTCAAAATGACATCACGATTCACATACTCAAGGCAAGATAATATTCAAGAAGAAGAATTCCAAGGATGAAAAGGACATTGCAACATCACGTCGAGAACTCCGCCAGGGAATTCAAGTCCAAAACAAGGAATTGCAGGATCAAAGAGCGTCAAAGAAGGAAATATTTCAAGATTCCAAGGTTGAGATTGGAAATGCATCACAAGAAGAAGGATTCCCAAACATGAAGATGGAAAAGTGAAACATGATCAAGAATGAATGATAGTTTTAGAAGAGTTAATCAAAATTAGAAACTTTATCACCAAAGATGATGCAATTTAGGAATATGATCCATCACACCAGGCTTGGAAATGTTGAGTTTCAAAAGATATTGCCCCAACACAAAACACTTCTTTGTGATGATCTACATGATGTGCATGCTGACTCGTCGCTTAGTCGTCATCAACCAATTAGGAGATTCCAAGTCAAAGTGTCTAAGTTCAATGAACCTGACTCATCAACAAGCTACACATGTGGAAGGAACAAAATTCATTGTACCTAACCCCATTTTTCATCGGTCCATATTTAAGGAGGGACTTGTGTCCATTGCAATGTAATTTTTTCATTGGTCGAAGGGAAGTTAGTTGTAACTAACCCTAATTAGGTTTTTATTGTTAAATCTCGACCATTGATCTTGAATCAATCAGAGCCATTCAATTGTAATGAGACCTCTATATAAGGCTCAATCCTCTCATTGGTAAAGGTTAATTGATGAATAGTTAGTAAATAAAAGGAGTAGAGTAGAAGGAGGAAACCCGAAGTTGTTGCCAAGACTTGTTGGAGTTAATACATGATTTTCATTGAAGCATGGTGGATTTCTATGTGTTGTTCCTACATGTTGCATGGTTTCTTGTTACTTCTCAAATTTAGATAAATTTCATTGATTATAATGGAGAAATGTGATGATATCTTGATGGAATTCCTGTTCATGCCATTTGTAATTTGCTGATTGTAAGTTGCAATGCATGGTTAGTCTAAACCTTATTAAGCATAAGTCCAATTGTGGATATTTACTTGAACTACATCAGTATTGGATGTTTGAATGAATGTTTATGATATTAAAAACCTTTGTTAGCCTTTGGAGATTGCATCAATTTTGTGTAGTTGTTTCTGCATGGCAAAGCAAGGCTTGATTATGGAATCACTCTATCAAAGCATCATCCTTTATTGTCATTGTCCTTAGGATTAGATTAGATCTCTCAACCCTTTATCTCCTTTTATCTTTTATTTTCCCACTGAGTTAGTATAGATTCCACATTCCAGCTGTGTTTATTAGCGTAAGTCCCTTTGTGATTACTAGCATTATCACATCAAACACTAAGTCTATCCAGAAATTAAAGTTGATTGATCACATTGTAAACCTTGCAGTTGTCTCATTTGATCATATTCTTTAGCATATGAGGTTTCTTTGTTCAAGAGAGGTAGAATACTTGGTATTTTATACTATGTTCAAATTTTCCTAAAAAACACATCAACAAGTAGTTTGCCAAAGTAAAAGCTAAAAATAACTATCCCAAAACATCAATCAAATCCTCTATCAATTCTAACTCTTTAACTAGATAATATCCTTTCTAAAATTTTGGGAACATCAAATAATTTTCTTTTTTGCTATCTAATGGCCTTGTCTATAAAATTAACAACTTTTCCCCTTCTAGATCTAAAATTTTGATTCAACCTCTCATATGATTTTGGTTGGTGGGATAATATTTTTGCTGGATAAAAGAAACCTTGACAATTTCAATTTTTAGAAAATTAACAAATTGGGTCAAGCTAAAAAAATGTGAAAGTGTTCTACACAAATTATCTAAAAAAAACTTTCGTATCTCAAAAACACAAATCATTTTTTTTATTTTGTGAAGAAAACGTTTTTCTACTTGCAACAATGGTATCACTAATTTATGGTGTTTTTCCTCTTTTTCTTTTCATTTTTGAAATTCAAACCAAAATCAAAACTTTGAGGTCCATCTTATTTCTCCAACATGTGTTATGTCCCTTTTCAAATATCTTATTGCCCTTGCAATTTCTTTGAGTTTCCTATCTACCCAACTTTTGGCTTTTCTATCTATGCAACCCTTATGAAATATTGAGTGGTAATGACAAATATCAATATTAGTTATTGATACCCTTACAACACTAGGCATAAGCCAAAACTATCATTTATTGACTGCTAGACAGCAGCATTAAATATAAATATTAAACCATTTATATAAAATGGGTAGCAATGATCCAGCAAAATCTTTTCCTACAATATTCAAAAGATCTATGGTAGAAATCTTTTTGTTCACTTATTACTATGTTACCAGATCTGCCAGGGGACTGGCAAAATATAGGTCCAATTCAAACCAAATCCACGGTCTAGTTCAATTCTTCTATATATTTTGGTGAGGCATGCGATTGGGGAGTTGAATCCATCAGGACGAACCTAGGGGGGGCTCCACATGGATTCAACCAAACTCAAATCACCTATCAGCATTCTAACATTTTTTTAATTTTTATTTTTTTTCCCCCTTCTCACTTTGACTTGTTCACTCTGAAACAAATTCCTAAACCTAAAAGTGCCATCTAAGGCATTTTAACACCAAAACAAACTCATTTTGGCTCTTTTTTGGCAAAAGACATACCATTTCAAAAGGTTGAACTCTCACTCTTTCTTGTCATTCAACAAAAGGAGTTAAAGATTGATCATTGAAGGTTCCAAATAGGTTGCATCGCTATTCCTACACATTTGCAAATGTCCATTAGCTACCAATATGATCATAGAAAAATATTTTTGAAGAAAAAGTTTTTTTCCAAGGATTTTGTTTTACAAACATGAAACAAACTCTCTTGCTTTTCTTTTCTTTCATTTTTCTATCACTAGACAAAATTTTAAAAGATTTAGGTTTAATATATCTATTCATTTGTTTTTAAAATTTTATTTATTTTGAATGTGTTGTTTATAAAAAAATTTGCCATAGGAATTACAATGGCAGCTAGTTCTATCTCCATAGACCGACTTAAATTCAAAAAAGATTAGAGTTCTCCTCTTTGGAAGTATGTTGACATGATACAATCAATTCCAAGTGGTGGGGATTATATTTAGATTTACAAGGGGTGTGATTTCATGTTTTCAAGTTCATAAACCTGTTTGCAAGTCCATTTGTGTGGAATTCCTAAACTAGGCATCAAAGCTTACCCTACAAAGAATGGTGGACTTGTGCTGTAGAAACAAGTGACAACATATATTAATGAAACGAGCAAATGAACTAGCAAGCTGTAGAGCAAATTATCCTAAAAGAGAAGATCTAAGGGTATGAAACCCCCTAAATCCCCATCTAATCCCAATTTTGTGGTAGAGATCCACACATTCTTTTCCACTCCTAAAGAACAACCCACTACAAATAAGAGACAAATGGGACCTTTGAAAATAGCTTTCAAAATGAGACTTGAGACATTACCAATCAACACATAGCAAGATGAATGTAGGCAAATGGGTTGGCTTTCAATGTTGTTCCCTGTAATGTCCCCTCTCTAAGCCTTGTTAGATAGTGACCATTAGCCTATCTCTCAGGTTCTCATTGGCTAATTTGGTTGGTTAGTGAAATCCTTGGTTCTTGTAGCCATTGCAGTTCTATTCTTTCAGCATTTCTATTGTTGACTTTGAGCTCGATTATCAGTGAGTTTCACAGTGACGCTTTTGGAAGCATTTAAGATCACCCTATTTGAGCTCCACATTTCTTGGAACCCATGGCTATTTATAGTAAGTCACCATTTTGACTTTAGTCATGTCTTTTCATCTTCAGTGACCCCCCAGCACATTCTATTTCAACATCCAATACTCTGTTAGTTTTTCCGTAAATCAAAGGGGGCAATTTTCATTAAATGCTTAAGTTATGATATTTTATTATAAAGTTTCATTTAAACATTTGATTATTTATTAAAATGAATTTTGCCCTGGAATGTGCACCCATGTATTGGAAAAGATAAAATAATTTATTCTATCAAATTTTAATCTTCTTTTTCGGGCATTGAAAATTGGAGAAATATAAAAAGGCCATTTGAGCTCTTTTCCCATTATGTGTGAATATTTGTGTTGGGGATATGCTATTGGGTTTTACATAAACTTCCTGAGGATGGAAACCCTCTTGAAGGATATCATTCACAATGGTGAGAGATCATCCCTTGTTGATTTTGCTGTTAGATTCTCACTGGGTCTCAGCTGGAGCTTCATTGGTGGTGATTTATTTAGCAAGTTTATCTTTTAGTTTGGAAGTGTTTAACAAAGAATTTTTGGAGTTATGGTTGTGTTTGTCAAAATTATCACAGGTTGTGATCTGGCCGTACCATTTCAGAGTGAGCCATTTGTGGATGCCTGGCCTGATTGGTGGAATAAATCTTTCTGGGTACTTTACCAGTACATTTCTATGCATTGGGCGATCATGTTTGACACCTTTTCCAAGGGTTAGCAGCTGCGTCAGATTTTATGACGGGGCTGTACCTTTTGTGGAATGCCTTATAGCTATATTTAAGAGGCGTTGGAATTCTAGATTCAAGCACTTAACTTCTGGAGGCTTCTTGATCATATTTTGTGGCATCTAGGGTTGCTTAGGGTTGAGGAAGTGTTAGTGCTTGGGTTCTCATGAAGCTTGATGAGTTTTTGATGTGGATTTAAGGATTGGAACAGGTAACACCAGTGCCTAGAAGTGCTTAGTCCTGATCTGAAAGTATATTTAATGGTTATTTTCTACTCATTTTATGAGTTTGGGTACTACTCCTATGAACTGGTAATGTCCAAGGATCTTTCCTTGGGTCAGGGCATGATTTGCATGGTGTCAATTGAGAGGAGTCTTAGCTGCAATAACCTGCAAAAAAAGGAAACAGCAGACCTGTAGGTGCAGCTTTCTTTATTCCAGACCTGGAAATGGAGATTCCAGACCTTTACATGTGCCTATTTGCTGCTATATCATTCCAAGTTAGCTGCCAAGATTAAAAGTACAGTTGCTCGAGTAAACAGAAGTGGTCGCTGGACATCTGAAGGCCATCCCAGAATTCTGTGTCATTTTACCAAGCTGAGTGCACTCATTTATTTGCTCAGTCAGTCAACACTTTGTAATTGTTTTCCTGTTTGCAAATTGATGAAATTACAACTGTCGTGACAGCAGAGTTCAAACTGAGATATTTGGCTATCATTTATAACTTCAATCATCACTTTTGTTCGTTATTTCATATGAGGTTGTCCAACCAGCAATAAATGTTAAATGAAACCATCAAAATCTCAATACCAAAGAAACTAGCAAAACAGAACCAAACTCCTTTACTTGCACGCATTGGTTTGACAAATTCTCAATGGTAGAATTCGCAAAACAAATTGGGGTGGCATACTACATTCCCTCACCATAATGGCAAGAAATGGTGAGAAAAACTAATGAGGCTCCAAAAGGTTGCAAGAGCTTGGGTTATGAGAAGTCATATGGCAACTTGTTGGACAATGATGTCGAGCTTGTAAAAGATTCATTGAAGCCTATATGGGATTAATGGGTAGAGACAAGGGTGTCCATTGTTTCCAATAAGTGGAATGATGTGATGTCCCCACTCTAGTCAGTTTCAGTGACTGATAGGTTAGCCTATTATTTTGGACTCTCGTAGGCTAACATTTTGGATAGAGGGTCTCAGTGACAGTTCCACTTCTTCAGTTCAGTCTTGGGTTTAGTTCCAGGGCCTTAGCAGTTAGTGTGTGTGCTTAGTTGAGGGACTTACAATTTATAGTAAGTCAATCTAGCAATTGTGCTATTTTTAGTCAGGGCACCTGGACACATGGGGGTTATTCACTGTTGACTCCAACTTCAGACAGCACGTCAAAAGACTGAGTATTGAGAGAGATATTAATATTTTAGTGGTTAAGTTATTAAATTAACTTATATGAATATTATAAAGTCATAAAATGACTTTATAAAATATTAAAGCCACTTAAATGTTATAAAGTGATTTTAAATCACTTAAATCATAAAAGTACACCCAATATGATTTATGACTATGGAAAAGTAAGTTAAATACATTTCAATGTATTTAAATTTTCAATAGGGCGTACTTTCTTGGAAATCGTGCCTTTTTTGGGTGTTATAAGGCAAAACAAGTCAAATTCATGGAATATTTTTTATTATTTGACATTGCTTGTGGATTGTCTAAGACAAGGGTTTCAGAGGATTTGCTAATGAAGAAAACGTTCATTCTTCATGGATCTGTGATTCTGAGGCTGTGAAAGATCAACTGAACTATTGCAAACTGAGAGGGCTTCATTCAGAAGTCTTTATGTGCTTCACCAAAGGTTAATTGCTATGTTACCCGGAAACACGTTTGCGGGTTTCCGGCTTCAAGGCACCTGTTTCGGAAACCATCCCGATTTCGAGGACGGCCCGAAACGTTTCCCAGTCGTCCTTGATCCCCGAAAATTTCCGAAAACTCAGGGACGGTCAACATTTTCCCCAGGGACTGTTGACCGTCCCCGGGATAGCAAGGGACGCCCAAGCCGTCCCCTAGCCGTCCCGAGGACGACTAGCTGTTTCCGGGTCATATAGCAATAAAAAAAAAAAAATTAAAAAATTTGAGCAGATATAAGATTCTTGTTGTTGCTGTTCACATTTTGAGTACCTATGCATAAATCTGAGTATTTCTTCATCCATTTGCTGCACTGGGTATGTTGTTATCTGCTCAATATTAAGGTCATATTTTTCTACAATTATTTCCATGTATATTGGAAGAGATTTTAATACTGTAACTATCATATATGGATGCCATGAATTATTGTTATCAATCAATGAACAACTACCATTATTAGAGTCTGTGTTTCATTTGTAATATGTGCACTCTGTTCTTATATCTGAATGTTCATAGCTTAGACTTAATCATTCAATCTGAGTGAGAACAATTAACTTATTTTGCTGGTGAATGAAAATCTTTTTGAGAACATTGAAATCAAACATCATCTCCAAATAATTAGAATTAGAATCAAGACTCTAATTTATAAATGTTATTATGTTGCTACTTGCTATTATTAAATTTCATTATTCATATATATATATAGCTAGTCGTCCGCTGTCGTCCCCTGTTCCAAGCAAAAAAAAAGCGTCCCGGAAACTCGAGGTAACATAAGTTAATTGTGATAGTTATTTGCAGAAATTGAATAAGGAGGCAATTCAGGTTAAATGCCTCACTAGCAGCATTTTACCAATTCAATAACCAGCCATACAAGTCTTCTTGCTGGCCGTACCATTCCAACTTGGCATGTGGGGTCCCAGATAAGGGCATTTTTTACTAGAGGCTGAAACGCCTCCCTTATTTGCAGTTTGGTGACACATTTCCCAACGCCTAGCTCTAACAGGTTGATTTATCTACTTTCTGGCCTGGAGAAATTGCATTCCAGACCTGTATGTCCATTTTGGACAGTTTCCCAGTTTTGGTTGGCAAACACCAAAATTCTTCATTTAAAATAAGCTAAGGACCTACGGGTATGCAATTAGCAATAGAATTTATTGTAGCAGTTATCTTATTCATAATATAGTTGCAGTTGCTCTCAATTTTGTTTCTATTCGGTTTTATGTGCAATTCTTGCCTGGCACACTTGTCATTTTTTGCTTTAAAATTGTTCAAAAACCTTGAAAATCCAAAAACGCGACAGCAATAGTATTTCAGGAGAGTTAGAACCAGCAAGGTTCTTACAAGTGATGCTAAAAATTGGCACTTGATCAATGTCAAAGCAATGTCCCCTCAAGGGGCAATGTTTTTGAGAGCCATGGATTGTGAGGAGGTGAAGGATGGCCAATTTATTTCTAATATTCTCATCACAGCCATTGAGGAAGTAAGACCCCATAATGTTGCTCAAATTATAATGAACAATAGCAAAAAATTGTAGAGCTACTAAGATGATGGTTGGGGAATGCAATTCACACATCTTTTGGACACCTTGTGCAGTCGACTCCCTCAATCTTATGCTACAAAAGATTAGGAACAAAATTGACTGGATCAAAGAATTGTTTGCAAAGGTTGAGCATATCCAAATGTTCACCACCAACTGCCACATGTCGGAAAGCATATTTAGATCATTTACAAATATAGAGCTATCAAAGGTAAGCGAATAGTATAAGATTTATAATTTTGTTTCACTTTAATAATTTAATTTTTTGAACTTAGTTATTGTAATGTCCCCATTTTCAATCACTTTAGTATTGTAGTGAGCTTTGGCTTTCTTAGTGACCGTCAGCCTTGTCAAAGAGGATGTTTGATGTTAGCAATGAGCTCAATTGGTCTAGAGGACTACTATGCCACTTTCCAAAATGAATTCTGACTTTTGGTAGGTTCTCCAAGATTCTTGGAGAGAGTGTCTATTTATTGCAAGTCACCTAGTTGGGCCCGATTTTCATTATTCATTGTTGGTATCATTGCAGAGCAGTCAGATTTAGATTCTAATACTTTTCGACGGTTTTGCAACTGGGGTATATTATTGGCTTTAATTTAATTATTTTACTAAGGTTGCTTAATTTATTAAAATAATTTAATGGGCACCATAGTATAATAGTTTGTTGGAAAGAGGATGAAAAGTTATAAATCATGGACACATAATTTTGGGACCTCGCATATCAGATATAATCATTATTTTGAAAAGAAAGGTCCTTTGGAGCAAAAAGGAGCTGTTATTTTAAAAGTGAAATTTAAATTGTATCTTCCAAAAAGTTTGGCGGGAAAAGTATGTAAGGAAGTTGAGAGAGCTCATTTGTATTTTGTAGATTATTTTATTGTCCTCCTGTGGAAACCTTGTGGTATTGTGAGATTAAACTCTGTTCATCTCAGCCTTATTGAGGACGAAAACCCTCTTGGACAAGATTAATTTTGGTGGTGAAAGATTCCTCCCTAGCTGGTTGCAAGAGAAATCATTCAAGTTTCTCACTTGGACTCAACAATTGGATTTGGAAACTTGTGAAGTTTTATGTAAGACAAATTTCAGAGTTTGGAGTTTGTTATTTCTAGGAAAGACTGGAATGCAATATATGGTTGAGTTCCAAATTTTAGAGGTTTGGACTGTTGAAGTTATAGCTGCGATAGAGATCTAAAATGATATCAATTCTCCTCTCCAACGTCTCTTATTTAATTTGTGGCTCCAATTACTGTTTTCTATCTTGCATCGCTTTGACTGTTGTCGGTGAGATGTCTATGTGGATGTCGGGGGAATATTTATGTGGCTGTCGGTGACTCTTCCCCTTCCATCGTGGAGTCTCTTCACTTTTGTGGCTATCGGTGACTCTTCCCCTTCCATCGTGGACCCTCTTCACTTGTGTGGCTGTCAATGACTCTTTTCCTTCCATCATGGAGCCTCTTTACTTGCCTTGAGATTCTTTATGTATATCGCTCTTCTATTTTCGTGGTCTTCTTCTTCTTCGGCAGATTTATAGATATTTTGCTGGCTCATAGCAAGTGGAGAATAGTGTGTATGAAGTCTGTTAGTTCATTAATTTTATATGTTTTATGTGTTCAGAGTTTTCAGATTTATGAAGGTTTATAGAATGTATACGAGATGTATCTTTTGATTTCATTGTCATGATTGATTTGTAGGAAATCAATCTTATCTTATTGAGATTGATAGTAATCTGAAATTATCAACAATTGTATTCATTATCAGAGATATAATAAAGTTCATTTTTTAGTGGGCTGGGTTTTTCACCCTCAGGTGGAGGGTTTTCCCAGGATAAGTTCTTGTGTTTGTGTTGTTCATAAGCTTAGTTTTCTTCTATCTATTTATTCTGGTTCAAATTTAACACGATATCAAAGCGGGTTTAGAAGATTGATCCAGAACCAGAATCTTTAAGTTCTTTATTTCTTTCAATGGTTTGCCTAAGTTATTCATAATGGTGAATGGATTGAAAGTAGAAGATAGACTAGATGGGTCATCAAATTTGTCCTCTTGGAAATTTAGAATTTTGATCACTCTAGAAGAGAATGATCTCCTTGACTATGTCTCGAAAGATGTAGAAGAACCTTCTGTTGATGTAGAGAAAGTTCAATGGAGAAAGAATAGGACCATGGCTAAGAAAATTCCGATTGATTATGTTAAGTATCATCTGATACCTATCATCTCTAAGTTGGATTTAGCTAAGGAAATGTTTCAGACTCTAAAGGACCTTTATGAATTCAACAACACCTGCAGAGCTTTAGCCCTGAGCCCTCAACTGCTACATGTGAAAATGTCTAGAGGAGAATCTATTACTTCTTATTTCGTGAAGATTTCAGAGTTAAAAGATCAGCTTAGTGCAATTGGAGATACTTTTGTTGATAAAGACTTAGTTATGTTAGCTATGAATGGACTTCCCAACTCTTGAGGATCCTTCATTCAAGGCATTAGTGGAAGAGATGAACTTCCTAAATTTGATAGGTTGAGGGCAGATTGCATCCAGAAAGAATGCAAACAAGAAGCAAGAGTCAATGGTCGCAAATCTCATCATGAAGATGATCATGTGCTAGCTGCTCACACATCTAAAGGGAAAGAAAAGAAAGGTAACTTTAAAAGATTTAGAGACAAGAATTTTGATTCAACCCCTGATGTCAAGAAAAAAAGGACCTTTCTAGAATTCAGCGTTTTAGGTGTGACAAATTTGGTCACTTTGCCAGAGATTGGGTATCAAAGTAAAGCCTCGAGCAGCTGTTGCAAATGTTGAGAATCCTTCTCCTCAAAGAGAGTCAAGTGAAAATAGGGCAAAGAATGCTCTAGAATTAATTCATTCCGATTTATGTGGACCTATGTCAGTTGCTTCCCTTAGTGGTTTTTGGTATTATGTCACCTTCATTGATGATTTTTCACGTAAGTGCTGGATTTACTTTCTTAAGTCTAAAGAGTCTGATGATGTGTTGTCCAGATTTAAAGAGTTCAAAGCTCTAGTTGAAAATTTATCTAGGAAGAAAATAAAAGTTCTTAGATCTAATAATGGAGGAGAATATGTTTCTAGTGTTTTTCATAACTTTTGTGTTGAAGCTGGGATTAAGAGGGAGTTTTGTGTCCCTTATAATCCTCAACAAAACAGTGTGGCTGAAAGAAAGAATAGGACAATTGTTGAGGCAGCGAAGGCTATGATTCATGACCAAAGTCTTCAAACTTTTCTTTGGGCAGAGGCTTGCAGGACAACAATTCACATTCAGAATCATAGTCCTCATCAGATTCTAGACAGATTGACTCCAGAAAAAGCTTTTACAGGTGTCAAACCAAATGTTGGTTATTTCAGAATCTTTGGATGCCCCGTTTATATTCATGCTCCAAAAGAGAAAAGAACTAAATTAGAACCCTCAGGCAAGAAAGGCATCTTTGTTGGTTATAGTGAATCTTCAAAAGCATATAGAATCTTGTTGGTTGAAAATTTTGTACACTTGGGGAAATATACAAAATTGTGGTTTCAACCACAGCGTGTGAGTAAAACTCTCCTAATTAAGGGAAGGCTCCCCCTATCTAACTACAACTTCGAAAATAAAATAGGATGGGACAGCAATCTTTCTTCTTCTTTCAAGAAAGACAATATCCTTTTCTCTTCATAGAAAAGGATAGCGATTTGATATAAACAGCAGTAACCACTTTCAAAATGAAATGAGAGAAAGGAAATGAAGTTTCCTGAAAGTGCAAAGACTTCCGTCACTTCCTTCAAGACGGGAGAGCAATATCAAGCTCAAAGACTTGATTATGTGGAGTCCTATCTACCCTTTTCTATACTAATGCTATAAAGAATAAATTATAACAGCTCAAAGACTGGAATATCTTATTATTTTCTACTTAAAACAATGGGAAGTAGTATAAGCTCAAAGACTCGCAGCTAATTCTCATAAAATCTACTCCTAAATTCTCCTAAGAACAAGTGAAAGCACAAAGACTTACAGCTTCTCTCAACAAAATATTTATTTTAAGCTATATTAGCCTCAACTACTTGCAACACAAAGACTGCAAATCAGATGTGATTAAGCTCTTTAAGAAACACTTGCAAGAACGATAATATAGAACACAAACTCAAGTATGTAGCACAAAGACTCAAAGTTTGAGCAATTTCCTTCTATTCCTTTCAATTCTTGAATTCACACATGAAAGCTCAAAGACTTTTTTGCTGTAAATTTGGCAGAGTTTTTGCTTGCTTTCTAAAAGATAAAGATTACAATAGACCCCTCAAGTATTTATAGAAGAGGAGCCTCCAGAAAAAGGTGGGAGGATCCTTACTAACTTGAGAGATTCTCTCAACCACCAAGACTTATTCAATAACAAACTAAGACTTCAATAACTAACTAAGACTTATTCCAACTACAGTCCTAATTGAGCACAACTTGTAGTTGCTTTACATGTAATTACAAAAGTGTAAGTAATAAGTTAACTTGCATTTTACAAAGTTACTTTCACATGTAGCTTGTCAAAAGAAAAAACTACAACTAAAGATTACAAAAGTGGAAAAAATAAAACTAAGTGTTGAAAAACACTTAAGCTGTAGCACGTGAAGACATGAACCTTCAGACTTCTGGATGATCATTTGTAGTTCATCGGGATCCGGTTCATGGGTGTTCTTGGCAACAACCATGGTCTTCACAATAGTATCATGGCATCGGAGGAGCGCAAAGTTGTTTTTCTCCAGGATGGGCTGGATTTCATGCAAAAAGATTTGGTGTTTCATCAACATTTGAATTGAAGCAGCTGAGAATTGTTTGCTCCTCCATTCATTACGAATCCTCATCTGTAAATCAGCAAGAACTTCTTCTTCTGGAATCAGCTCTCCATCCTGACTTATTTTGTTGCAAGAGGTCTTTTCACAATGGGAGACAATATCTTGGAAAACTTCACCCCGTAATCTCATTGTATCACCAATCTCCTCAATGAGAGATTTAAGAACAAGGGCCTTATTTTCCAGAAGCTCTTCAAATTCCAAGTACATGACCCTGGAAGAGATGATGGCATGCTCTTGTAGAACACTCAACTGTTGTTGGGGCATGGTACGCCAGATTGTCAAACTATCTTCAACACTTTCCAGATTCTTTTTGAAAGTATTGGAAGTCTGATCCAATTTCTCTTCAACGGTTTCCAACTTAGACATCATCTGAAAAATGTCTTTCATCACTTGTGCACATAGATCATGAAGCTGATCAACCCAGGAATCCAATGCTTGTACCTTCTGAGCAGCCCTTTCCACTCCATGAATTGATTCTTGAGAACCAGAAGAACCTATGGAATTACTCCCTTCAGCAGCAGGTTTTGTGATTTTATGAACAACTGCCATAAGTTGTCGGTTTTCCTCTTCTAGCTTGTTTTTCTTTGCTAGAAGTTCATCACACCGCTGTACCAATGAAGCTACAAAAAACTGAGCATCATGTTTAATCACCTCATGTGTTTGCTTACCCAATTCTATCCGTGTAACTTTGTAATCAGCTGCTGACATTTCTTCAAGTGGCTTATCTGCAATGGGTTCAACAATTTCAGCTACCTTCATCTTGTTGCTATCAACAGTTACTCTGGAGATAGTCTTGGCCTTTTTAGCAACCTTGGATCTAGACTGTTTTAGTTGCTGATAATCAAAGGCATCAGGTGAGATTTCTTGCTTCTTCCTTTTTGGAGTAAAAGAACTAAGCCATGGAGGTAAAGCCATCAACTCTCCTTCAGTAGCAGTTGTAGGCAAAGGAGAAGCAGTTTCTGTTTGAATAACTGTGGTCATCCTGGGAGGAATATTTGTTTGGATGGCAACCACGATTTGCTCAGTAACCAATGGGCATGAAGATTGCCTCATGAATTCTTCAAAACCAGAAGTGGAGGTATCAATTTCTAACAGTTGGATACAAGCAGGCGTATCTTCAGGAACTTCCTGCACACACTCCTGTTGATGATCAGGAGGTGGCTCGTATGCCGAAATAGGAATGGCATTCTGAGGAGATTCATCCACAAGCAAGTCAGGAGGAGAAAGGGGCATCTCAATGGAAACTGGGGGAATAATCTCATGAGGTGAGTCCGATGCTGGAGACTTGGGAGCATCATAAGATTGCTGCCCTTCTTCTGGATTGTCCAGATCGATCACATGAACATGAAACCGTGACTTTTCCTTCCCACGAACTGTCGCTTCCTCAGGAGGAAGCACTACTGCCCGACTAACTTGCAGTTTGATCCTTGTGCCCGAAGATGATGCACCTTCCTTGTTGTCAACCTGAATCTCAAACTTACATCCAAGAGGCCCCGTAGAATCATCTTCTTTTCCAATCTTGATTTTAATGAGTCTAACAACATTACTTTTTAGCCAAGCGTTGGTGTTAGCCAAGATAGGTTGAAATCTCTCAAGAATGGATATGCACTCCTTGTGTGACCATTGGATTTAAGGAAGTGGAGCTTCCTCAACCCTTCGTGAAATATATTCAAGATCAAGTACATGCCCATCGTCAATCATCCCTTGTGGAATATCCACCAAGTTCAAATCAACAACTTGCTCAACAGTGAGTCTGCAGTAATCCATCTTCAGAGCCTCGACCTCTGTACGGAGATCTACCCAGATATCCTCAATGTGATGCACGTGCACGAAAGATTTCTTGATCTTCTCCTTCATACCCCGGTAATCAAAATCGGCTCTGGACTTAAACCTTTTGAGCTTAATTTCCTGCATTTCAGTCTCCATGGCCTTGGCTTTAACGGATGTGACAAGAGAATACGAGCCAATTTTTAATGGGTTTGTTGTAGAGATACCCATTCCAACCTTATGTCTGGCAGACTGATGAGTGTGGACAGCCATGATTTGTCTACCCAACTCCATAAGAATGATCTTATCAGTTGGGTGTCTAGGGAGCATGTATGGCTGCCCACTATAGCATCCGATTCTCATATAGGTGAAGGTCGGGAACTGTAGAAACAAGCATCCATACTCACTCACCCTTTCCCATGCCTCATCTGATACCCTTTTGTTCTTCAGAGTTCTGTCAAACTGACACATGAAGTAACCAAAGAATGCATCTTGGACTCTTCTGAAATGCAATCTGTTGGGTCTCAAAGGCAACTGGTCATAATATTCCCATACCGGTATAAGCGAGCGATCACCCTTGGTAGAAAGACCTGGAAAATGTCTAAGCAATGCTACCAAGTACACCAAATATGAGTTCATGTAGAAAGTCATGGTGGAAGAGACTGCTGAAAGTTGTTCACACAAGGCATCGTTGATGACTTCTCCCCATGATATATGATGGGACTGTCTTATGAACATGATGAACTGGTACATCTAGGGCTCAAAAACATTAGAATGTTCAAGGCCCATTATCCTGCTGAGGAGGGTTACAATGTCTCCTATTTCCCATTTGAAGTCACAGCGGTACAACTTAGCCCACCTTGAGAAGGCGGCTCGTGGCTCATGGATCCATTTGTTGATATGTTGTTTACAGTCTTTTTCCCTTTTCACATAATACTCAGTTGCACTCTCTTTGGAGATTTCCATGTAAACAGGTGCGGGAGGTATTCTGAAGACTTTCTCAATTGTGTCTGCATCAAGGCGGATTATTGCTTCGCCATCATCATTTTTAATGATTCTTGTCTCCTTGTCAAAGTGATGGGTGCAAGCGAGAACAAATTCAGGTTCTAGGGCAGCCACCGGGAAAGAAGATGCGTGATGGATATGGCTGTCCAACAGCCGCTGCATATTGCTATCTTGTGGATCCTCAACCCTCTTGACAAATTCTGACATGTCCACATGCCCTATCTCTGTATCTCTGATACAATCCAAAGGAGAGGAAACTTGGGAAGGCGCAACTTCATTTTGGTACTTGTCATATTTGTACTTCATCTTTTTTGGAATTGGTGATGACGGCAAATCTGACATTGATGGACAACCTAGAATACTATGATGAAGACTTAAAAGCGTTAAGGCAACATCATATTCAACTGCAACTAACATTTTTCCTTCTTCAAATGGGAAAAACTTCGACTCTTGAACTTCACGACTTTGTGAGAGAAAGAGGGGAAATAAATGGAAATGGGGGAATCTTGACTTTGACCAATTTCGGATATTGGGGAAATTTTCGCAAGTATACAAGTTGGAAAGGGCATACATGCAATCGGATTTTTAAAACCCGAATGCAAGTACACTTGTACATTTGCAAATGGAAAAATGGATGGAAAATGAGAATTAGACTTGCCGAAAATGACGAAAATGGAAAGTACGGATATGGGTGACATGAATGGATAAAAATGGGAAAATCCAGGAATGTCATTTTCATGAAAATGGGAAGAACTTTTCAACATGTAATCCGGTTCTTAAAACCCGATTTTGAAAGGAAGGGTATTTCACATCTTTTCAACTTGGAATTTTAACCAAAAATGGTTAAATTCTTTAACCGTAAGGGAAGAACAAAGATTTACAGCCAACTTGTAATAGGGATTTAAAATCCCGAATACAAGTAAAGAGGGAAAATGGGGAAGATCAATGCAATTCAAAAATTGCATATCAAGGAGGAAAATCTCTCTTACAAAACCGATTTTTGGGGCAAGAACAACATATTTACAAATTTACAACTTAGAAAGGAAAACTAAGAAAACAAGAAAATAAGAAAATGAAACAAGAAAAGAAAAGAAATCATACCTTGTTTCAAACTGAAAATGCCTCTCCAAAAGATGCAACAATCTTGGAATGAAGAAGACAATCCATTAAATAGAGACAATCCACAATGCCAAACCCTAGCGACGTTTTATAAAAACGCTATTTGCATAAAAATGTGGTGTCAAATGCAAGGAAAATGGCATGAAAAGTGGCCAAAACTCTTTCTAACCTCAACGCCTTAGCATACTAAGCCAAAACGATTTAGGAGATTGTTGATTCGTGGCATCTTTGAAGGAGAAAAATGTGGTTTTTACCATAAACGTGTTTGCTGTTATAAACCAAGAAACCAGCAATCTTAACCTCAAATGGCATGAAAGATGTCTACAAATGCATGAGAATAGGAAGGAATCCTAAATGCCTTCTACCTCCAAAAATTTCTCCACAAAAACTTGCTTAAAATCCTCAAAAAACGTTTTTCCTTGCTGATCGGGTTTTTTGGAGTGAATGACAAAATCGAAATAGCATGAATTGGAGAAAATCGGGTTTTTGGGATGCAATAACAAGTTTAAAATTGCACTTTTTCATCAATAAGGCAAAAATTGGGTTTTTAAAATGCAATTGCATGTTTAAAATCCTCAAAAATGCACTTTATAGAGAAAATCGAGTTTTTTGGACTAAATAGCAAGTTTTAAATGTCACTTTTCTCATTCCTAGGCAAAATCAGGTTTTGGAGAGAGATGTGCAAGTTTAAAATCACTTGTAAAGGGAAAATAAAATCCCTACAACAAGTTATAATTCACTTGCACACATGTAATAGGGGTTTTAAAAACCCTATTACAAGCAAAAACCATTAAAGTAGGAGTTTTAGAAAAGAATTACAAGTTTAGTTGTAACTTAACCAAAAAATCCCTATTTTAACTGAAAAAGCCAAAAAGCATCAAGGGGGAAATAAAAAGCAAATTACAAGTTTTTATTTTTCAATAAAGTGCACTTGTAATTAGCCAAAAATTTCCCTACAAAGACCAAAACAATGGAAATCATTAAAACTTGCAGTTCAAGGAAAATTCTCCGCCTGCAATCAGAGAGAAAAAACCCGAAATTGAAGGAAAGACATAGCAAACGAATCCAGAATGCGACGAAATTCGAAACGTAGTTCGAGGATGGATTGAGGATTAAGCCATTCCAAGGATTAGTCGAAATTCTACCTCAGGAAGTGTGCCATAGGGTAAAATTTTCATTTTTTTCACAAAAATTTTATGTAATGGTCCTTCATTTTTTAAAACAAAAATAAGGACAACAAATCTACATTCCAGGTCAAAAATAGATTGAAATTGGTAAAGATGTTTCAATTGATGAAGATGTAGCTTGCAAGAAATCCAAAGAGACTAACTTGGAATCTAATGAAGATCTTGAACATTCTCAAGATATAGATTCACCTGATCCGAACCTATCTTCAGACATTCAAAGGGAGTATACTGATTTAGAAGATCCTGCTGATTCGGCTGATCTAGCTGATCCAATTGATCCAGTTGACTCTATAGTCACAACAGCAGGTCCCAGTAATAGTTCAGCTCATAAGAAAAGACCTATGTGGGCTAGGCACACTATGGAAGAGGCTGAAAAATATGCAGCCCCTCATGGTACTTTTAGAGAAAGTAAAAGACCTCACAAGTTTGTTGGATATGTATCTTTGATGAGTCATATCATAGCTTCCGAGCCCTCAAGTGTTGAAGAGGCTTTAAATCAGCAAGTGTGGAAGGATGCCATGTTGGAGGAATATCAATCTATTATGAAAAATGATGTATGGGATATTGTTCCAAGACCTAAAAACAAATCAGTGGTTTCTTCTAAGTGGTTGTTCAAAATCAAACATGCAATTGATGGGAGTATAGAAAAGTTCAAGGCCAAATTTGTAGCTAGAGGTTTTTCCCAAAAGGAAGGCATAGATTTCGAAGAAACTTTTGCACCTGCAGCTCGTTACACTTCTATCAGGACTATAATAGCTATTGCAACTGTTAAGGGTTGGAAACTTCATCAAATGGATGTGAAAACAACCTTCTTGAATGGTAAAATTGAAGAGAAGGTTTATATTGAGCAGCCAGAGGGCTTCGTTATTCATAATAGAAACTCACATGTATGCAGGCTGAAAAAGGCCTTATATGGTCTTAAACAAGCCCCTCGTGCTTGGTATGAGAAGATAGATCACTATCTTTTGAGCTTGGGCTTTCTAAAGAATGATGCTGATCCAAATTTATACTTCAAGGTATGTGATGACAAGGTGCTGATTTTAGTGCTATATGTTGATGATTTATTTCTCACTGGTAATGATGATCTCATTGTCAAATGCAAGAAGGAGTTAGCTTCAGAATTTGAAATGAAAGATCTTGGTTTGTTGCATTATTTCCTTGGACTTAAGGTATGGCAAAGTTCAAATGGAATTATATTGAGTCAAGGTAAATATGCTATTGATATTTTGAAGAGGTTTGGCATGTTAGAATGT